>NW_012104253.1:5177562-5199716 GCF_000951045.1 Mandrillus leucophaeus
TTATAGCATTAAATGCTTCTATTAGAAAAGAAGGTCTCAAATCAGTGATCTAACATTCCACTGTAAAAAACCAGAAAAAAATAGAGCAAACTAAAAAAAAAAAAAAAAAAAAAAAAAAAAAAAAAAAAAAAAAAAAAAAAAAAAAAAAAAAAACCCAGAAAGAAGAAATAATAAACATAAGAGAAAAAAGGATTGAAATAGAAAGCAGAAAATTAATGGAGAAAATTAAACCCCAAATCTAGTTTATTATAATTTTAATATAAAGTTTTATAATTTTAATATAAAGTTGACAAGCCTATAGCTGTACTGATCAGGAAAAAAAGAAGACATAAATTGCCGATATTAAGAATGAAAGAAAGGACATCACTACATATTCTGTATATACTGAAATAAGAATACTATGAACACCTTTCTGCCAATAAATTCCACAATATAGATGAATGGACAAATTTCTTGAAATACACAAATTATCAAAGCTCACCCAAGAAGAAGTAGACAGCCAGAATAGCCCTATATGTATTAAAACAATAGAATTTGTTGTTAAAATCTTACTCACAAAATATCAAACAAACTAAAAACCCTCAAAGCTCAGCTGTCTTCACTGGTGAATTCTATCAGCCATTTAAGAAAGAAATAATATTAATTGTATACCAATTCTTCCTGAAAATAGAAGAGAAGGGATTAATCTAACTCAAACCATTCAGAGATGTTACCAGAAAAGAAGACTGCAGACTAATATCCCTCTTGGGCATAAGTCCTTAATAAAATTTTAGTGAATTAAATCTAGTAATATATAAAATGAGAATGCATCATGACCAAGTGGATTTTATCCCAGGAATTTAGAAAAACCAATTAATGTAATTCATCATGTTAGCAGACTAAAAAAGGATAGCCACATGGTCATCTCAGTGAGTACAGAAAATATATTTGACAAAATCACTACTGAGCAATGATTAACTCTTAGCAAGCTAGTTATATTAAAAAAACTTCCTAAATCTGCATAAGCTTACAGCGAGCATCATACTTAATGGTGAAAGATTGAACCCTTTCCCTGAGATTAGGAACAAGACAATGATATCTACATTTACATTTTATTCATCATTATATGTGAGGTCCTAGATAACGCCATAAGGAAAAAAAAGTTTAAAAAGTCATACTAATTGGAAAGAAGTAAATAAAATGGTCTTTCTTCACAGATAGCATTATCTTCTACCAAATACCAAAGAATATACAAACAAGCTACTGGAACTGATAAGTGAGTTTAGTAAGGGTAGAGGATACAAGGTCAATATATAAAAGTCAACTGAATTTCTACAAAATATCAATGAACAGTTGTCATTTGGAAAATTTAAAGATAATATCATTTATAATTATATAAAAGATACATTTAACAAAATAAATTTATTAAAAAATGCCTGTTTGTACACTGAACACTACAAAATGTCAGTGAGACAAATCAAAGAAGATCCAAATAAATAAAAATATATGCTATGTTCATGGATTACAAGACTCAATATTTAGTCTCCTTACACTTAACTGAATATATATTCAAAGCAATTATCATTGAAGTTCCAGCATAATTTAAAAAACCAGAAATTGAAAAGTTGATTCTAAAATTTATATAGAAATACTAAGGACCTAGAATAGCCTAAATAATTTTTAAAAATTGGAATACTCACGTGACTTGATTTCAAGGCTTATTGTAAAGTTATACTAATCAAGACTATTGGTATTGGCATAAAGGTAGATCTATAGATCAATGGACTATGATCTAGAGTCAGAAATAGAGCCACACATATATGTTACTTTATTTTTGACTAAACTCTCAAGTCAATTTAATGACCAAGTGAATATCCGTATGCAAGAAGAAAAAAAAAGAACCTCAGCCATTACCTCCCCAACTGGAAAATTAACTAGTCAAAAAAATGAACTCAAAATGAATTTCAGGCTTAAACGTAAGAGCTAAGATGATAAAACTTCTAAAGAAAATGTAAAAAAAATTCATGACCTTGTATTAAGCAAAGATTTATAAAATAAAATACAAAATACATGAACTAGAAAATAAAATAGATCAGTAGATTTCAAACGTAAAATATTTTCTTTTCAAACGACCCCACTGAGAAAATGACTGAGGCAAGCACAGGTTGGGAGAAAATATTTGCAAAGCACATATCTAATTAAGACCTGGCATCCAGAATATTAAAAAATAAACTCTTATAACTTAATAATAAAAGACAAACACTAACATTTAAAAAGCATAAGATTTGAACAACGATGCCAAAGAAAATATATGAATGTCAAACACATGAAACAATGCTCAATATCATTAGTCATTGGAAAAATGTAAATTAAAAACAGAAAGAGAAGCCACTATACACTAAGTATAACTGCTAACATTAAAATAAAGACTGATGGTAGGGTGTGGTGACTCACGCCTGTAATCCCAGCATTTTGGCAGTCTCAGGTGGGCTGATCACTTGAGCCCAGGAGTTCCAGACCAGCCTGGGCAACATGGTGAAACTCCGTTTCTACAGGAAATACAAAAATTAGCTGGGCATGGTGGCATGAGCCTGTAGTCTCAGCTACTCAGGAGGCTGAGGTGGGAGAATTACCTGAGTCCAGGGAAGTTGGGGCTGCAGTGAGCTGTGATCATGCCACTGCACTCCAACCTGGGGGACAGAGTGAGACCAACTCGAAAAAAAAAAAAAAAAAAAAGACTGACAATAAAAAGTGCTGAAAAGGATCAGGAGCAACCGGAATGCTCATACATCACTGTGAGAAGGCAAAATAGTGCATAGATTTGTAAAACAATTTGGCAGTTTCTTATGAAGTTAAACCTAGCAACTGTATTCCTAGACATTTGCCTAAGAAAAATTTAAACATAGGCCCACACAAGGGCTTTTCCCTAACTTTACTCTTAAAAGGCAAAAACCTGGGACCACCACAAAAGTTAATCAGTGGTTGAATAGATGAACAAAATAGAAGACCAGCCAGCAATGAAAAGTAAGGAACTATTCAAACATTCAAGAACATGGGTGCATCCAAAATGCATTTTGTTAAATGAAAGAAGCTCAAGACTCTATATGTGTTATTTCATTTATGTAAAATCCTAGGAAAGGCAAAACTGGAGTGACAGAGAGCAGACTAGTGGATGGAAGGGTGGCTGGAAGGAAGGGACTGCCTCAAAAGGACACAAGGGAACTCTTGGGGGTGATGGAAATGTTCTGTGTGATGAATATAGTGGTGGTGGTTACAGGACCATATACATTTGTCAAAACTTACCAAATTGTACACTTAAAATTGGTGAACTTTATTGTCTATAAATTACATTCACTGAAGCTGTTTGAGAAAAGAGAATGAATGCCTGCCCTGAATTTCAGATATTCCCAGGAGAGCAGGAAAGTTGTGGAACTGGGGAGAAGTCTGCCACTCGGCAAACTTCCAGGCAATTTTAATTATCACAAAGAATTAATATAACAAATGTTTTGATTAAGTTGCTGAATGTCAGGACTTTGAACCAGAGCCATGGCAGACTCACTAATCAGCCATGCCCTTTCCTCATGAACCTGGTTGTTACCTCAAAATCCTTCTCCGTTGATTACAGCAACCACAACCATTTTACTGGATATAGGCTTGGAAATGAGATCATCTCTAGATCCACTGCTTTACACACAGAATCCTCACACATCTGGGCAAACTGGGCCTTGGTCTTCTCCCCCTCCAGGGGATCGCAAGTCTATTTTGGGAGGAGGACCCCCAACTGGATGCCATGGGGCTCCTTGTGGCTCACTGGGAACTACAGATTCTCTTCATTCCCATCATATGGATCAGAAACACTTTCCCTAGCAAGGTATGTGGCTCTACTACAGGATACAAACAAGTTTCTATATCACAACATTATTAATTCGTAAATATTTTTACGAAGCTGTATTTGAGGATAAGGATGAACGCTTTCAGCCTACTTACCCATTTCAATGGGAAAGGCAGACTTAGCAGGCTAAGCTGGTGTCTGATATCAAGGTGATGTTGCGGGCGGCACTATTGCCAAGTCCGCAGCCACAAGAGGTACAAGATGTTCTTCACTGACTTACTGCTCCCTAGGCACTCAAAAAAGTTCATGTTTTACTTTTTAGAATAATTATTATTGTTTTTATAAAAAAAGATGTTCATTATTAAAAAATTTTAAGCAACACATAAAAGTACAAAGATAAAAAGCAAAGGAAAAAATATTGCAACCACCACAAATCCTGTCATTTCCCCACCCCCCCAAAAAAGCATCGTTAACAAAAGTGACCATCATTTGAGCATCCCTTTAGAGTAAATCAGATGAATGAGGGTCCCTAGACATGTTTCATGGCAAGTTTAGAAAAGATCTTTCCAAGAAAAAAAAATAAAGGATCATTTTTTCAACAATCAAGAATTTGGAGCCTTTATATATTTTTAACAATATTCTTTTCATTTTATTTTATTATTTTTTAGACAGGGTCTCACTCTGTCACTTAGGCTGGGTGCAGTGGTGCAGTAATAGTTTACTGCAGCCTCAAACTCCTAGGCTCAAACGATCCTCCCACGTCAGCCTCCCGAGTAGCTGGGACTACAGGTGTGTCCTACCACACCCAGCTAATCTTAGTTTTTGTAGAGACAGGGTCTGGCTGGGTTGCCCAGGCTGGTCTTAAACTTCTGGGCTCAAGCAATCCTCCCACCTCAGCCTCCTGAAGGGCTGAGATTACAGGCGTGAGCCATGGCTCCCAGCCTCACCCACTTGCTGACCCTCTCTGCCCTGGCTTCCTGTCTGCTTCTCTCTGAACGGTCTCTCGGCATCTCCAGTGACCCCCTCACTAAGTCCAGTGCCATTTTCCACATGTGTTTGATGTGCTTTCAACAGCGTTTGACCGAATGGGCCACCTTCCTTCTTGGCGAGCCATCTCTGCTTGGCTTCCAGGACTCTACACTCACTGGCTTCCTCCTACTCTTTCTCCCTCTCTCTTGTCAGGGATAACTCCTTTCACTCAGTGGTTCTGAACCCGGGGACTCATGAGAATAAAGAAACATGGCCCCCGCGCCCAGCCATAGGAGCTCTCCCGGTGTGGCCACATCTAGCCTGTTTGGAAAATGTCGCTGCTGCGTCCCGTGCCACACACTGCTGCACACTGCAGGGTTTGCATCTGCTTCTCTCTGTGACGGGCAGGTCCCTGGGCTTCTGCTTCCCTGTGTTCTTTCCCCCCTAGAGCCAGTCATGGGGTTCTTTCGCCCAGGAAATTCTCGGCAGTGTGTCCTCCATGGGTATAGGAGGTGAGTGTAGTGAAGAAAGCATGGAATTTGGGAATAGCCAGACCTGGGCTCAAATCCTGACTATGTGGCCTTCGGCGGGGGGTCCAACTGGCCAAAATGAGGCCCTCCACACTCTTTCCCTGTCACCCGGGGGCCTCTGTGTCCCTCAGTTGCATTCTTGTGGGGTCTCCCAGGGCATGGAACATACCTCCACTCCCACCTGCTCTGGGGAGCCAATGTCAACGTCATTAAAAAAAAAAAAAAAAAAATATATATATATATACACGCTTTTAGCCAGACAGATCAAAACAAAAATATACGTATATACTTTTAGATCACAAAAGTTTATTGTTTTTTAAAAATATCTATATATATACTTTTAGATCACAAAACAAAAGTTTATTGTTTTTGTTTTTTCTTTTTTTAAATGAAATTTAGCCAGGTGCGGTGGCTCACACCTGTAATCCTAGCGCTTTGGGAGGCCAAGGTAGGCAGATCACCTGAGGTCAGGTGTTCAAGACAAGCCTGGCCAACATGGTGAAACCCCAACCCTACCAAAAATACAAAAAATTAGCCAGGCATTGTGGCATGCTCCTGCAGTCCCAGCTACTTGGGAGGCTGAAGCATGAGAATCTCTTGAACCTGGGAGGTGGAGGTTACAGTGATCTGAGACATCACTGCATTCTAGCCTGGGCAACAGTGAGACTCTGTCCCCTCTCTCCTCCCTCAAAAAATAGAAACCTGATATGGAATCCAAGCACCTAATATAAGAAGTATTATAAGTGTGATTTATTAGGGAACATTGGTTTTGTAAGTTTGCATTCATGATGTTTACCAATCCCAGTGCTGGTGTGGGTTCAGCTGTGGTTGCTGCCTCCTCTGCAGGGCTAGAGGTTGGAACTTACTATCAGTGGGTTCAGCTGTGGCTGCTGCCTCCTCTGCAGGGCTAGAGGTTGGAACTTACTATCAGTGGGTTCAGCTGTGGCTGCTGCCTCCTCTGCAGGGCTAGAGGTTGGAACTTACCATCAGTGGGTTCAGCTGTGACTGCTGCATCCTCTGCAGGGCTGGAGGTTGGAACTTACCATCAGTGGGTTCAGCTGGATAGAGCTGATCTTAGGGCCGGGGGAGAGAGCAGGGGTATCTGGCTCACATTTGCTGAGGGTGGTTCAAGGGAGGTTCCAGGAGAAGCTCATGATGAGATGGGCTCTTGCAGGATGAGTGGGAGTTTGTCAAGAGAAGATGGGGTGGGGGAGATGAAGCCAGGGGAACAGTATGAATAAAGACACCTTTGGAGAATGGCCTGGAGCTTGGGTGAGGCTGGAGTGTGGAGCACACGTGGAGGAAGATGGAAAAGGAGGAGGCTGTCAGATTGTGGAGGACCCTGAATGCTCCTCCTGGAGACACAGGTAATGCTTTAGTGAGAGAGCCACCAACAGGGTCTCGGAGGCACACGGGAGAGGGGCTGGTGGCTGGTATTGCCCTGTGATCAGGATTTCCTCTGGAGTTTCGGTGTGTGTTTCTTTGATGGCACCTTCAAGGACCCCTTTTCCATGCAGCGGACCCACTGGGTGGAGGTTAATGAAGATGCACCATCCTTTTTCTGCACGGTGTTGTGACGCTCAGCAAGGTGGGGGGCGTTTTCTAGACAAAGTCCTGAGGCTCTGCATCTGTAACCTACTGCGCTGTTGTCGGAAGGAAGATTGTAAAAGGCAATGCTTGGAGTTGCCAAGGGAGGAACAGGACCTCTGAGCTGAGTTAATTACCACCTTGTAATGTGGCAGGAAATAGGGCCCCGAGGTCTAATTCTACCCTCGGTAACATTTGGACATTTTATGGAAGATGCTGTAGTTTACGGCAATGCACAAAACAGGTAATTGTTGAGCAAAATGTGCATGTCAGAACTCAGTGACCTCTGTGAATCACGCTCCAGTCCTGGTGTCTTCTTATGGTAATGAAGTGCACTTCTGTTCTGTTCCTGTTGAACTCTTCCTGTTCTCCCAAGAGTAACTGGCAAAATGGATGGATGGGGAAGTTTTTGCTTTTTGTATGCTGTATGCTGGGAAAATGTTTAAGTGTGTTTTCAGAGAAATTCTCAAAGTTTGGGAAAAATAAAACGAGGACAGCGAGAAGACTGTTGAAAGGCCTCCATGGTTGGGCCCCACAGTCTTAAGACCCCAAGATCTTAAGCTCCTTGGGAGTGAGGGACATGTGAGGTGCTGAGGAACGTCATGAAAAGCAAGGGAGTGGGGGTCAGGAGGGGCAGCTCTGATCCCAGTCCTGCTCCATCTGCTCCGTCAGTATTTAGTTATTTATTTATACTATACCTGGTACCTAAAGGAATGCAATAAACAGTACAAGAGGGAAGAATTTTTAAGTGAGGTGATCAGGGTAGGAAGATAAGGAAAAAGAGAAAGAAAATGAAATCAGAGGTGAGGTTAGTCCATGAGGTGCTGCCACATATCCTTTACGCTTGCTAGAAACTTGGCTCTGAGCTTCCTCGCTGCCAAAGCAAAGAGGATAAAACAAGCCACTCCCTGTTTACAGTGACCTTAAGATTAAAATCAAAAGTCAGAAGAGTTGTTCAGAGGCTCAACACTAAATTGCCATTTCTATAAACACCGCAGGGACAGGAATAGCCTGGAGTGGTGGGAAAAGCCTGGGCTCTGTGGTTTCCAACCTGAGTTTGAATCCCAGCTGTGATATTTTGTCTCTGGGTGGTCTTAAGCAAGTCCCTTCACTTCGCTGAGTCTCTGTGCCCTCATCTCTGAGGTATTGGACTTTGCTCTTTTCTAGCTGTAATGCCCTGTCTTTGTGCAGGCATTGTGCTAGGCAGAGGGGGGACGTGCCAGCCATCTCTGCCATCCATGGCCTCACACTTTAGTGTGAGCTCCCAATACTTAGAGGGTCAAGGAAGCCTGGCTAATGCTGATGGTGTGTGGAGCAAGGAAGCTTCTCTGAGGGGATGTGGCCTAACCTGGTTACAGAAGGGGGAATAGCAATTCTCTAGTCAGACACAGAGTCCTCTAAACAAAGAAAAAGAGAGACAGAGAGAGAGACTGAGAGATAGAAAGATTGAGAGAGAGGAGATTGAGAGGTAGAAAGATTAAGAGAAAAATAGATTGAGAGAGATTGAGAGAGAGAGATCGAGAGAGATCAGGAGAGAGAGAGACTGAGAGATAGAAAGATTGAGAGAGAGGAGATTGAGAGGTAGAAAGATTAAGAGAAAAATAGATTGAGAGAGAGAGATCGAGAGAGATCAGGAGAGAGAGAGACTGAGAGAGATATTGAGAACGAGATTGAGAGAGATATTGAGAGAGAGACTGAGATAGATCAAGAGAGAGATTGAGAGAGATAGAGAGATTGACAGAGATAGATCAAGAGATAGATTGAGGAGATCAAGAGAAAGAGATTGAGAGATAGATCAAGAGAGAGAGATTGAGAGACAGAGACAGAGAAGGAGAAATTGAGAAAGAGATTGAAAGAGAGAGAGAGAGAGATTGGTAGTGTCAATGAAAAGATCAAACTGTAAAATATTTAAAGAGGTTTATTCGGAGCCAAATATGAGTGACCATAGCCCAAGGCACAGTCTCAAGCGGTCCTGAGAACATGGGCCCAAGGAGGTTGGTTTTACACATTATAGGAAGGCATAAGATATCATTCAATACCTGTGAGGTATACATTGGTTTGGTCTGATTGGCAATTGGCTGAAAGAGTTAAGTTATTATCTAAAGAGCTGGAATCGTGAGAAAGGAGTGTCTGGGTTAAGATAAGGGGCTATGGAAACCAAGGTTCTTGTTATGTAGAGGAAGTCTCACAGGTGAGTGCCCTTAGATGGCAAACGGTCCCTATTTAGATCTTTAAAAGGTGCTAGACTCTCAGTCAATCTCTTCAGTATTGGGAGGGTCTGGAAGGGGAAAGATCTAGTTATGTTAATAGCGATTCTTTACAGATGCAAATCTTCCCCCACAAAAGATGGCTTTGCAGGAGCATTTTGAAATATGGCACAGAGTGATATTTTGGGGCAAAGTGTTTTGATTTCCTTCTTTATCCATCATGTGATGTGATGCAAACTCTTGGGCTCTCCCCAGACCTACAGAATGAAAGGTTGGGACGAAGCCCAGGAATCTGTATTTCAGTAATCCCTGCAGGTGGTCTGACATATGCGGATGTTGAGAAGCACAGACACAGGGCATGCTGGGGGGAAAGACAGGAAGTCACCCCACAAGCCAGCGGCAGACAGGACTCCTGAATGTGTGCCTTGAGCAAACGTCAGTGTCAGACTCCTTAAATGGAGTCAGAGATAACGTTCCCGAAAATGGTAGCAGCCAGGCCAGCCAGACCCAAGGGCCCAAGAGCAGCACCGGCCTCTGGGAGGAGGGGAAGAGGGTCTGGGAAGAGAGAATCAGGCAGGATCAGAGCAGAGGGAGTCCCTTGGCCACGCTGGTGGAAGGTGCCCCCCAGTTTCCCAGTGCAGGGACCTGGGCTTGAGATTGGCAACCTCTCCCCTGAGGAGCTGGGAAATGTAGGCTCCAGCTTCTTGAGAGAGAGCAGCGAACTGGTGAGCATCCCCTTACATCCACCTATGTGCCCCCATGCATTTCTCAGGACAGATAATTAACATTCTCACGTGTGCTTGAGTAACTATTTTTTTCCTGATATTTGTGCTGTTGATTTAGAAGAAAACACAAACTCATTTTAAAAGTTTACTGATTTCTGGGCTGGGCGCAGTGGCTCACACCTGTAATCCCAGCATTTTGGGAGGCCAAGGCGGGCGATCACTTGAAGCCAGGAGTTTGAGACCAGCCTGGCCAACATGGCGAAACCCTGTCTCTACTAAAACTACAAAAATTAGCCGGGCGTGGTGGCTGTCATGCGCGTCCGTGTGAAGAGACCACCAAACAGGCTTTGTGTGAGCAATAAAGCTTTTAATCACCTGGGTGCAGGCGGGCTGAGTCCGAAAAGAGAGTCAGCGAAGGGAGATAAGGGTGGGGCCGTTTTATAGGATTTGGGTAGGTAAAGGAAAATTACAGTCAAAAGGGGGTTCTCTGGCGGGCAGGAGTAGGGGTTACTTGGTGCTCAGTGGGGGAGCTTTTTGTGCCAGGATGAGCCAGGAAAAGGACTTTCACAAGGTAATGTCATCACTTAAGACAAGGACCAGCCATTTTCACTTCTTTTGTGGTGGAATGTCATCAGTTAAGGCAGGGCAAGGCTTTTTCACTTCTTTTGTGATTCTTCAGTTACTTCAGGCCATCTGGGCATATTCGTGCAAGTCACAGGGGATGCGATGGCTTGGCTTGGGCTCAGAGGCCTGACATTGACGCACGCCTGGAATCCCAGCTACTCGGGACACTGGGGGAAGAGAATCGCTTGAACCCGGGAGGTGGAGGTTGCATTGAGCCTGGATTTTGCCACTGCAGTGAGACCCTGTCTCAACAAAACCCCAAACAGACAAAATTTGATTTGATTTCTTTGTGTGTTTTTGTGTTTTCTCATTCAAGGGATACCACCCAAGATACAGGTTTTTTTTTTTTTTTTTTTTTGGTGGGGGCTTTGTGAGATGCGTGAAAGGAAAATAAATCTCCCCAAAATTACTAAGCCAAAGGGAAAAGTGAAGCTTGAAACTGCATAGGGCAAACCTACTTCCCATTCTATTCGTAAATAAGACACTTCCCTTGCAATTTGCCCACAAGGAAATTCTTTGTGGCCGAAGGAAAGGCAGAACTCAAAGTCATCCTCCCTCTGCTCCCATGAGACAAACGTGTATCTGATTGCTTCCTTTGCACTATTGTGTTACTAAACCAGACTAAGGTATAGGTGACTATTCCTGTAAACTGTGCATTCAGTGAAAGACTAATCAGAAACTCAACAGAATGCAACCGTTTGTCTCTCATTTACATATAACCTGGAAGCCTCCTTTCCACTTGAGTTGTCCCGCCTTTCCAGACTGAAACAATATACATTTTACATATATTGATGTCTCGTGTCTCCCTAAAATGTATAAAACCAAGCTGTGCCCTGACCACCTTGGGCACGTGGCAGGACCTCCTGAGGCTGTGTCAAGGGTGCGTCCTGAACCTTGGCAAAATAAACTTTCTAAATTGATTAAGACCTGTCTCTGATACCTTTTGGTTTACAGATGTTTTGACATTATAGAGGGGTCCTCATCCTCGACAGGGCTGGGACCCAATGACCCTGGAGTTCACTGCGTGTGCCTTGATTCCTGGCCCAGCTTTTGGGCTCTATGATGCTTATATATCTTTGTGACATTTTCATCAAGACCAGGTTAAAAACCCCTCCTTGGCATATTAGCTAGGAGTTCTTTGATGACAGTGACAGAACCCATAGGTTTTGTTCAAACCCAAATAGGTTTGAACAAAAAGAGAATTTATTGTTTCTGGTGAGCCTTCAGGTATGGCTGGATCCAGGGCTTTAAGCAATGCTGTCAAGCTCCACCCCCACCCCACATCTTGCAGTTCTACTGGCCTCTTCTTGGCTTTATCCTATGTAGGATGGAGCTGGCATCTCTCAGCAATAGTTTCTAAGCTTAGCAACCTTGGCAGAAGCCTCTGCTTGGCCTTACCTGGCTCATTTACCTATCCCCAAACAAACTGCTGTGGCCAGGGGTTGGGATGTTCTGATTGGCAGCCTAGCCCTGGGATGAATGGGGAAGACGGGTCAATGACTGTCCTACCAGTAGCACGTGGAATGGAAGGCTCCTCCAAGGGACCCTGAGAGCGGGTGGGGAAAGAGTGCTACGCAGACATGGTGTTAGGTCATGCCATTTACTCCAAAGCTCCACGCGGACTCACTGACAGTCAGAGGCAAGATTCAGAAGTCTGGAGGGGCCACCCAGCTGAGCAAGATGCAGGCAGAATGACTGGTCGGTTGGTGAGACCTCTTTCCGCGAAGTGGTTACACACACCAGGAGGCTGCCCGCGGGGGCGTGAGGCGTGGTGACATGCAGGAGCCCAGGACTGAGGCTGGGAAGGGCCAGGGGACTCAGTTCTCTTGGAGTGGGTTACTGTGCCAGAGCCAGGGCCACAGGAATGCTTAGTCCCAAAGATCTTTCCTTGTTTTTCCTTTGAGACAGAGTCCGCCCAGGCTGGAGTGCAGTGGCGTGATCTCGGCTCACTGCAGCCTCTGCCTCCCAGGTTCAAGTGATTCTCCTACCTCAGCCTCCCCAGTAGCTGGGATTACAGGCATGCGCCACCATGCCTGGCTAAGTTTTTGTACTTTTAGTAGAGAAGGGGGTTCGCCATGTTGGCCTGGCTGGTCTCGAACTCCTGACCTCAGGTGATCTGCCTATCTCAGCCTCCCAAAGTGCTGGGATTACAGGCGTGAGCCACCATGCCCGGCCCCCAAAGATCTTGGATGAAAGAGTAGATCTCGCTCAGTGGATCTGACTGGTCTGATGCAGGTCCAGCCTACGTGGACAGATGGTTCAGGAGCTGTGCCCCATGGCTTGAGGCTGGAACATGGGTGGCAGAGCAGGAGGAAGATTTGGCAGGGCTGCAACTGAATGGTGGCCTCAAGAGTCAGAGGCTGGGTCCAATTGCTGGCCCTCTGTCAGGGTTCCCAGTCCCCACCTTCCAGCCACTTGCAGACTCCTCCTGGCACCTCCCACCCCTGCAGATGTCCATGCATCCACCCAGCCTTCATACTGCCCTTGAGCAGGTGCTGGGGCTGCAGAGATGGTCACACCCAGCTTCAGCCCTTGAGAAGCTCAGGTGAGAACAATCCCTACCTCCAGGTGGCCATCCTAGCCAGGCAGCCTCACGGAACCTCTCCCCCACCTCAGGAGGTGACCCCCAAGTGCATTCCACTCTCTGAGGACCACACAGGGAAACCCACACCACAGCCCAGCCCTGGACCCCAGCCCAGTCTGACAGCCCACAGTCCTCCCCACAAGGCTTATCTCCTGCAGCCATGGAGCAGAGAGGTGGGGCCTGGGTACGACCCCAAGTCCCTGGGTGGGAAATTATGCCATTTTCTGCCTGCCTAATCAAAAGCAAAACTCCGAAGGGAGGAGAATGCAATTCTGTGATTGGTTTCAATTAAAGATTTGCTACTATTTGATTAAGATGTATTATTGATTTGGGATTGTTCCAAGCAAAAGCCCAGGCTCGCTTCCTGGTGGGATGGGGTTGGGAATTGATGGGCACCAGGCAGGCTGGGATCTCTGAGGGCCAGCCGCACCCCAACTTCTTTGTCTTCTTTTTACAAACTTGACTGTGACCATGTTGCTGCTCTAGTCAAAGCTCATCGCTGGGGAATGTAAGCCCTTCCTGATCCGGGGCTGAGGGCGCCTCCATTGTCCCTGGACCCAGCCTCCGCCTGGTGCCCCGGCCTGGCTCTTTGCACCCTCACCGTGCCCGCGTCCTGCCCTTGGCTGCATTCTGTTCATTTGGATCCTTCCGTCTGAAACACCTTTCCTGTCTATCTCCATGCAGTTCATTCCACTTACCTTTCAAGCTCTCAGGTAATGTTCATATCCTGTACCCCCAGGCCTTCAGGGTGCTCCCCAGGCCACCTGCATGTGGGTCTTCACTCCGCAGCCCAGGATGCAACTCACATCTGTGGAGGTCGTGGGGAGACACAGCTCCAGGGCGAGGATGGGCCTGCACCAGCCGGAGGCCCTGTTGGGAAGTGCGGAAGGGCTGGCGTGGGTGAGGGGCCTGAGATCCCGGCCATGCTGATCCCTGTGGTCATGACTCAGGGCAGAGGCTGCCTGTCCCAGGTCCTCGTGTGCTCTCTGCCCAGCACATTAGGGCTGCACAGGGTTTGTGGGACTGGACTGATTCCGCTGTCCCCCTGTGTTTGTGCTTTCTCACCTGCAGTGGGGAGGTGGTGAGGGTCCCCTCCTCCAGGCTTTTGGGCAGAGTCCAGTGAAGCAAGGCATGAAAATATCCAGTCCACAGCCCAGCCATGACAGGAGTACCACAAAGTGCCATGCCCTGGACACCAGCCTCCTCCAGGTCTAAGATGTGCTCGGAGGGGCCGTGTGTGCTGTCTGAAGGTTCCTTGGTGCACTCGTCACTGTCAGTTAACACTTCCATCCAGGCCCCACGCAGCCAGTATTTGGGCGAGGACATTCTCACCCTTGTGTGGTTTCCCTGGTGCATTTCACATCCAGTCCGACCCTTCGAACAGCTTAGCAGGGACCATTGGTGCCTCCCCAGCCCTAGTCACCCACAGCCCCGTCCCCTGATCATGGACCATCTCTTCTCTTTTGGGCCAGTATTATTTTGTATAAGCTTTGGGCTGTTTCATCATCTGTCTCCTCAACCAAAGCTTGTTCCTTCTGGGCGTCTTCATGTTCCCTGCAGGGGCTCCCTGAGGCTCTGTCCATCCTAAGCCTCTCATTCAGCACTTGAGGCCTTAGGCGCCTCACTCCAAACTCAACTGGCTCCCCGACTGAATCTGTGTTTAGCCCCTACTGTCCCAGAAGCTCTCAGTCTTGGGGAGCTGGATGCTTGCAGATGAATGGGAGGGGTAGAGTAGCAGGCTGTGGAAGCTCTTGGCTGTCTGGGTGAGAGGGAGGTCGGGAAAAGGTTCCTGGAAGAAGGCACTGCCCTGAGCCTTGAAGCACCACAAAGAGTCTGTCAGGTGAATAAAGGAGCATGGTTATAGCTCATGGAGCAGAGGGAGTGGCTGGTGCAAAGGTGGGGGAGGGCCCAGTGCATGAGACCTTCAAGGTGTTCAGCCTGTGAGAGCACAGAACCAACGTGTTGGCAGGGCTGAGGCCAGGAGGTGACCACACCTGCTCAGAGAGCACCTTATGCATGCTCCAAGGGTGCTGGACTAACCTCACTATGCACAAGAGGCTCCTCCTCCCTCTGTGCGTGTATGGGGCTCAAATGAGGCTATTCATGGAAGAACTACATTTCCCAGAACTCTCTGCATTCAGTGTAGCCACATGATCAGCTCTCACCAATGGGATGTTAAGGAGAAGGCAGGGACTCTTAAGGACCAAATCTTCATTACTTCTTTCTCTTCCACTATCTGTAAGCAGGGAAGTCTGAGGTCCCAGGGACTGGCAGAGCCACAGGATGAAAGGGACTTGAGGCTCTCCTTCACTACCAGGAGGAAAAGCACCTGCTGCAACCAGGAGTCCTTGCATTGAATGATTGCATAAGTGAGAAATGAAGTACTATTGTGTTAAACCTCTGAAACTGTGGTTTTTATTTGTAACAGTAGCTGGCATTGCCCTGGGGTGGCAGCAGGGCAGGGAGAAGTGGGTAAATTAGGGGCAGGAAAATCATTTGAGAAGTTGTTGGGGTGGGAGAAGCGAGAGAGCCCAAAGAGATAAGTATGATGCAGGAGGTGTTCAGAAAAGGGGGCCCTGATGACCCACGCAGAGATGGCTCCTGGCTTGCTGGAAGGTGGCGCAATTTCCTGAGCCAGCAGAAGGGGGTAGTTTGGGATGGGTGGGGCTGAGGTGACAAGTTTGGTCCCGGCCATGATGAGTTGGAGCATCTCTGGACCACCTAGCGGAGAAGCCAGAGAAGCAGTAGATTGTCTGAAGCGCCAACGAGAGGCAGCAAGAACTGCGGCTGGAACCACAGATTTAAGAGCTGGTGGGTGGCTGCTGAAGTAGCAAGTTCAGCCTTGGGCAGAATGCCTTGGACTTGATCTTGAAGGCGTTAAGGAGGCATTGGTGGGTTTTGAGCCAGGAGTGGAGCGACTGGATTTGCATTTGGGGAATTTCATTCTGGTAGCCAGGAGGAGGAGGCTGTAGTAGACGGGGTGAGCATAGAGGCAGGGAGGCCTGAGGACCCTGCTGCTGCTGCCCTGGGCTGGGAAGAAGGGGCAGAGGTGGAGAGGTGAAGGAGGGGAAATTCACTCCTGAGATCTGGCTTCACTGTCTGGGGGAGGGCTGGAAAGGGCGGGAAGGAGTCAGGATAGAGAGGGGCTTTGCTGCACACAGACCGCTGGGTTTAGTCCCTGGGAGAAGGCTTTCTGCACAGAGCCCATTCTAATACCCTATAGGTGTTTATTGAAAATGCGTTCTTAAGGGCACTCTGGCAGAGCACAGCTGTTAGTACATGTCATACTTAAAGCAATTTATTCCTCCCTCCAAATCATAAAAGTTTGCTCGTTTCACGTGGGGAGAGCAGCACATTGGCATTTTGTTGCTCTAATGGGTAATTACTCTCCGGCGACTGATGGGGGCTATATTTTCTGAACGAAAAAAATGGTGCTTCCAGGCTCTGTCCATTGGAAACAGCAACATGAGTTCAGCTACGGTTTTTAACTCTCCACCCATTGACTATTAATTTTTCTGACTCCGTACTGATTTTCTGTGCTGTGGTTGGGGTCTGGGTTTGGTGTGGGATACAGAACCTGTTTCCTGGGCGATTCGGTCACCCTTCAGCCCCTAAGTGAGGAGGGGTCCTGCCATGTCATTGATGGGGCCACAGCCACCTCCCCACCTTCCGACAGTGGATTTCTTCATCCAGGTAACTACCCATCTTCTATGGCATGCCTGGCACGCTGCTAACCACGCGTCACCTCTGAGGAGCTCACAGACCAACATTCCTCTGGAGGAGGGAGCAGGTTTTGAGGGTAGGTGATGAGTTTCTTTTATTCAATGCCTGGGGTTTCCCGCTGGCCCCCACTATGTTGCCTGGAAGATGGGAGCTCTTGTGAAGCAAGAGCAGGGTCCTACTGGACCTTCTCCAGCTGCCTAACCCCTTCGTGTCTCAGTGTTCTCCTCTGTCAAATGGAGTCGCTCATCCTGCTCAACCCTCCCCCACAGGGGTTACTTGCATGGCCTTCCAGCTGGCCTCCTGCCCACTCTTTCCTGACCCCAAACACTGCAGGCCGGGCTCCCAGCTGGCCACACCAGAGTTGGATTTGGCTGCAGCCTGTCACTTCTCCATCTTCAGGACTCCAGTCCCCTACCTGCACCACAGGGGGCTGCTAGCCACCTCCTGGGCCCGTCCAGGGACCACTCCCCATCAGAGCTGCCATGTACATTGCCTGTATTTGTGTGCCTGAGACCCATACTTCCCCCTTCCCAAGAGACTGCAAGCACCACGAGGACATCTTTGTTTGTTTGTTTGTTTTGTTTTGTTTTGAGACGGAGTTTTGCTCTGTTGCCCCGGCCGGAGTGCAGTGGCGTGATCTTGGCTCACTGCAACCTCCGACTCCTCGATTCAATTGATTCTCCTGCTTCTGACTCCTGAGTAGCTGGGATTGCAGGCACATGCCACCACGCCTGGCTAATTTTTGTATTTTTAGTAGAGACTGGGTTTCACCATGTTGACCAGGTTGGTCTCAAACTCTGACCTCCTGATCCGCCCACCTCAGCCTCCCGAAGTGCTGGGATCACAGGCGTGAGCCACTGTGCCTGGCTGAAGACAGTCTTTAATCACCATGGTCTGTGCAGCGCCCGGCACAGTCCCTGGCCCACAGCGGGTCCTCCGTAAAGAATGTGAGATGTGGATCACACACCTCCAACGTTCTCCTGGTATTGCTTAGGTTTGGAGCTTTTTCTGGGTCACAGAACACTTTAAGAAATTGACTAAAGCCACTCCAGGAAAGTGGGTATGGGCACAATCTCACACAGAGACACTAGTTTCTTCTGAGGCTGCCTGCAGCCCTGATCTGAGAGCTCCAGGCTGCACTCGGCCCCGCTGACATTCTCTCCAACCTTTAAGGCCCAGCTCATGTCCAAGTGGGAGGGAGCGCTGCCTTGGCCCTGCAGAATGATGCTGTTGGAGGAAAGGAGGCAGAGCAGAATGAGGGGCAGGCAGGGAGGAAAGAGAAGATCACAAGAGAGCACAGAAGTGGGGCCATTCCAGTAGGGCGGTGAAAGTGACAGAGAGGCTTTGCGGGAGGTCGGGGCCGTGCCTTTGCTTGATGATAAAGGACTGAATCCATGCTGACCTGAACTGGCTTAATTCCTCGGCTTTGCTCTGAGCCCAGGTTTTAAACATGACCCTTCTGAGAACAAAATTCAGAGGGCAGAATCTTGCATTTTTAACTTCAGATTCAAAGGAACCACTTCAGGAGGAAACAGGCAGAAAAGAACCTCAGACATCATTCGGCCAAGCTGCTCTTGATCAGCTGGAGACAGTGTGACCCCAGAATGGGAAGGGGGCCGCCAAGGTCAGATGGTGAGGCAGAGAAAAGATGGGGCCCATATTCCCCACTCCAGGTGCAGTGGGAGGACATTCTGCCAGCCGCCGCGTCCAAGGAGAATGGCAGAAGCTGAGGTAGGCCGTGGAGGTTGCTCAGCGGGAACCCTCTAAAGGGGCCTGCCCCTCAGCTTTGCCCAGTGTGCTGTGAGGCATGCCCGGAGTCTGGCGGGATCCGCTGGGTCCGGATATCTGTGGATAGTAATATTATCCTGGGGACCAGCTCTCAACCTGGGGATTTAGCAACCATGGTCTATGGATGGGTGGAACATGATGGAACCCCCACCCTTGAACAACAATACCTCGCAGGTATGACAGGCTCAAAAGGGAGTTGAGGGGGCTCGAACAAGGGTACTTGTCGGTCCCACTGAGGAGCCCGTGAGGCCTGCAAAAACCGCTCTGGGTCCATGCTCATCAGCTGCTGTGGCTTTGGCCTTGATCTATCCCAGGTCCCCAGCCTCGCAACCCCCGGCCCTCCATACTGAGTCTTCTCTGCTTCTGCCTTTGCGCACGGCAGTATTTCAGAACCCAGGAGGCAGGGCCTGAACTCTGTGCTGCAGCTCCCTGCCTCTTGGCTCTTTTTGCCGTGCTCACGGCCATGGCGTCTGTGTCGTCCCTTTGACTACAAGAGGCATTTATTTGATTTCCGGTGCCAGCTGTACTGTGCGCCGTAACCTGCACCCATGTGTGAGTGGTGTGAGCAGTGATGCCTGGCCTTGGACAGCCTGAGGGCTGGGGCGTGTTTCAGGTGTGCCCTCCTACCCCAGGGCAAGGGAAGACTAGCGGAGGGAGGCGGCATGGCACCTGTGGGAGACAGGATGTTCTGCAGACATCTGGATGCATCTGGCTGGGAGGCGGAGTGGCTGACAGCCGGTAGCCTTTCCTGATTGAAATCATGCACAGTCTTGTGGGGCTCCTGGGAAATGCCGTCCTATCTGACTGTGGGTCTCCCTCCCCAACCCCACCGGCTTCCTTCCAAGAAGCCTGTTTTGTAACAGTTGGCCCTGGCTCTCCCGTTCTCGCCTAGAGAGGAGACTGTCATCCTTGAAATGGGGCCTTATAAACCTGTAGCTGAGACAGGACATGTTTCTCACTGGAGCACTGAGCGCAGAGGGTGGGCGGGGAGGCCTCACGGGTGACAGGGAGATCCACTTTCCCTAGAGAGAAGTCACTTCGTAGAGAGATGGGGGAGAACGTGCCTTGAGGAGGAAATTCTTCAACTCAGCTGCCACTTCTGGTGACGGCAAAGGCCACTGCTGGCATCTCCCTTGTTCTTGGTGTGAACATACTCTTGTGGGAGAAATGTGACAAGTTCTTTTTCCCTCCCAAGACTTCTCGTGCAAACGGAGCCGTGATCATAGTCAGATGCTCCCCAAATAAGGAACCGCTTTGGGAGGAAACAGAGGGAGAAAGCAAAATACAGAAGGGGTTTCACAGCACTCGCAACTCTGCTGCCCTGCCCCCAAGAAACAGGCCTCGTTCCACCCCCTGCCCCCACCCGACTGTGACTCCCTGCCTTGGCTCTTCCTTACAAACATGAGCAAGGACTTTTACTTCTGACTGCAGGCAGGGGAGAGAAGACTCAGACGTTGTGGGAACTGTCTGCCTCCGTCTCTCTCAGAAACACCCAGAGTGGAGCGAGAGCTGTGACCAGGAGGCTTCTGTGACGGAGTTCAAGAGCTCACACATCTGAGAGGTGCTGGGAGCGTGCTCTGTGGTTGGAAAAGAGGGGAACCTGAGTCATGGCCTTATGATGATGCTTTGATTTTATTTTTCTGGGGGAAAGAAAAAGTGGGTGGGAGCAGAGCACAGCAGAGTCCCTACCGCCCGGAGTGACACAGCTCCCTGGACCTCCGTTTCCCCGTCTTTAATGGGAACAACCCCAGAGCCCCTTTGCCTCTTAGGATGGCCATCAGGATAGAAACAGATCATGACATGAGGCGGCGTCTTGCGTCGTGCTTTTCAAATACTGATCTGCATCTGAGTGGCCCGTGCAGCTTGGAAGATACGGATCCCAAAGCCCAGAGGTTTTGCTTTTACCTAGGCTCATTCCGATGCTCCTGGTCTGTGACAAATTTGGAGGGCTAAGGCCTTCATTCCTCGAACAGAAAACAAGGTCCAGAGAGGGAATGGGACTTGACTGAAGGGACCCCATAAGGCAGAGGTGGGCCTAGGATTTGAACCTTTTTATTCTTCTCCGTTTTTAGGGCCCCAAGTTTTCACATATTTCACACACCCTCATGGGCTTGCTCAGGAAAAGGGGAAGAAATTCATATCTGCTGCGCACTTGCAGGGCGTTAGGTCTGAGCTGGCACAACCCTGGAAGACAGGGCCTAGGATTATCCCATTTGATAAAGAAAAGTAAGGCTGAAACAGAACAAGTGACTTAGGCCCATAAGTATAGGGCTGGGATTCAGAGCTGGGTCTTCCTGACTCCAGCTCCCCGGGGGTCAGACTGTAGAGCATGAGGAACCAGCAGTTCTTAGCATCTTTCCCCATATACCCTGGTACCAAGCAGAGCGGCCGTATGCTGGTGCCAGTTTCATTTCTGGAGGACCCAATCCCTCCCCTAGCCTGCCGATTCCTTGGAACGAACTCACTCCCTGCTGTTGGCCCTGTTGAGGAGTTTGGTGTGCGGATGCCAGCGGTGGTGAGAGAGGGGGACAGTCACAGGCTCCCATCTGAAGCCTTGCTGTCAGCTGTTTCCTCCCCCGCAGTGTGGAGGCTGCAGCAGGGCTGAGCATCCCTGCATGGCCAAGCGTTCCCAGGCCTCCTGAAACTTCAGGCTCAGAACGAGAAGGCAAGGCTGGCTGCTCCTGAAGCTTCCTCTGGTCCTCTCTCTCCTCCCTGGGCTCAGACCCCCAACCTTGCAAGGGGACAATGCTCCCTCCCCAGCCCATTCCTGCTAAGCAGCCGTCAAGACTGAGAACCAAGGGCCATGAAGTGCCCATTTCTCCGCACCTCCTCTCCTGGACACGGCTCCTCTCCTGGACGTGGCTCCCCTTCCCAGCAGCTCCCATGGGCAGCCCTCCAGCCTCTGCCTGCACACTTCCCATGATGGGGAACTCACTACTTCCTGAGGTAGTCAGTGATATTTCTAGGCGCTTTAGATTGTTATAATGTTCTCATTTGCATTTTTTTTTTTTTTTTTTGAGATGGAATCTGTCTGTTGCCCAGGCTGGAGTGTGGTGGCATGATCTCATCTCACTGCAACCTCCATCTCCTGGGCTCAAGCAATTCTCCTGCCTCAGCCTCCCAAGTAGCTGGGACTATAGGTGCATGCCACCATGCCCAGCTAATTTTGGTATTTTTAGTAGAGACAGGATTTCACCATGTTGGCCAGGCTGGTCTCAAACTCCTGGCCTCCAGTGATCTGCCTGCCTCAGCCTCTCAAAGTGCTGGGATTACAGGCATGAGCCACCACGCTTGGCCACAATTTTTTATATACCTTAAGTATTGTATACATAAATATATACAAGTTACATGTTACACATATAAAAATCATGTATCTAAATGTATATGTGCATCATATATAAATTATATAGTACATTATATAAAATATTATTAGTCATTTGTTGTCAATATCCCACTCATGTATTCAAATGTGCCTGCAGGAGGCTGGGCGTGGTGACTCACACCTGTAATCCCAGCACTTTGGGAGGCTGAGGTGGGTGGATCACCTGAGGTCAGGAGTTCGAGACCAGCCTGGCCAACATGGTGAAATCCCGTCCCTACTAAAAA
>NW_012104253.1:5200546-5223226 GCF_000951045.1 Mandrillus leucophaeus
CGTGTTAGCCAGGATGGTCTCGATCTCCTGACCTCGTGATCCGCCCGTCTCGGCCTCCCAAAGTGCTGGGATTACAGGCTTGAGCCACCGCGCCCGGCCTCTTTCTTTCTTTCTTTTCTTGGACTACAGGCACCTGCCACCTTTCCCGGCTACTTTTTTTTTGTGTGTTTTTAGTAGAGACGGGGTTTCACTATGTTGGCCAGGCTGGTCTCGAACTCCTGACCTCGTGATCCACCCATCTTGGCCTCCCAAAGTACTGGGATTACAGGCGTGAGCCACCGTGCCCAGCTGGGCACTGCTGTTTCTTGGGGAGAGGGACAACAGGCACAGGAGCAAGGGGGTGACAGCTGAGCATCCACTGAGCGCCTGTTATAAGGAACAGAGAGACGGCGAGAGGAGGGAGGGGAGAGCGGAGGAGGAGCTGGGGCAGGAGAGGGCACGGGGAGAAGGCCCCGTCTTTCCCCTCCAGTTCCCAGGCCCACGCCTCTGGCGCGGTTGTCTCACCCTCTCAACCACCACTGTGTCCTGCTTCTTTACTATTTTCCTGCTATTCCCTCATTGAGCCTTTCTAAGATTCCTGTGAGATTTTATTCTAGATTTTGTTCTCTCCATTTTACAGATTAGGAGACTGAGGCTCTGAGAGGTAAAAGGACGCATCAAGTAGCTAGCAAGAGGTTGAGCCTGGATTTGAACCTGAGGCTGTTAGACTCTCATCCTATCATGGTAGAGACAAAGAAAGGAGTGGATGGGAGAGATCCTGACAGGGAAGAGAGACCTGGAGAAATAAAGACAAAGTCAATGGAGAAAAGCCAGAGAGAAGCAGAGAGATGCCAGCAAGAGGAGAGAGGAAAGATGGAGCAGGAAGAATAGACTCTTTCCAAGAGATGGAGGGAGAGTGACACAGAGAGAAAGACGTGCAAGTCAGCGGAAAAGCAGGGATGAAGTCGAGAGAGGCAAGAGAGCATGGAGGCTACACTAGAGGCAGGGCCAGGAAGGGAGGCGTCAAGCAGGGGCCGTCCCAGGGCAGGCCCTGTGTTTTTCGCCCCAGCTCTGGCTGGCTCCTCTGCAGCCATCTCTGATCTCTGTGTAGCACCCTGAGCTCTGTGCCTGATGGCCTCCTGGAGAGGATGCTGCCTGGAATAGGTGCTGGAGGAGCAGGGAAGGAGGCTGGATGGAGCTCCACGGAGCCAGGTCCAGTGCTGCACAAGCGGACCCGCCTCCCTGGACAGGTCTCATGGTCTCAGGAGGCCTCAGAGGAGGTCTCACAAGCAGGAAAGCAAGGCCCGGAGATGGGAGGGGCTTGATTGAAGGAACAGGACACTGGGAAGGAAGAGACAATGACTGCATCTCTTGGGCAGGCTTCGGTGTCTGAGTTGAATACGAACAGCCAGTCAACAGCAAAAGCCACGAACTCCAATACATCCCCTCTTCTCCCTGCCTGCTGAAGCTCCAAATTTGAACACCCTACTGTGCCACAAATAGTCGGTAAAGCCAAACCCGAGTGAGTGAATAGGAGCTGAGATCGAAGAGCACTAGGCGAGGAGTCAGCAGCCTGGATCCCTGGCTCTCCTTCACCCACCTGAGCCTCCAGGGCAAGCAGGAACTGTGGACACTTGTCTTAAAGGCTGGCACAGGGCTCAGGAGGACAGATGTAAAGGCACACGGCTGTAGGTCCCCAGCCTGTGCTGGATTTGCCTTTTCCTCTTCCCCCAGATGTCCTCATCTGTGAAATGGGTTGGTTTGACTGCATGGGTTTTTCAGCTGCTGCTAGCTCTGACATCTGGTGATTTGATTGACACTAGTGGCTTTGCTAGACCAACTTGGCCAGTGGACCCAGGGCACTGTCTTCATTGGCAGGCAGAGAACTTAATCTCTGATATTTCTCCTCGTTAAATTCAGCTTCATTAAGCACAAAACAGCTTGGAGGGGCTCGGGACTTTCCGCCCAAGGAGTTTGGGAATGGATGGAAAGGAGCGAGAGGAGGAGAGGGGGACTCTTCTCCAGGGTTCACTGTTGGGGGAGTCTCGGTTTAGGCCTGCTGTCTTGATTCGTAGTAATGATGTCCCTGGTGGCGCCTCCTGGCACAACACACCCTCCCTCTCCAATCACACACTCGCACACACTGATGTACCACACACCAGACACACTTGCACACACTGATGTACACCAAACACATACTTTCACAGATATATTCTTATGTTCGTGCACCCACGCACACATACACCAGACACACTTGCACTCACTGATGTGCACTTAAATATACACTCTCACAAGTGTATTCATACATGTGTGCACATGCACACATACATGCACGCTGTGTGGAAGAGAAAGCGTGTCTGGTTTCACAGGCTATCAGAGACAAACTTTCTGTTTATCTTGGAACTCGCTCCAATGAGCAAATTCTCTCCCCCTTGGAGCAGCCCTGGCATTCCTATCTTGCTTACTGGGAAGAAGGGAGCGAAGGATGAATTTCTTATCCTGTAATGTGGGTGAGGAGGGACTGGAAGGCAAGTTACAACAGCAAGTGTGAGCGCAAGTGTGTGTGTGCGTCCTGCTAGCTGGGTGGCTGGGCTTGGCAGGGACCAGCAGCAGGAGTGATGCATCGCTGGAGGTCTTTGTTGATCCTTTCCACGTTAGGAAACAGTGTTCTTAAGGTTGATTTTGTGAGCTCAGGTTTCTCCTCCTTTCACTTGTTGATTGTACTGCCAAGGCAGTGTGCCAGAGAGAGAATCCCTCATTTACTCAAGGAGAGAGAGCGAGAGCCTGATCTGCTTCCTCAGAAGCAGGCTTAGAATACCAAAGCATGACTGAACAGCAAAGCTGCCTTGTCAGTGAGTACCCAACTTAGGAGCAGTAACGGCACTGGCTATGTGTAGGGTCTCTCTTTCTCTCTGGGCCTGTAGTGCAGATGTCAGGAGCACAGGACTCACCACTAGACGACCTGGGTTAATACCCCTGATCTGTCACTCACCAGGTGCAAAATCCTGGACAGGGTACTTAGTTCTTTGCGTCTCAGTTTCCTCATCTGCAAAGCAGCAATGGGAGCATTAGAGGCAAACACAGAAGCATTTGCGAGGACTATCCAAATTAATCAACGGATAATACAGAGAGAAGTGTCCAGCCTGTGATGAACCCTAGTAAGTGTTGGCTATTATTATTCCCCTACACCTGGTTTTATGCTAAACCATTTCCAGACATTCTCCCTGTAGGATGCTTTGAAGGGCACTCTGCAGTTATTCCCATGACGATCGTGTGGGTTGAATGACTTGCTCAAGGCCATTCAATTGGTTGGTGGCAGAGCAGGGACTGGAACTCACTGAAGTCAGTGAGCTCTCCTGTGGGGTGGGAGTGGTCTCCCCTTTCCTGCCGTGTCTTACCTGGGGATGCTTACTACCTTTACACTGTGGGCCAGAGGGAGGACAGTGGTCAGCGGCCTTTGAAACTCACTCAGCTCCACATAAGTGGGAGGTGAGACCTGGGAAGCATTCTTCCAGGTGGTGGTAGGGAGTTCCTTGTGGTGGGAGGTAATCAACGAATAGATTCACACTCATTTGAAATGGATGATCTTTCAGTGCTATTCATGCCACGCAGCACAGCAGTATGTGCTGAAGATGCAGGGGTGAGGGCCTGCTAACTGAATTTGTCGAGTGGTGTGAGGGTAATGAGCTTATGTAAAACCAGTGGACCAAAAATACAGACTAAGAAAACCCCAAGGCCGCACGATTAGTAATAGGGAACAAACATGCTATTTTCCCTCATTTTTTTTCTTGATGTTGCCATGAAGGGTTTCCTCTCATTCATCAGAAATAAAAGCCCTGTGACAGTTGGACGTCCTCAGGGCCTGCACTGGCAGCCACGGAGTGAGCTGGAGGGGAGCTGGGGCCCAGAGACTCCTGAGTTCTAGGACTGCCTCTGCCTCTGCCTTGCTGGATTTGAACCCAGCTCGTCTGGCTGAATTCACAGCCTGTGCGCTTAACTCCACAGCACTCTGCACTTCCAGCTATGACGCAGAGGCTTCTGGGGGAGTCAGAGCTATTCAAGAATGGTGGGTGGGTATGGGGCTCTGGAGGTGGGCTGGGCTTCTGTGTGAGAGGCCATAGACAGACCTGCTTTTCCCTTCTGTTTTTGTCGCAGCCCACCCTCTGCTCCGGCCTGTCAAGGCCACCTGTGTGACTCTTTGGCAGGCTCTGTGGGTAGTGTGGACAGTGCCGTCATCCTGTTTGGCTGCAGGCTTGGCCATCCTCCATGGATTTTCCATGGCCCATTTGCTTTTCTTTTGCTTTAGGGGGGCTGATGGTTTGCACACCTGCCAGGCAGTTCTCCCCAAGGGGTCTTGGAGAGCCTGGCCCACAGAACATGAGTGCCATAGCTCTGAAGGCAGCCCAGTCTACTTGAACCTTGGATCCTGGGATCCAGAGCCACTCATGAGCCATGTTGTTTCTGTAGTGAATCTTTACCCACTTCTCGTGAGGACAGCCTACCCAGGCCCTGTGGGACAGCAGGATTTAATGCCCAGAAGTAGAAAGACTAGGCTGGGCATCAGGGGGCCAAGGCTAGGATCTCTGTGCCCCTTCCTGACTGCAGCACTGTGGGCAAGTTGCCATCCCTCTCTGAGTCAGGGTTTTCTCATCTGTAACTTAGAATTGATCACTTCCTTCCCTGCCCGGGGCACCTAGATGTAAGAATCAAATGAGATAACACAGAGGTGAGAGTACTCAGTAGATATCAATCACAGACCTACTATATACATCGTACCCACTGACCATGTTGCACATGATCACAATTCAAAGAAAACCAACCAATTAACCAACCAATGACCTACCAACTAATCAGCCTACCGACCAACTTACTAACAAACTGACCAACCAACCAACCAATCAACCAACCAATAAACGGAGTTGCCTCCCAACTAACCAAACAGTAGAGCTTAGCATCTTGTTGGGAAGAGACCTACATTGAAAAATCCCACAGAGAAATACCGAGCGCCCTTGCTTGGATGGAGAGGACATGCCACCATGACAGCCTCTGGTGGAGGGGCAGGGGTGGGAGCCGTGGGGCAGGGTCCTGATTCAGGGATTTTTCCGGCACTACCACTTCTCTCTTTCCCCGCTGCTCCCAGCCACACCCAGGCTCTGGCTCCCAGATGCATTCCCAGGGCCTCCACCTGGAACCTCACAACAGTCTCCTCATCGCAGTCTCTCCTTGGGCACACTGTGGCCAAAATGTCTCTTTTCTGAAGAGTGATGTGACAATGTCATTTCTCTGCTTAAAACCCCTTATGGGCTGCTCCTGTGTTCTCAGCCCGGAGAAGCAGACTCTGCCACATTTCCAGAAGCACCCACCTTACTCACTGGGAGGTGATTGAAAACGTTATTTCCATAATAAAACAAGTGCAGGTAGAGAACAGGGGTGGACAAACTTGTGGGGGCGTGGCTACTCTGGGCTGCATGTCCAGACCCTGGGGGCTTGCCTTCCTCTGCCACTGAAGGGATGCTGGTGGGGAGCGTGGGAAGTGCTGTTCCTCCTGCTAGAAGGAAGGTCCTTTCCCACCTTCTGCTGCAGCGGCTCAGGCCATCTCTTTGTTGTGGACACTGCTCTGACAACCTACAGCCTGGCAGTGCCCAGGGCAGCATTGCCCACCTTGCCTGTCAGGGTGGCCTCTCCAGTGCGGCTCCTTAAGGCCGAGACTACAATTTGTCTTCCTCAGCACCTCCAAGGCCTGGCCCAGGGGCTGGCCCAGCGAGGGCCCTGGGCGGGTAGGTCCGTGAAATGAGAGATGCTCACAGTGGGGTCTGGGGCAGGGAAGAGAACAAAGGCAGCAGCGTGAGGCTCAGTCATGCCCTGCCTGCCCTCTGCTGCTCCTTTTCCTCAGTGGGCAGCTCCCCAGGAGGCGTCCCCCACGGGCCTGGTGGGGGCCTGGATGCATCTACAAGGAAATAGTAGTTTCATTTCAGGGTGCTCTTGGCCTGTTGGCCCTATTCTTAGAGGCAGAAGCGGAGGAGGGGAAGGTGCGTGGGCTCAGGACCCTACAGCTGCAGGTTCAAATCCCAGTTCCTCCACTTAATAGTTGCATGACCTCTGGAAAGCTATTCCTACTGTTTTAGTTTCCTCATGTGTAAAATGAGAATAGTTACAGCCTCCCGCCCATAAAGTGACCATGTTCAAGTAAGTCACTGCAGTGCCCAGGCGCGGCCATTGCTTTCCTGCTTTCCTGGAGGCTCTCCAGTTGAATGGGAGGAGGGGATGGAAGGTGGGCTTCCTTGCAGCTCTGCTCCCTGCTCATTGGAAGATACGGCTCTAAGGTGGGGATTGGAGGGGTTTTTTGGTTGCTGCACATCTCCAAAGGCCATATCTCCGAAGTACCACATTTTATTTAACTTCAGAAACTTTGCAACCATCATCTGTCCCATTGGTGTCATAAGCTTCTCATTTGCTACTTCTCTCTCTCTCTCTTTTTCCAAAGAAACACACCCACTAAGAAAAATGCTGTGACAGGTTGTGAGGTTGTACGTTTCAACAGAAGCATCAAGGTCTAATAGATCCTGCCCTCTTAAGTGAAGTCCCCGGAACGAGATGCCGATGCAGATTTTCAAGGGAAACAGATCCGGGCTTTCAAAACTCTCTACTCACAATGAAAATATAAAAAGACGGGTCTGAGGGAATAAAGGGAGAGATTTTGGGGGATGATTCTTTGGGAAGAACTGTACCCAGCCCTTTCTCTAGCATGTTGAGGGGGCATGAAGAGATCCCTCCTCCACCTCATCTATGTTGCTGTAAAAGACATGATTTCATTCTTTTCTATGGCTGAGTAGTATTCCATGGTATCTGTATACTACATTTTCTTTTTCCACTCATCGGTTGATGGGCACTTAGATTGGTTCCATGTCTTTGCAATTGCCGCCACCTCAAGTTTAGTGGGAGGTGCTTCCTGCCTGTCCCTTTCAGGGTGGACACAGGGGACCTGCTGGCCAGCTCCTGTCTGAGAGGAGTAAAAGTTGCCTGACAGCTGAGCTGGCCACATGACGTGGCCTCTACTCGCAGAGGTGTGTGTCCTGTGGACCCTGTGTGAGCTCAGCACAGTGACAGGGCCAGCTCTGCTCCAAGGCTCCCCCGTCCTGCAGATAAGGGGTGGGAATAGGACCTGTCTGGGGGCAGTCAGCTAAGGTCAGGGGAAGAGGGAAGGGGAAGGGAAGGGGAAGCAGACCCCCTGCCCTGGCTGATCTGATCTCAGGGCAAGGAGACCCTGCGTGGGATGGGAAAAGATTTCACTTTAAATCACATTGAAAGTTTTAATGATGACAAGGTATAAGACGCTTTTAGTTGCTGAGGTGACAGTGTCTGGCAGCTTAAGAGCTTAAGGTGATGACAGAGCTTTTTTCTTGTTTTTTGGTGGAGTCTCGCCCTGTCACCCAGGCTGGAGTACAATGGCGTGGTCTCGGCTCACTGCAAGCTCCGCCTCCCGGGTTCGAGTGATTCTCCTGTCTCAGCCTCCCGAGTAGCTGGGATTACGGGCACCCGCCACCACACTCAGCTAATTTTTTTGTATTTTTAGTAGAGAACAGGTTTCACCGTGTTGGCCAGGCTGGTCCCTGTGCAAGCATGACACACAAATTCATAAAACGTTCCATAATTTTTTGGCTGGGCGCGGTGGCTCACGCCTGTAATCCCAACACTTTGGGAGGCCGAGGTGGGTAGAGCACTTGAGGTCAGGAGTTTGATGACAGAACTTTTATTGCCTGAGTGATCTAAAGAGTCCTGAGCCCTTTGGGACTGTGGGAGAGTCCGGGGCAGGGGGAAACTCTTCATGGGATAAGTTTTAAAGAAACAGTAGGAGACAAAATAGAGCCGCCTCATGGTTGAATTCCGTGAATCCAGCTTGGTAGAGATATCCGCTCACACACGAAACCAGGGAAGGGAAAGAGGCCGATGCCTCGGCCCAGGACAGCTCCCTTCCTTGTTGGAACCTGGTTTTCCCTGACTGTGAGATGAGGCGTGATCCCCCTCACCTAGGCGTCTGCGTTATCCCATCTCGGTCCCAGATATCCGCCCCACCCCATTTCCCTTACCTCCTAAGCTCCTAGGGCTTCAAAGACACTTGGGTCACGGCTGGGCGCAGTAGCTCACGCCTGTAATCCCAGCACTTGGGGAGGCCGAGGTGGGTGGAACAGTTGAGGCCTGGGTCCTGAGTGGGTGTGCATGGCCGCGCCCTCCCCGCAACCTGCCCTGGGCAGGGTCTGAGGAAGCAGCGTGCACTCTGATGTCCCCAGTCTCTGGTAGCCTCTATTTTACTCTCAACTTCTCTGAGTTTGAGACCAGCCTGGCCAACATGGCGAAACCCTGTCTCTACTAAAAATACAAAAATTAGCTAGGCATGGTGGTACCCACTTGTAATCCCAGCTACTCAGGAGGCTGAAGCAGGAGAATCACTTGAACCTGGGAGGCGGAGGTTGCAGCGAGCCGAGATTGCACCATTGCACTCCAGCTTGGGTGAGAGAGTGAGACTCTGTCAAAAAAAAAAAAAAAGAGATAAAAGAAAAGAAAGTTAGAAACTTAAGTTACCAAGACCCTGCCCTCACGGAACTAGGACTTTAGTGAAGAGGAAAAGGAACTAGACACAAAAACAAGTGCCGTAGGCTGGCAGGCCCACTGTGGACAAGGTGGAGCTGCTGTCTTGCCCAGGCAGGCAGAGAAAGCTGCCGCAGGGTGACCTGGAGGAAGGGGCTAGGTGAGCCCTGCGGATACCTGCGGGGAGGCCCCAGCAAAGGCTCCGGGCAAAGGCCTGGAGGTGGGTGCACGCTGAGTGTGCTATGAAAGAGCAAGGGCCAGTGAGGGCAGGCTGAGGGGCTGAGAGCAGAAGGCACCAGGGGCCTGGAAGGCACAGGGCCTTGAGGGCGGAGGTAAGGCTGGTTTTGGCTTTGGCGGAGTTGATGGTATGGGTGGTGGGTTCCAGGCACAGGAGAGGGCAGATCTGAGTTTGAGGTGAGTGTGTCTCCAGCTGGGTCCTGACTAGGACTGAGCACACAAGGGCTGAACCTCGCAGGGCCCTGGCACATGCCTCTGCCCCGCTGTCTGGGGGAGAGCATCCTGGTCAGGTGCAGGATTTGTTTCAGACCAAGGGACACCTAGGGCAGCAGCTTCACTGAGGACATTAAGACAATGACTGAAACAGCCTCTTTCTTGAGCATTTACTGTGGGACAGGCAGGTGTTACGAGCCCTGTATGACTCATCCTTATGGCAGAGCTGGCAGGTGGGTTCCATTGTGATCCCCATTTTACAGATGGACAAACTGAGGTCTGGAATGGTTTAGTGCCTCACCTGAGGTCCCATGGCCAATAAGAGGTACAGCAGGATTTGAGCCCAAGTGCCTCATGGGAAGACCTGTCCTCCTAACCACTTCTTGCCTGGCTGAATTAACCAAAGGATGGATGTGAACAAGGAGGGGAGGTTTTTGTTTGTTTTTTTTTTTTTTGGGACGGAATTTTGCTCTTGTCGCCCAGACTGGAGTGCAGTGGCGTGATCTCAGCTCACCACAACCTCTGCCTCCCGGATTCAAGGGATTCTTCTGCCTCAGTCTCCTGAGTAGCTGGGATGACAGGCATGTGCCACTATATTGGCTAATTTTTTGTATTTTTAGTAGAGACGTGGTTTCTCTATGTTGGTCAGGCTGCTCTCGAACTCCCAACCTCAGGTGATCCGCCCGCCTGGGCTTCCCAAAGTGCTGGGATTACAGGCGTGAGCCACCATGCCCAGCCTGAGGTTTGCTTTTTGTCCTTGGAGCCTAGACCCCTCTGGGTAGATGGAGGCTCTGTTCATCTTTGAACCATGAGGCTGGGTGCTGGGCATGGTGGGCACCCAGAATGTATTCGCCAGCTCTCTTGAGGCCGATTGTTACCAAAGCACTTACTGAGCATCTGTTAAGAGCCAGATCCTTTGCCAGGCACCGCGGGTACTTGGGGGTGGGGTGGGAGCCTGTTTAAGATTTAATCTGTGTCCTTTAAAGTTTTTGTTTAGCAAGATATTTTTGGTGGGCAAGATATTTGTTCAACGTTTATCAAGAAAACTTTATTGGTGTTTTATAACGTTATTACTAATCTTAGTAAAAGCCCAAAGGTAGATTTTATTTATGGCCATTTCACAGATGGGGTAACCCGGTGCAGGGAAGGCGACCAACCTACTCAAGCCAGTGGCCAAGCTGGATCCACCGGCAGCCGACCGCGTTTTCCGGATTCCCAATGACCACCGTTGCCTGTGCAAAGTTTGTGTTTTCCCCTCATTTCAATAGTACATAACCTTCTGAAGGGACTTCTTGTTCATTAATACTGGCCAGGTGCCCGAATGCTATATGGGATTCGTTTAAACTCGGGCTCTGGCAAATTTGATTTTTACTGAAAATTACCCATTTTTTAACATTTAAAATGTTATCGAGCCATGTGGCCATTGCCGTCTTGGGCAGAAAACATCTTGGATGAATTTGCATTTTTAATTCTTGGCATTTTTATGTTGCTTTAGTTCCCAAAGAGCTTTTTTTCCTCTTAAAAAAAAAATTAAAGAAAGAAGGCAGCCCGCAATAGGGCAGAAATGCCAAGAGAACATAATAATAGTAGTAATGTGTGTTCCCTCGCTGCTAATTGCACCAAATTTTACCATGTGCTCCCGAAGCAAAGCCTGCCTGCCGCTCTCCAAACCCAGCTTCTCCTGCAGCCACTTAACAGGGGTGAGATAATCATTTGTTAATGCTGCTGCTTCTGAGGGTGGCTGCCATGGCTGGACCCTGCCTTTCAAGCACTGGAAGGCAGCACCTGGGGCCTCCATTATTTAAGAGCACAGCGTGCCTTCCCATCACCTTTGCCTGGTGCTGGGTGCTGAGGCTGGCCCAGGGCTCTCTCAGGATTGGGTCTCAGAGCCAGACAGGACTTTAAAGAACAGTGGGCATATTTCAGGTAAGGAAACGGAGCCTGAGAAGCACGAGGGAATAGGGGCTCACTCTATTATTCAGCAGTGGTTTCTTGAGCACCTATTCCATGCCAAGTAGAGGGGGAGGACTTAGGCATGGCTCTGCCCTAATGTTGGATAGGGGGCAGCCAAGCACCCAGAATACTTGGGCGCAGGTGGACAGGTGCTACGAGAGTGGGTATGGGGGATGTGTGACCTCAAAGGTGAGGCCCCATCCTCCCCCTGCTGGCTCTTTGCCACTGTACTCACAAAACCCCAGGCAGTATTTTGATTGCATTTACAATTAGGAAACCGAGGCCCTGTTCTGTCTCACTGTGCTGCCCTGGTGTGGAGGCGGGCCTTATGCTCACTGTATGCCTAAGAAGGCTGGGGCGCCCCACTCCACAGAAGTGCAGCCAGTGCCCACCCACTGACACTGGGCCTCTGGACGCTGGAGAGATGGCAGTGAACAAAGCAGATGGGAGCCCTGCCTGCCCAGCACTGGCGTTGGGGTGATGGGAACAGAGACAACAAACAAGCTAGTAAGGAAGACGATTTCAGATGCCATCAGTGCACGCAGAGAAAAACAGCAGGGTCACGCGAAACCGAGTGACCGGACCATGTGTGGAAGAGGCCAGATAGGCCTGGACATGAGTTGTGTGTATCCAAGGGACAGAAAAAAGGCCCAGAGGTCAGCCAGGGTGGATGTGGACTAAACCCTCAGCTTCTGCTTGGGCTCCACCATTGCTTGCTGTGTGACCACGGGCAGATGACTCAGCCTCTCTGTGCTTCTGCTTCCATGTCTATATAATGGAATAGTAATAGGACCTACCACATAAGATTGTTATGCATATTAGAGAAAACTAAAGAAACACACACACACACACGCACGCACGCGCGAGCCTGATCTATATCTCTATCTGTATCTATAGCTACTGTGCTTAGCCAAGTGCCTGACGGAGAATGCGCCCTCAGTGTGCACAGCGGGGGACAATCTTTTCCTCTCCCATGGCCTGCGTGCAAATCCCACAGTGCGCCAGTCCCTCTTTCCCTCCAGCGACTCTGTGGGACCATTGAGCCTGCTTCACGAAGTGAGGAAGCCACATTTGAATTTGTTAAAACAAAAAACAAAAAACAACAAAAGCCCCAAACCAAACAAACACTGCGCGACACGGGACGCTGTTTCCTTCAGCCGGCGCCTTGCACAATATGGTGCGGTGGGCCGGGAACGCTTGGCCACAGATGGCGCGCTTGGTACCAGCCCTGTTTTCTAAATACCCGACTCCTCAGTGTAAATGATAGCGTCGCACACATGGTGCCGCTTGGCTCCCGGGAGGCTCCGGAGACCACGCTTTTCTTGGCCTGCCGCCCCGGGTCCGGCGTTCTCCCTCCAGATGGCGGGCATCAGAATCTCTCAAGACGCGGGGTGTGGCTGCTGACACTTGGGTTAGAAGCAGGGCCGTCCCTCATCCTCGCGGGGCCAACCCGGACGACTCGTTCTCCCACCTGTGACCTCGGAGGGAATGCAGAATTGAGCAGCTGGTGGGATGGGGAGGGAGCCTCCGATGACATCGCAGTGGGGCTGAGACTTGAACCCAGCTCCTTTGGGGCCATGTTCTTGAATTCTCTCTCTTCTGGGACAAGTGTGCATTTTCAGGAGTCTACTGCTCAGCGCCCCTCAAAGGCACAAGGGGACGGGGGAGACAGGGACGTTCATCCTACGCGAAAGAAGTCTCTGGTTTTGCGCCATCCTCCGGCAGGCAGCCTGGCAGAGGGGGAGGAAGGCCAACTTGGCATCCATACACCCTGCAGGTTGAATTCTGTCTTCACTCTGTACTAGTGATTTGAGATCACTGAATCCAAAGCCCAGCTTCTTTATCTGTCAGATCAAACTAATGTACAAAGGGCCGGGCTGGTGGCAGGGGTGGGGGCACTCTGTCCCAGGCACAGGCAAGAAGGGGCACACTGTCTGCAGGGAATTGAAAACACTAAAACTGACTCAGACTGAACTGGCTTTTTATGGTCACTACGCACTGGCAGTTGTAAGCATCGTTGGTGATAGAATACTCTTCCCTGAAATATTCTTTTGTTGGTCTAAGTTTGTAAATAATCACTGCATTTTAATAGTGAGTCTAAATGTCACCTCCTTCAACTTCACGTTCACATGGTTTGATGACTTTTCCTTTAATATGTATCATATTCTAGATGAAAGTTATGCAGTCAACCCCTAACATGCCCAGACTCAACTACATGGGTTCATTTGGAGAGTAAGTGCCTAATAGCTTGGAACCATTCCCATGTACTTTGGGCACCTGGTGGTACTATATATTTCTGCATTTAAACAGTTAATTTGAAATATAGCTATAACAGCATAGTGATTGATGAAAGACAGAGATGTAGTGACTTGAATTAAATGTGATAGTGCACGGAAGTACTCGTCCAAGGGCAACCCCTGGCACCGGGCTGTTGCTTAGTTAATGTGAGCTGCCTTTAATCTAGAAACACGGGCCTTTCAGTTGTAAAAATGGGCCTAATACCATCTTACAGAGTTGTGGTTCAAAGAGCAGCTCACGTAACTCCATGCAGTGTAGTTCGCTTTTCTGGAAAATGCAGATCAGAATATCTATTCCAGTGAAATCCAATGAGGCCGCCTCCGTCAAGTGCCTGGTTGGGCTATCAGACCCTCTTCTCGGAGTCTGATCCAGTTCCACCCCGTATGTAACCCAGGGCTCCATTCCCCATTCTTGCCCTCTCCTTCTGGACCCGAAACTTGGCTTCCTAACATTGGCTCTGCCAGAGGGCAAGGAGTCTGCTTCCCCATAGTAAATTGAGGTCATGGCTTGCTGATGTTGTTAACATAAGCAAATGGCGCTTTAGTGGAAGGCTATCGTGGGGTGTCTGTGTGTTGGGGAATGGGGGAGCTCCTGAAATGAGGAGGAGCCCTGAGACCAGACTTGAGGGTGGGCAGAAACCAAGAGAACCTAAGAAGAGGAGGACCAGGCAGTAGAAAGTACAGATATAGTCTTGCACATGGAGTGGCCTGGCTGGGAGGTTACCAGCACCACATTTTAGCTGCTGCAGCTGCAGTGAAACCCCTCCTTCTTCGTCACATGTGATAATTCAAGATGCAAAGCCTGAAAGGCAGGCATGGATTGGCTGAGTTTGGGTCATATTGTTCATCCCCTGCTTTACTAGGGAGTGGCGAGACCTAGAATGTGGTCCTCTAGGCTTCAAAGTGGGAAGCTTGTTCTGGAGTCACTATCAGAGACCCCACTCTGAGGGAGAGCTGATTCCCCCAAAGAAACCTGAGATGCGCTCTGGGAGGGGAATGGATGGAAAGTGCACAAAACTCACCCTTAGCTCTTTCTTCTCTCCAGGTCCCTTAGTCCTTCCAAGGGAGGTTCTCACAATACCTGACGGATGTGAAAGACTTGACTTCTAGACCTGTGTCTGAGTTGGGAAATGTTTCTGTCTGAATTACAGAGAGCCTGGAATTTTTTTGCTTATGGTCTGAGAGCCGGGTGAGGGTGAGGAAAGACAACTTGCCTTGAATAAGCTTCTAGTGCACGCAGAGTTTGTACTGTGCACTTCACATTCATTTATCTCTTTTAAATTATAACCAGAGCCCCTGGACATATATATTATTATTCCTATTTTGCAGGTGGAAAACAGGTTCAGAGGACTCAAGTGAAATTACTTATTGTTTCATTTAGGACTCTTGGATGTAACTATCAGAAATGGGTTCTAGTTAAATTAAGTCAAAGGTTAAAGTGGAAGGAAATGGGTCTGATAGAATTGAAGGGAAGCAAGTGAATCAGATTTGGAAAAGACAGCAACCTGTACTTCCCTTGGGATCCAAGTAGCAAAAACCAATGGTGACTTTTAGGGAAAATTAGTTCCAGGATTTTCCTAAACCTATGCCATTGGGAGAGACAGTGACTTTCCTGGGCATATCACCTGGGCAGTCTCATACACCCCCTACCCTTAGAAGGGTCCTACACTGGGTTTAGTGCTCTGCTGTTGCCATATTGAAATTCTTAATAATTTTGTACAAGGGACCCTGCGTTTTCATTTTGCGCTGGGCCCTGCAAGTTATGTAGCTAGTCTTGCTTTGTTTAGGTGAATGCAAGGCATACTGATTGACAGTCCTATCAAGATTGCATACAATGGTGATGAGGTATTTTCCTAAATCAATACTGGGAATGTTACCACACAAAGTGGGGGTGGGGGCAGGAGGGTGTGGATGCTGGTCAGTCATGCAGACCACAGGTATTCACTACAGTTCACACCTGGTCAGCCCAATATCCCCACACATCCTTTCTCCCATACACACAGTGTTACCTTGCATCATGTCACTTCTACCCAAAGTTCGTTGACTGGTAGTCACAGGACTTTGACATGACTGCAAAGGAGGCTGGAAAATGAAGTACTCAGGATGAGGAAATGAGATGGAAGAGCATCTAACCAGTCCCTGCCACAACCAATTTGCCCATAACCATAAGCCACCCCAAATTACATACTACATGTTGTATATTATACATATTGTGAAATCATTGTCAAGGGATGAGACAAGATTGACAGTTGAGATCAGGAATGAAGAAAAAAAATAAAATGAGTGCCTTGTATAAACATATGATTGCAAATGCTTTCAAATTAATATTATTGTTGACACAGCTCTTTGCATCTAGGTATAGGTAAAAAATAAATTCAAAATACGTATTGGAATTACAAACAAAATATCTCAGTAGATGCAGTCAGACACAGCTGAGAAAAGAACAAATGAATTAGAAGACAGAACTGATTAAGACTCTAGTACATAGACTTAGAGATATAAACTATTATAGGCATGGAAAATATAAAAGAGAACCTAAGAAAATTTGAAGACAGAATGAGGTATGTCAGCACACGACGAATAGGATGGAAAATATGGAATAGATATCAAATGTGAAAGAAATAGCAATTATAAGAGAAATGAAGAGACATAAAATAGAGAATGAGAAGCTTCAACATAAATCTAACAGGATGCAAATTATTGAAATAGAAAATATGAAAGAGAACTTAAGAGATATAGAAGAGAGAAAATGAAGTTCCAACATATGTCAAGAAGGAGAGGCCAGAGTAAAAGACAGTGAGCCAGTATTTAAAGAAATAAGAAGCCTGGGCAACATGGTAAAACCTTATGTCTACAAAAAATTTTTTTAAAAATTAGCCGGGCGTGATGGTGTGCACAGTAGTCTCATTACTTGGGAGGCTGAGGCAGGAGGATCACTTAAGTCTGGGATGTAGAGACTGCAGTGAACCATGGTTGGGCCACTGCCCTCCAGCCCTAGCTGATAATTTTTCAGAAGTGCAAAAATACTCATTAAATTTCATGTTTAGGTGTTTTTCAGTGGAAGTGTAGAATATCAAGGATGAAGAGAAAATCCTAAAGGCCAGCCAGTAAGACATAAGTTATCTTCAATAGAACAGTAATCAGATTGTCAGCCAACTTCTCAAGAACACTACCATATGCAAGAAAAAATGATATAGTATCTTTGAAACTGAGAGAAAATAATTGTGAATCAAACTATAATTTAAGGGCAAGGATAACATAAGACATTTTTGGATAAAGCAGAACATAGAATAGATACTAAATGTATCATGTGTGAATGCTTCCAAATATAATTATTAAATGAAGAATCTAAGCAAAAAAAAGAAAAAAAAAAGAAAAAAAAAAAAGAAATCCAGAGTGGGATGCAATACAAAATAAACAACATTAAAATTTAAGGGTAAACACTAGAATCATAGAATGCATAACATCTGAACCAGTAGTAGAAAGTAAAAGACTTGATCAATCCAACAAAGTAAATAAAAGGAGAAAAACCAAAGAGGATTAAAAAAAAGCGTGAAGGTAAAAATAAATCCACATACATTACTAACCATAACAAATGCAAGTAGGTTAAACTCACAATTAAAAGACAGGCTTCAGATTACATTAAAAATTTATAAGTATATGATGATTATGATATACACACCTAAAACATTCAGGAGACATTTAAAAATTAAGGCATAGAGAGTAGATATACTAGGCATTTGCTGATCCAAAGGAAGTTAGTGTGATGTTTGTAATAACAGACAAAATAGAGTTTAATGTGAATAGCATTAAAAGTAATATTTAAAGACACCTATTTCATATTGCTAAAAAGAATAATCCAGCAAGATGACATAACAACCATTACTTTGTATGTATCTAACTATACAGCCTCAGAATATAAAGAGCAACAGCTGTCAAAATGACAGGGTGTAATTGACAAAAGTTGTAACAAGATAGGTTCTAATATCCACTTCCCAGGAGTGGATTGATCAGACAAACAAATAATAATAAGTAAGAATATAGAAAAACAAGCGTGACCTGGTAGAAAATAAATAAAAACATTCACGTCAGAGACCATACATTATTTTCTAACTGGCATTGTTTACAGAAAATAATAGTGTCTTGGACCATTAAGGAAGTTATAGCACATTCCAAATAATGACCAATATACAACCCACATCCTCTGACCAAAGTGAAATAAAATGTTAACGACAAAAAGTTAGTTATTTCCCCTGTATTTGGAAAAATTAAATATAAATCATACTTCTAAATAATCCATGAATTAAAGAGGAAACTCATAGGAGAAAATGATAAAATATGTGGAACTGAATTACAATGAAATCATTACATATAAAAACTTGAGCGATACAGGTAAATTTGTACTTAGAGGAAAATTAATAGTATAATGTGCATTTATTAGGGGACAAAAAAGTCTGAAAATAAATGAGTTAGGTGTACAATTTAAGAAGCTGCAAAAAGAATAAATCACCCCTCCTCCAAATAGTCTTCTGCAAGGAGACTAGAAGTGGAAATAGTAGATATAATTAGATTTATCACCTGATTAAACTCATCTAAACCTTCTGTGTTCTCCACATTGATCAGTTTTGCATTGATGGAGCCTGTAGAATTGAATATGGTTGTGATAAGGGTTATCATCTCTGTATCTTTCAAATATTTGGTGATTGCAATTCTCCCACGAATGTGGTATTTATTTTTATCTTTTTATTTGGAAATAAGTTCAAACTTGCAGAGAAGTTGCAAGATAGTACACATAACTACTTCTGAATCATTTGACAGTACACTGGTGACATTATGTCCCATCATTACTGAATGCTCCAGTATGGATTTTCTTAAAAAAATTACAAAAAGAAAGGTAGAAAAAAGTTATGCTCTGATATAGTCACAATACAAGTATCTGAAACAGAAAATTATCATTCATACATCACTACTATCTATTCATAGACTCCATTCAGTCTTATCAGTTATCTCAACAATGTTTCACATAGCAAAAAGACCCAGAGTCACGTGTTGTATTTAGTTTTCATGTCTCTTTAGTTTTCTTAAGACTGGAACTGTTTTTCAGTGTTTCCTTGACTTTCATATCCTTGACATTTTAGAAGATTTCAGACCAACCATTTTGTAAAATGCCCAATCAACTTGGCCCTGTCTGCTGTTTCTTCATGATCAGATTCAGGAATATGCATCTTTGTCAGGAATGCCACAGTAGTGATGTTGTGTTTGCCTCTCTTCATGCTGTATTAGCCTGCTCAAGCTGCCATAACAAGAAGTCATAGATCGAGTGGCTTAGATAACAAAAATTATTTTCTCGTGGTTCTAGAGGTTAGAAGTCTGTGGACAAAGTGCTAGCCAGCTCCTTTTCTGGCAAGGACTGACTTATTAACTTGTAGATGGTTACCATCTCACTGTGTCTGCACATGGCCTCTTCTCTGTGCAAGATTGGAGACAGGGAAAGAGAGCTCTGTTGGCTCGTTCTCTCCTTATAAGGACAGCAGGCCTGTTGAATTAGGGCCTATCTAATGACTTCATTTAACCTTTACCATATCCTCACACGCCCTATCTCCAAACATAGTCACATTGGAGGTTAGGGTTACAAAATCGGAATTTTGACGAAACACAGTCAGTCCATAACACATATTATCAGGTGGTATATAACTTGGTTTGTTTCATTACTGGGCTTTATTGCAGGTGGTATCTGTCAAGTTTCTCTAGTGTAAAGTTCTTCATTTTCCTTTTGTAATTAGTAACTGTTTCATGGAGGGACACTTGGAAATTATGTAAATATTCCACTCCTCAAAAAATATTTATTAACACATTTTATCATCGATTGATGTTTCTTGAAATTAATTATTATCATGATGGCTGCCAAATGGCGATTTTCTGATTCTACCATTCCTTGTACATTAAGGCGTGCTATTTTGAGGAAAAACTTTCCTTTCTTCTCATTTAATCAATTTAATTTACAGCAGCATAGGCTCATGAATTCTATTTTATTCAATGGTTATAATCTGTTATCACTATATTGGTTCTCAAATTGTCCCTTATTTGGCCTTTCCATGAAGGAATAATTGGTACTGGATTAATTCTTTCACCATAAACAACTAGAACACTAGACAAAACCTATAAAACGTCTTCAGATGTTTGACAACAGGCAGAGCAGGATAGTGATCTCTAGAAATCATGAACAAACAACACAAACCCTATCATTACCCTCAGTTTCTTTCTGGAGGAATTTTATAACCCTGATGCACGGAAAGGGAATTCAAGCAGAGCACAGCAGATTTGTTGAGCTAAGGCAACAAAAATCAGAGTTCAAGGAGGACTGAGGTGGTTAGAATTTGTGGAACAGAGTATCAGAGAAAAGGTGGCTGCACGGAGAATGTGCTCCAGAAATCTCTGAGGAGCGCCATGTGTCTTTGATTGAATACTGCTCTATACATGCATAGGGTTAGACTCTATGAGCCTGGGCAAAGAAAACCATGGGAGACAAAGCAATTACTGTTGAGTGGTAAGTCAAACAACTACCACAACCCACAGAGTTGTGAATTATTGGAGTTCCAACCAACCAGAGTGAAGGGCCCTTGTTCAGTACTGAGAGCGCTGAGTAGGAACTCTAGAAAGGCCATGACTTAAGAGTAGGGCCAAATGAACCACACGGTAAAATCAAGTCTACACTTACTCTAACAAGATTTTCTAACAAGCCTCGAAAGGATAATGCTAAACTGCAAGTAAGTTAACTGCTTGCCAGAACAAAGTCAGTGCTCTGAAAAAAGCAAGCAAAATCCAGCCACTCTACAATGGAACACTCACAATGTCCAGCAGCCAGCAAATAATTACCAGATATGTGTAAAAGCAGAGAATAATAGTGCCCATAGCCAGGAGAAAAGGGCCAGTTAATAGAGACAGATTCCATTCCATTCCATATATGTACAATCATATATATTCACATATATACATTCATATATATACTAAAATATTCATATATTTTAGTATGTAAAGGAACTACCAAGCAAGGACTACATATATATGAATATTTTAGTATTTTAGTATATAAATGAATATTTTATCATTCATGTATGAGTTTATCAACATATATATGAATGAATACTAAAATATTCTACATATTTTAGTATTTATATATTCATACATATATTCATACATATGAACACACTCATAAACATACATATGAATGAATATGAAAATATTCGACATAACATATATATGTTGATAAACTCTTATAAATATGCTAAAGAATTAAAAACAAGACAATGACGAGAGAAATGGAAACTATAAAAAAAGCCAGTGGTGGTTCTAGAGCTAAACACTACAATATATGAATTAAAAACACTTACTGGATCTACTTAACAGTATATTAGAAACTGCAAAAGAAGAGATGAGTAAGCCTGATGACACAGTAATAAAAAGTATTCAAAGGACAGAAAGAAAAAGGCTGAAGGAATGGACAGAAGCCACAATGACCCATGGCACAATACTACACAGTCCAAAATATCTCAGAGTATCTCCAAATCTGGAGTCTGAGAGAGAGGAGGGAGACAATGGGGCAGAAGACAAATTTGAAGAAATAGCCAAAATTTCTCCAAATTTGGTGGAAAATACGAAGCCACATATTTACGAGTCTCAGTGAACCCCAAGCAAGATTAATAAAAAGAATCTCTCAAAACCAATGAAACAGAAAAATTCTGAAAGCTTTCAGAAGAAAAAGACATATTACATACAGGACAACAGAGACCAAAAGGCATTCTGGCTTCCCTCAGCAGCAGTACAAGCCAGATACCATAAAGACATATTTAAAGCGTTGAAAAAGCAAAAAAGCAACCAAACCTTGCCACCTAGAATTTTATATCCAGCAAAAAATCCTTCAAAATGAGAAGGTGAAATAAAGACATTTTTAGACAGGCAAAAGCTAAGAAAATGTGTCACCAGCAGACCTGTACTAATCCAATATATGTCAAACCAAGTTTTTCAGGCTGAGGGAAAATCATTCTATGTGGAAATTCAAATCTACAGAAAAGACGAGGGTCAGAAACTGCAAATAGGTAGACATTAGAAGGACATTTTTTCCCCATTTAAATTTATTAGAAAAGAAAACTGACTGTTTAAACAAACATGATAACACACTGTGGGATTTATAATACATATATAAATGAAATATATGGCAACAGTAGTGCAAAGGATGTGGGAAGGAAAATGAAAGTATAGTGTTTTAAGGTTCTTATATCACATGTAAACTTATATGATACCATTAGAAGATAGTCTGTGATATAATTGAATATTTTAATACTAAAATATTCAATTAAGCCAAAAGAAGGCATGAAAGAGAGGAAAAGGAACAAAGAATATACTGAATAAATATGAAAGAAATGGCAATAGAGTAGATTCAAATCCAACTACATCATTAATTATGTTAATTGTAAAAGTACTAAACAGTCCAATTAACAGGTAGATATCTTCTAGTCTACAACTCTATGCTGTGTACAGAAAATAAGACTTCAAGTATAAAGAAACATTAAAAAAGTCAAGTGATGTAACTAGAGTCACAATGCAAAGACTAATAAGGAAGTTGAAGTGGCTGGATTAATATGAGATAAGGTAGACTTCAACTTAAAGGATATTACCAAAGATAAGGGTGGGCATTTGCAAATTTTAAATGGCCAATTCATTAGGAAGATATCCTAAAGAATATCGTTCTAGATGCATATGAATCTAATAACAGAATGTCCAACTACTTGAAAAAAATTGGACTGAATTAAAAAGAAAAGTAGACAAATGTACAATTAGAGTTGAAGATTTTCAACACTATTCTCTCAGTAATTGATAGAACAGAAAATAAATTAGTAAGAATATAGCAGACTCAAGGTCAGGTGCGGTGGCTCACACCTATAATCCCAGGACTTTGAGAGGCAGAGGCGGGTGGATCATGAGGTCAAGAAATCAAGATCATACTGGCCAACATGGTGAAACAGCGTCTCTACTAAAAATACAAAAATTAGCTAGGCATGGTGGCACATGCGTGTAGTCCCAGCTACTCAGGAGGCTGAGGCAGGAGAATTGCTTGAACTCGGGAGGCAGAGGTTACAGTGAGCCAAGATCACGCCACTGCACTCCAACCTGGCGACAGAGCAAGACTCTGTCTCAAAAAAAAACCCAAAAACTAAAACAAAAACACAAAAAGAGAATATAGCCGACTCAAACAATCAACACCATCAACCTGCTTGATATATTTGTTACTGACTGCTACACACAACATGTAGCAAGAAAATACATTTTTTTCAAGTGCATCATTTATTAAGATAGGTTATATGCTGAGTCATGAAATAAGTCTCAATAAGTCTAAAAGGGTTGAAATCAACAAAGT
>NW_012104253.1:5228142-5229215 GCF_000951045.1 Mandrillus leucophaeus
TATAGATTAATTTATAGATTTATCCTCCAATCAAAAAAAAAAAAAAAAAGAATAACAAAAGACACTCCCATCAACTCCCATCACTCAGGAAATTCCAAGGGTTTTAGGAACTTTATGCCAGGAACTAAGGACAGAGACAAAATAAGCTTATTATACTACAATTTTATCTCTACCCAAATTAATTTATAGATTAATTTATAGATTTATCCTCCAATCAATACATCAGTTGGATTTTGAGAGAAATTGATAAACTCATTATAAAATTTATATGAAAATGGAAAGGACCTAGTTTGGTCAAGACATTTTTTGAAGAGTAGAGCAAATTTGGAGGACCCATACTATCTAATGTTGTCTACAATTCAACAGAACTACAATATTCAAGGCAGTGTAAGAATAGGCATATAGATGACTGAAACACAACCACACATATATGATTAATGGATTTTAACAAAGAGGCATAGGCAATTTCATGGGGGAAAAATAATCTTTTCAGCAAATGATTCTGGAACAGCTGAATATCCGCGTGGGAAAAATAAAGCTTGACTCTGTCTCATGTCGCTCATCAACGTGAATGGATCATATGCTTGAGCCAAAGACTTAAAATATGAAACTTCTGAAGAAAACACCAGGAAACATATTTCTCACCTTAGAGTAGGCAATGCATGCTTAGGATGCAAATAGCACTAACCATAAAAGAAAATTTAATAGTGACTCATGTCTGTAATCCCAGCACTTTGGGAGGTCGAGGTGGTTGGATCACTTGAGCCTGGGAGTTAGAGACCAGCTGAGGTAATATGGTGAAACCCCATCTATACAAAAAATATAAAAATTAGTTGGGTATGGTGGTGCACAGCTCTGGTCCCAGATGCTCAGGAGGCTGAGGTGGGGGGATTGCTTGAACCTGGAAGGTTGAGGCTTCAATGAGCAGTGATAGGGCCACTATGCTCCAGCCTGGGTGACAGAGCCAGACTCCGACTCAAAAAAAAAAAAAAAAAAAAGGAAATTTAGTAAAATGCACTTCAACAAAATGAAAAACTTTTGGTCTTCAAAAGACACCAGTAAGAAAATGGAAA
>NW_012104253.1:5232790-5244046 GCF_000951045.1 Mandrillus leucophaeus
AAAATAAATGAAAAATAAGTAAATAAAATAAAATAAAATAATAAAATAATAATAAAAAAGGGCATCTATGACTCTTTACCAAATCAGGAATAAAATAGAGTCTATCACTAGAGTCTGCAGACATTAAAAGGATACTAAGAAACTATTATGAAAGTCTTTGTATCAATAATTTCAACAACTTACCTAGAATTAATAAATTCCTTGAAATATACAATTTATCAGAAGAGACACAAGAAAAGACAAATATCAATAATTCTGTATATATTAATATTAAATTAAATAGAATTAAAGACCTTCCCACAGTGGAACTTCATGCCCAGACGGTTTAATTGGCAAATTCTGTTGAATATCTAAGGGAGAAAAGATAATACCAATGTTATGTAAACTTTCTCAGGAAGCAGATGAAAAGGGAATACTTCTCAACTGACATGATAGCATGATAGGAAGATAATACAAAGCAAATATTTAAAAAAGTACTGACTGATTTCCTTCATGAATACCGAGGTAACATCCTTAACAACATTTGTCAGATTACATTTAGAAATATTGACAGGAGGCCAGGTGCGGTGGCTCAGGGACAGGTAATCCCAGCACTTTGGGAGGCTGAAGTGGGTGGATCACAAGGTCAGGAGCTCGAGACCAGCCTGGCCAATATGGTGAAACCCTGTCTCTACTAAAAATACAAAAATTAGCTGGGCATGGTGGTGTGTGCCTGTGGTTCTAGCTACTTGGGAGGCTGAGGCAGGAGAATCGCTTGAACCCGGGAGGTGTAGGTTGCAGTGAGCCCAGATTGTGCCACTGCACTCCAGCCTGGGTGACAGAGAGAGACTCCATCTGAAAAAAAAAAAAAGAAAAGAAAAGAAAGAAAAGAAATATTAACAGGATACAGTTAATATGGAAGGTTGTTTTGATAGTCAAAAAACAAGCAATGCAATTCACAATATTACCAGAGAGAAATGATTATCTCAATCACTTGATAATGTGTGACATTCATAGATTATAAAAACTATCAGAAAAGTTGGAAGAAGAAAGCTTTCTGAACACATTAAAAGGCGTCTATGGAAAACATGGCTAACACCATTCTGAAAAGACCAGATGTTTCTCCCTGAGATCAGGGACAGGTAAGGACGATAATTTTCACCATTTATTTTCACTGACTTGAGGTCCTAGCCAGTGCAATAAAACAAGAAAAGGGAATAAAAGGCATAGCAATTGAGAAGAAAGAAAGAAAACCATCTTTATTTGCAGATGACATGATTATGTGCATAGAAAATTCTAAGAAATCTGAAAATGCTACAAAGTGAGTAATGAAGATTTCTTGTTACAAATATACAAAAACTACTGTATTTCTATATACAAGCAAGAATAATTGGAAACAAAATAGGAATAAATTGAAGAAAAGTAATACTGAACACTACATAATACTTTTGAAGGAAATTAAAGAAGATATAAATATACTGACAGGTATACATGGTAAGAATCAAAGCTGTTAAGATACCTGAGAGTTTTTTTTTTCCCCTCCCCTGACAATACTCTAACATCAAACTTGTGTGGCTTTTCTGTACCAATTTTCCAATTCTCCAGCACACACTGGATATCTGACAATTCAATGCAATTCTGACACCAACCCCTGGAATTAGTGCAGACTTCATAGATGAAAGGTGTAGCCAACCTCCACCCAAAGACTGACCTACTTTAGATGCCAGATGCAAAGGGGTTACCCAGGCTCCTCATATTTCTGCCCAACAGAGTACAAATTTGGGTGTTCCCACAATTTCATTTTCAATGATTTCCTAGAACGGCTCACCTGATTAAAAAAAGTATTCTACGGGTTAATGATAAAGGCTAATACTCAGGAACAGCCAAAGGAAAGAGATGCAACCAATGGGGCAGAGCTACAGAGGTTCCCCTGTTCTCTCCAGGGGCTCTGCCCTCCCGGAACCTTGGTGTGTTCTCCAACCCAGAAACTCCTGGAGTTTCCTTGTTCAAAGGTTTTCCTAGGACTCTTAGCTGGTTGGCGGGTGGGCCTGGAATTTTCAACACTCTAGTCACTTGGTCCTTCTGGTGACCCACTGCATCTGAGAGGCCGCACCCTAAATCACCTCATTAGCATAAACTCAGGTGTAATTGACAAGGAGTTGTTAAGAATAACAAAAGAAGGGCCTGCAGAGCAGTGACTCACGCCTGTAATCCCAGCACTTTGGGAGGCCGAGGTGGGTGGATCACTTGAAGTCAGGAGTTCGAGACCAGCCTGACCAAAATGACGAAACCCTGTCTCTACTAAAAATACAAAAATTGACTGGGCTTGGTGGTGGACGCCTGTAATCCCAGCTACTCAAGAGGCTGAGGCAGGAGAATCGCTTGAACCTGGGAGGTGGAGTTCTCAGTGAACTGAGATTGCGCCACTACACTCCAGCCTGGACGACAAAGCAAGACTCAATCTCGGAAAAAAAAAAAAAAAAAAAAAATAACAAAAGACACTCCCATCAACTCCCATCACTCAGGAAATTCCAAGGGTTTTAGGAACTTTATGCCAGGAACTAAGGACAGAGACAAAATAAGCTTATTATACTACAATTTTATCTCTACCCAAATTAATTTATAGATTAATTTATAGATTTATCCTCCAATCAATACATCAGTTGGATTTTGAGAGAAATTGATAAACTCATTATAAAATTTATATGAAAATGGAAAGGACCTAGTTTGGTCAAGACATTTTTTGAAGAGTAGAGCAAATTTGGAGGACCCATACTATCTAATGTTGTCTACAATTCAACAGAACTACAATATTCAAGGCAGTGTAAGAATAGGCATATAGATGACTGAAACACAACCACACATATATGATTAATGGATTTTAACAAAGAGGCATAGGCAATTTCATGGGGGAAAAATAATCTTTTCAGCAAATGATTCTGGAACAGCTGAATATCCGCGTGGGAAAAATAAAGCTTGACTCTGTCTCATGTCGCTCATCAACGTGAATGGATCATATGCTTGAGCCAAAGACTTAAAATATGAAACTTCTGAAGAAAACACCAGGAAACATATTTCTCACCTTAGAGTAGGCAATGCATGCTTAGGATGCAAATAGCACTAACCATAAAAGAAAATTTAATAGTGACTCATGTCTGTAATCCCAGCACTTTGGGAGGTCGAGGTGGTTGGATCACTTGAGCCTGGGAGTTAGAGACCAGCTGAGGTAATATGGTGAAACCCCATCTATACAAAAAATATAAAAATTAGTTGGGTATGGTGGTGCACAGCTCTGGTCCCAGATGCTCAGGAGGCTGAGGTGGGGGGATTGCTTGAACCTGGAAGGTTGAGGCTTCAATGAGCAGTGATAGGGCCACTATGCTCCAGCCTGGGTGACAGAGCCAGACTCCGACTCAAAAAAAAAAAAAAAAAAAAAAAAAAGGAAATTTAGTAAAATGCACTTCAACAAAATGAAAAACTTTTGGTCTTCAAAAGACACCAGTAAGAAAATGGAAAACTGCTACAACTGGAAGAAAATGTTTCAATACATGGGTCTGGCAAACAACTTGTATTTCAGGAAGATTCTTAAAACAACCCAATAAATAATGGGCAAAAAGATGAACATGCACTCCATAAAAATGCTATATGAATCGCCAATAAGATCATGGAAAGATGTTCAACACCACTAGCCATCAGAAAACTCAAATTAAAACTACAGTGAGATACTACCATATGCCTACTAGAATGACTAAAAAAAAAAGGCTAAAAACAAACAATATTGGTGAGGATGTAGGGCAACTGGAACCCTCCAACATTGCTGGTGGGAATGTGAAATAGTGCAATCACTTTGGAAAACAGTGCAAACGTTTCTTTTAAAGTTCAACATGGCCTTATGATAAATCCCAGAAATCCCACTCCTAGGTATTACCATAGACAAAATGAATAGATATATCCACACAGAGACTTCCAAATGAAAACTCAAGCAAGCTTTATTTATCATATCCAGAAACCAGAAAGAACGTCAATGTCTATCAATAGGTGAATGGATAAACCATTTTTCGTAGGTTGGAAAACTACTCAGAACTAAAAATGAATAAATTACTGTTATGCATAGCCATTTGGATGAATTTCAAAAACTTTATGTTAGCCAAAGAAAGCAGAGACACCAAAGCATACAGGTTGAGAATGCTTTATCTGAAATGCTTGGGGCCAGAAGTATTTCCAATTTCAGAGAAATATTTGCATTTAAATAATGAGATATCTTGGGGATGAGACTCAAGTGTAAACACAAAATGTATTTATGTTTTATACACTTATGCACATAGCTTGAAGTTAATTTAATACAATGTTTTAAATAATATTGTGCATGAAATAATGTTTGCGTTAAGTACTTACATGTGGAATTCCCCACTTGGGGCATCATGTTGACGCTTAAAAATTTTTCAGATTTTGGAACATTTCTGATTAGGGATGCTCAACCTGTGCCTGCTGTACGATTCCATTTCTCTGAAGTTCTGGAAGAGGAAAAACTCACAGCGACACAAGTCAGATCAGTGGTTGCCTCTGGAGAACCAATTAAGAAACCGCCTTCAAGAATTTTAGGGGTGATGGGAATGTTTGTACCATGATTAGAGTGGTGATCACATAGTCGTACAGGAGACCGTGGAACAACATGAGTTTGAACTGCTTAACTGCTTGGGTGTGCTTATATGTGGATGTTTTTCAGTAAATTTATTGGAAAATGTTTTGGAAATTTGTGAAAATCTGAAAAAACTCACAGACAAATCACATAGCCTAGAAATATTGAAAACATTAAGGAAAAGTTGTGTCATGAATGCATAAAATATATGTAGATACTAGTCTATTTTACTATTTACTACCACAAAATGTACGCAAATCTATTATAAAAAGTTAACATTTATCGAAACATATGCACATATTTATAGACCCTATGTGGCTATAAATACAGTATAGTGCATAAATGTACTGTCTCTTCCTTATGATTTTCTTAATGACATTTTCTTTTCTCCAGATTACTTTATTATAGGAATACAGTATTTAATATAGATAATATATAAAGTATGTGTTAATAAATGGTTTATGTCATCAGTAAAGCTTCTGGTCAACAGGAGGCTTGTAGTAGTTATTTCAGGGAAGTCAAAAGTTCTACCCAGATTTTTATTTTTATTTTTTACTCTGTCACCCAGGCTGGAGTACAGTGACACAATCTCAGCTCACTGCAACCTCCACCTCCTGGGTTGAAGAGTATCGTGTCTCAGTCTTCCTTGTAGCTGGGGCTACAAGTGTGCACCACTATGCTCAGCTAATTTTTGTGTTTTTAGTAGATACGAGGTTTCACCATGTTGGCTAGGCTGGTCTCAAACTCCTGGCTTCAAGAGATCCACCTGCCTCGGCCTCCCAAAGTGCTGGGATTATAGGTGTGAGCCACTACACCCGGCCTATACCCAAATTTTCTACTGAGTGAGGAATCAGTGACCCTAACTCCTGCATTGTTCAGGGGTCAACAGTATATAGTTGTCAAAATTCAACAAACTTTAATAATAATAAGTACATTTTATTATATGTAAGTTGTATCTGAAGAAAGCTGATTAATTTTTTTTAATTTTCCAAATTTGGCCAATATGTGTCTCTTCCAGTTGGCTGGCCCCTGTTCTTACATGTTCTTATCATTCCTCGAGCACTTCTTTACTTTCTGCCACAGAATATTCCTGGCTCATCTTGTACTTTCTCTGTCCCACCCTGGAATCATACATGTTTCTAAGCAAGCTTTGTTCCTTTTAGTGGACAATGATATTTAGAAACCAAGATGCGGGCACTAGGTTTACTCATTGTTATTGGGATGTCACAGCTCTCAGTTCTTCTCAGTGGACAGAGCTAGGAAATAGATGTATACACACTCACCCTTCCACAAACACATGTTCACACCTAGTGTTCACACTTAGAGTTTTATTCTATTGATAGTGAAAAACGAGTTCACCCCAATGCCTCTGATTCCAATCCAATGTGTTTCATGCCAAACCTTACCATCATGACTTTTCTCTCAGGGTGACACAGATGATATGTTAATTAGTCATTTCACCTCTATGTGCCATTGGCTGTTACATTCTCACCCTGAGTATGAATCAGAGTCTCTTCAGCTTTTTCTCTTTTTTTTTTTTTTTTTTTTTTTTTTTTGAGATGGAGTCTCACTCTGTTGCCAAGGCTGGAGTGGAGTCGCACAATCTCAGCTCACTGCAACCTTCGCTTCCTGGGTTCAAGTGATTCTCCTGTCTCAGCCTCCCTAGTAGTCTCATTTCAAATGTCATTCCCTCAGAAAGACTTTTCTGGGGCTGGATGTAGTAGCTAATGCTTGTAATCTCAGCACTTTGGGAGGCTGAGCCAAGTGGATCACTTGAGGCTACGAGTTTGAAATCAGCCTGGTTGGCATGGTTAAACCTTGTCTCTACTAAAAATACAAGAAATTAGCCAGGCATGGTGGTGCATGCCTGTAATCCCAGCTACTCGGGAGGCTGAGGCAGAAGAATCGCTTGAACCTGGGAGATGGAGGTTGCAGTGAGCTGAGATTGTGCCACTGTACTCTAGCCTGGGTGACAGAGTGAGACTTCATCTCAAAACAAAAACAACAACAACAAAGAAAGGCTTTTCTCAATTACCCTGCTTAAAGTCAGCCTTCTTCAAGTTCTCACTTCTACAGCACTCTTTATTTCCTCAGAAATAATGATCATGTCACCCTATCTTGTTGATGTACCTCTCTGTAGAGCAGCGCCCCTCCTTCCCTTGTGAGAACATAAACTCTCAAGACCTCTGTCAGTCTCACTCATTTCTGTATTCACAAGACCCAGAACCATGACTGGCATACAGTAGATCACTGAACAGATATTTGTGAACTAGGTGAATGGGTGAGTGCCCCATCTCACATCACTGGTAGTGGCTTCCTACACAGGTAGGTTTGACCCTAAAGTCCACACAAGAGTCAGAACTGCATGCTGACTCTTGTCTATGGGAAGGACAGACAGGTAAATAAATAAATAAATAAATAAATAAATAAATAAATAAATATCAAACTGTGTTAGTCTGTTCTCATTTTTTTATTTTTATTTTTATTTTGGAGACAGGGTCTCTGGTCTGTCACTCAGGCTGGATTACAGTGGTGCTGTGTCGGCTCACTGCAGCCTCAACTCCCTGGGCTCAGGTGATTCTCCCACCTCAGCCTCCTGAGTAGCTGGGATTACATGCACCACCACATTTGGCTAATTTTTGTATATTCAGTAGAGATGGGGTTTCACCATGTTGGCCAGGCTGGTCTTAAACTGTTGACCTCAAGTGATCTGCCTGCCTTGGCCTCCCAAAGTGCTGGGATTATATCAGTGAACCACTGTGCCCTAGCTGTTCTCACATTACTATAAAGAAATACTCCAGACTGGGCAATTTACAAAGAAAAGGGTTTTAATTGGCTCACAGTTCCATAGGCGCTACAGGAAGCATGGTGCTGGCATCTGCTTGGCTTCTGGGGAGGCCTCAGGAAACTTACAATCATGGTGGAAAGAGAAGGGGGAGGAGCAGCGTTACATGACCAGAGCAGGAGGAAGGCGGGGGGTAGGTGACACACTTTTAAACAACCGGATCTCATAAGAACTCACTCAATATCACGCAAACTGCACCAAGGAGATGGCGCCAAACCATTCCTGAGAAATCCACCCCCATGACCCAGTCAACTCTCACCAGGCCCACCTCCAGCACTGGGAATTACAATTCAGCATGACATTTGGGTAGGGACACACACCCAAATCCTGTCACAAACAAACAAGTGATAAGAACACAGCAAACCCCATTTTCTCTCTCAAGGAAATAACCATTTACAATGTAAAGTAAGTGGCAAAGCTGACTAGCTGAAAGAGTTAAATGAAAAAAATAAGAAGGGTTAGGAGGTGCAGGGGAAGCCAGTTAAACTAGTTTTTTTTTTTTTAAGTGATTTTTTTCTCTCTCTCCTTTTTTTTTTTTTTTTTTTTTTGCAAGAGGCCTAGGTTTGCAGTCTGCAGAGCTATCTACAGGGCTGGTGGGAGACCCCTGAAAAGAAACCGGAGAAGCTTGCTGACAAAAGACTGGAATTCTGGTATCTCTTTTGTTTTCACCCAAGTCTGTGGCCACTGACATTCCTCTTTTCCACCACGGGTGGATAATAAGCCCCCTTCTCAGGAATCGAAATGCTCTTATACATTTTAATGTGACCTTAGACAGCGCTGTTCAGAAATCACAGGCCCATCTGACTACACTTGAGGTTGAATTGAGCTAATGGTATTCACCTCATCTTTAGATGCAAAATTGGAAGATAAAAAGACCTTGATGTGAAAAGCAGGGGGGGATGTGAGGGAGGGGAGGTGGACGGGTTGCGGGGGGCCGGAGGGGGGAAGCAGATTAGAGATACTGCTTAAAAATCACGTGATTGTGCGTTGATAACGAAATGTCTCCTCTTTCCCAAATTCCCCATGGGCTCGAGAGATGTCCTTATTCTTTTATTTTTAACGATAGAATCTTTTTATTCCTGAGCTGGGGAAATTTGAATGTTGCTGCATATGTGGCCAGGAGATACATTGACCTTTAGCAAATCTTATTTTAAAAAACCCAGATTGAACAGTTATTGCAATATTTCAGCCCTGTAAGATGAAAAGAGAGAGAGAGAGAGAGAGAGAGGAGAGGAGAGAGAGCGCGCCTTCTTCCTCTGTAATCAGATGTGGATTAAATTTATTAAAGATGCTGTGTCTCCTTTTAAATGACTGGCAACCCTCTTTCTGAATTATCAGGAGCTGGCTGGAGACATGGCACCCTTCTGATTTCATCTTAAGATGACAGAGAAAAGTCTAAAATGGGAGAAAACTTGGTTCCTCTCTGTTGCTCTTTGGCTCAAACTTGGTTTTCATCCATTAAGCCAAATGCATTCAGGGCCCCATGGTGAGGCCCAGAAGGGGGTGAGGGGAAATGGGAGGGTGGGGGCACAGGGTGTGGTCAGATCAGCTTCCCAGGAAAGAAGCTGGGAGGGAGCCCCTGCAGCTCACATAAAATGCGCAACCCCTAGAGACAGGCTCATTTCCAGCTTTGACGTGCCTGCTGTCTGTCAAGGGCCCAGTGAATGCTTCCCACCCGCAGGGCTCAGCCGCCTCCAGGACCCAGGGGCCCATTGGGCAATCCATCACGGAGCACACCTGGCCTGCCCAAAGGACACAGCAGGTAGGGAGGGGTGCGTGTGGAGGGCGGGCTGGGGAGCGGTTGGCAGGGAGAGTGGGACCCCAGGTTAACTCCAGAGAATGGATCCGAATTGCTCAGACAGGACCTCAGGCCTCTGGGCGTATCCATCCAGAGGGGTGTACATAATTTATCAAGGTAGAAAGGGTGACAGATTGGGATGGTCTGGCCTTTGGCTTTCAGCTTGTCTGTATTTATAGAATTGGATGCTTGGGCCTGCAGGCCATTGCGCTCTGACTTTAAAATTGGGCATGCTGACTCAGGTACAGGTGGTGCATGGAATTGTTTTTGTTTTCTGTTTTTTTAAATTTTTTAAGACATGGAGATCTTGTTTGCTCCCATTTATCGCAACCATGAAGCTGCTATGGGGACATTTCTCCATCTTTCTGAGACTGAGGGTCCTCTGTACGTCTTCGCAAAGGATGTCCCCATAAAAGGGAAATTCTGAAGCGCATTTCTAGTTCCAATAGAATTGCCTTTGTGGGTTCTTGTTTGGGAAGAGAAAGTGGCAATCCAGGGTCACTGTGTCCCATGGCATAATTGTAGCAGAAGGTTGGCTACGGCAAGCCCACTTAAAGACTGAATTTATGAGAGTTCAAAATTCACCCACCCTACAGAGAAAACACTATAGTTCTAATTTTCCCTTAGCTTAGAATTCATTCATTCATAAGGAAATTCCAGACTAAAAGATGAGTCTGCCTAGAACATCTGGGTATAATATGTGTGTGGAATGAATGGAAAGGTGAATAAATGCCTGAGTGAATCACTGAATGGAATCTACAGTGAAAGTGAAAGTCACACTAAGCACAGGCATTTCAGTGAGTGCTGAAAGTAAAAGATGAGTGAATGAGTGAGGGAGTAGATTTCAGACTGAGGAGAAAGTGGGCAGGACACAGAGTAGGTGCTTCTTAAAACACAGTTCAAGTGATTGAGGGGGTGCGGGACAAGCTCCACGGGCATGTGGTAAAGTCTCCAGGACAGGACAGTGAATAATGGATGGTTTTACTTTCCCCATAAGGAGCTCATGGGGCGGGTGGGTTACCCCTTCCTACTGCTAGAGGAATAACTTAGGTCGCTCCAGAGCTCCTGAAGTCAAGTTCAAAGCAAGCTGTGTCTGGCTCCCAACTGCAGGACTGCCCCCTCTGTTCTGGGATGTTCTGCTGTTCCTCCTTGGAGTCCTTGTCCTCAGGGCTTGGCCCTGGTGGCAGGATGGGCTGGCTTGCTGCCTGAACAGCGCACCTGTAGAGCATGCCGCCCAGCTTGGTGCTGGGAATCTCCTAGAAAAAAATGAGAGTTCCCACCCCTGCCCTCCAGGGCCTGAAAGCTTTCTTTCCATTGCGTGCCTAGAGCCCAAGGGAGAGCCAGCTCCTCCTCACCTTGTCCTGACCAGTCCTCAAAAATGCAGTCTTGGAGGCGTGGAGGCTAGGGAGGGGCACTTGGTCAATCGCTTGGACTGGGGCCACTTCGCCTGAAGAATCCTTCAGCTTGGATACTTCTGCCAGGGGTTCTGAGACACGGGCCTGTGTCCACCTGACCCAGCCAGGCCACCTTGGTGGGGCGAGGATGGGGTGGGGTGCAGGGTGGGGCCGTGGTTAGCTGTGGCACTAGCGGGGACTGACTTCTCCCACCCCAGGAATGTGCTGACAGCTCTGAGTGTAGAATCCCCAACCTTTGTCAGCAAATCACAATCTAAAAATATTACAAAACTCCTACAAGAATGACAGATCATCCGTGCACATGGCTACTTACAAGCTGGACTTACTAGGATTGTGTTTGTGGAAGGAGAGGGCTGGCAGGGGCATTAATGAACGCACTTGGGTTTTTGGATCCACAATTCATCTTGAGGTGTGAGACTCTGGGCCATGGACTGTCCCTTCTGAGCCTTGGTTTCCCCTTTCTAGTGCGAAGGCCTGTGCCATGGGGGAGTCGGCGAGGGGGCGGGGGTGTGCTCGGAGGAATGGAGATACTCGTGCGAATGGCTGGGCATAGAGTAAAACTGTGACGGGCAACTAGTGG
>NW_012104253.1:5246016-5335699 GCF_000951045.1 Mandrillus leucophaeus
TGCCTAGAACATCTGGGTATAATATGTGTGTGGAATGAATGGAAAGGTGAATAAATGCCTGAGTGAATCACTGAATGGAATCTACAGTGAAAGTGAAAGTCACACTAAGCACAGGCATTTCAGTGAGTGCTGAAAGTAAAAGATGAGTGAATGAGTGAGGGAGTAGATTTCAGACTGAGGAGAAAGTGGGCAGGACACAGAGTAGGTGCTTCTTAAAACACAGTTCAAGTGATTGAGGGGGTGCGGGACAAGCTCCACGGGCATGTGGTAAAGTCTCCAGGACAGGACAGTGAATAATGGATGGTTTTACTTTCCCCATAAGGAGCTCATGGGGCGGGTGGGTTACCCCTTCCTACTGCTAGAGGAATAACTTAGGTCGCTCCAGAGCTCCTGAAGTCAAGTTCAAAGCAAGCTGTGTCTGGCTCCCAACTGCAGGACTGCCCCCTCTGTTCTGGGATGTTCTGCTGTTCCTCCTTGGAGTCCTTGTCCTCAGGGCTTGGCCCTGGTGGCAGGATGGGCTGGCTTGCTGCCTGAACAGCGCACCTGTAGAGCATGCCGCCCAGCTTGGTGCTGGGAATCTCCTAGAAAAAAATGAGAGTTCCCACCCCTGCCCTCCAGGGCCTGAAAGCTTTCTTTCCATTGCGTGCCTAGAGCCCAAGGGAGAGCCAGCTCCTCCTCACCTTGTCCTGACCAGTCCTCAAAAATGCAGTCTTGGAGGCGTGGAGGCTAGGGAGGGGCACTTGGTCAATCGCTTGGACTGGGGCCACTTCGCCTGAAGAATCCTTCAGCTTGGATACTTCTGCCAGGGGTTCTGAGACACGGGCCTGTGTCCACCTGACCCAGCCAGGCCACCTTGGTGGGGCGAGGATGGGGTGGGGTGCAGGGTGGGGCCGTGGTTAGCTGTGGCACTAGCGGGGACTGACTTCTCCCACCCCAGGAATGTGCTGACAGCTCTGAGTGTAGAATCCCCAACCTTTGTCAGCAAATCACAATCTAAAAATATTACAAAACTCCTACAAGAATGACAGATCATCCGTGCACATGGCTACTTACAAGCTGGACTTACTAGGATTGTGTTTGTGGAAGGAGAGGGCTGGCAGGGGCATTAATGAACGCGCTTGGGTTTTTGGATCCACAATTCATCTTGAGGTGTGAGACTCTGGGCCATGGACTGTCCCTTCTGAGCCTTGGTTTCCCCTTTCTAGTGCGAAGGCCTGTGCCATGGGGGAGTCGGCGAGGGGGCGGGGGTGTGCTCGGAGGAATGGAGATACTCGTGCGAATGGCTGGGCATAGAGTAAAACTGTGACGGGCAACTAGTGGTTATTTTTGTTTGCAGAATTCTGTGTTTGATAATGAAAAAGAAGGAGAAGAAAGAGGAGGAGGAGGAAGAGGAGAAAATAATAGTATTTCTTGAGTTCTTACTATGCAGTAGTTTAAGCACTAAGCCCAGCGCAACACTGCAGTGCACAACCCTAAAGTTACTATTAGGGTCCCCGCTTGCCAGTTAGAGGAATGGGCTTAGTGAGGTGAGGTGATTTGCTTGAGGTCACACAGCTAGTAAGTGGCAGTGCCGAATTTCAAGGCCCACCACCCCCGCCAGAGTCTGTGTTCTCACCTACTGTGCAGTGGCCAAGTCTGGGTGGCTGGTGTCCACCATGGGAGAGAACATCTTGCCTCGGACCTTATCTTGGTGCCACTGGGCCCAGGGAACAGGGTCAGAGCTGAATCACACGTGGTGTGCATCTTAGGTGCTCATGAAGTGCCAAGCATTTGTTTGACACAGAGGGTGGGAGTCAGTGCAGAGTGCCTGCAGCTGAGGGGCCCAGTGTATTCAAAGAGGGATTGAACTAGCAAATATAGGCACGCTGGGAAAACTGCCCCAAACAGTGGCCCCAGTGAAAAGAGGCTTCCTGTATTTTGCCACACATATTTGGAGTCGAAATTATCGTTGAAGATAAAGTGCTGAGCTGGAAGCACGGCCTGCCCTGACCGTGCTGCCTGTGGTGAGAAGTGTTGGTGGGAAGGGGTGAGGAGTGAGAGATGGGGGCCTCCAGTGAGATCAATGGACTGAACGGATTTGGGGACATGTGGTGAAACCCGACCAACCTTGGCCTTCAGTGAATGGGGAAGAAGGCTGGACCTAATAGCCCCATGCGATTTGAATGTCGTGGGAAAAGTTTGCACTTTGGAGGATGGACTGGACTCCTGCAGTGACCGTCCACTAGCTCTGATCTTGAACAAGTCACTTACCCTCTCAGAACCTTCTTCTTTTTGTTTGCAGAATGGGAAACATAATAAGCCTCCCCATGTAGATGTCAGGGCTAAGATATTAAGTAACGGTTATCTAAAAATGTACATTTTTGGCCAGGTGCAGTGGCTCACGCCTGTAATCCCAGCACTTTGGGAGGTGGAGGTGGATGGATCACTCGGTCACGAATTCAACAACAGCCTGGCCAACATGGTGAAACCCCATCTCTACTAAAAAATACAAAAATTAGCCAGGTGTGGTGGCAGGTGCCTGTAATCCCAGCTACTCAGGAGGCTGAGGCAGGAGAATCGCTTGAACCCGGGAGGCGGAGGTTGCAGTGAGCTGAGATAGCGCCACTGCACCCCAGCCTGGGTGACAGAGTGAGACTCTGTCTCAAAAAAAAAAAAGTGCATTTTTAAAAACATCAATTTTGATATATAATTCACATACCATACAGTTCATCCATTTAAAGTGTACAATTCAGTGGTTTTTATGTAGTCACAGATATGTACAGGCATGACCACAGTCAATTCTAGAACATTTTCATCACCTCTAAAAGATAGCCTTCAGCTCTCACCCCACCTCATCTCCCCATCCCCGCCAGGCCCCTGGCAATCACGAACCCACTTTCTGTGTTGATAGATTTCCCTATTCTGGACTTTCCCTATGGCTGGAATTTTGTGATCCGCAGCGGGCTTTTGGCTGGCTTCCTTCATTTAGCATTGTGTTTCTGAGGCCTAATCGTGTGGGAGCATGGATCAGTGCTTCGTTCTTTTTTGTGACTGAATCCTATTCCATTGCATTTATCCATTTACAAATTGATGGACATTTGAGTTCTTCCCACTTTTTGGTTATTCATTCTGCAATGAACATTCATGTACCTGTTTTTGTGGACATATGCTTTTATTTCTCTTGGGTGTATACCTAAGAGCGGAATTGCTGGGTTAGATGTGAGCTTTATGTTACATTGTTTGAGGAACTACAGACTATTTACACAACGTGGTCACCCCATTTTACATTCCTACCGGCAGTGTGGGAGGGGGCTCTGCACAGTTCTCAGGTACATCTTTCTGCACCCGACAACATCTGACAAACTCAATCAGATACCCACAAAGCCCCCAGTTCTGACACCACCGAGCCCTGCCCCTTGCTTCAACCTTGCCTCCCCCTCTTCTCTGCAGGGGCCTTCTGTGTGGTCACCCTTCATTACTGTCATGTAACTCCCTGAAGGAGCCCTTCCCTCCCATTCTGGACCTTCCAAAGCCATCTGCCTACCTGGCCTGGTCCTTCACAGACACTCTTTTCCATGGCCAGTTCCCCGTCTCCACAGAGCCCTGCCTTCCTCCTCCAGTGGGCCTCTGACTTCCCACTTGCCATACCCCTCTCAGTACCTGCCCAGATGTTGCAGAAGCCAGTGCCAGTGGGTGTAGGGGAGAATGCCTGAATTTGGACTCAGACTAACCAGAGTTCTGATTCTGGTGCTGGGATTTATCAGCTATGGAAGATCAGACACATCCCAAGCTGAATAGCATCAATAGTCTGTCCGGCAGTCAATGTTTGTCAAATGTGTGAATAAATAGGTAAGAGCAACACTCAAAGGGTAACAAGAGGTGGAGCTTAGTTACTCCCCAGGGAGCTAAGGGAAACCTGATGGAAAGATTTTAGTCATGGGAGAGATGAGGACACTGTGACCTAGGGAGACAGAGTGGCCTCTGCAAGGTCATACTGTGACCGTGGTGGGATTAGAAGCGAGGCCTTTCTGTCTACCAAATCTGACCTTCCCAAAACCCTCCCTTAACCTTCTAGACAGGGACATAGCTCTCAGAAAGGGCCCAGGAGCTGACCCCGTTCATAGTGGACATAACTATCAGTTTGTTCCTTGAGAGAAAAGACACAGTTCCACTGACCTGCAAGTTAAACATACATCCCCAGAGCGCGGAGGTGTCTGGGACCTGCTCTGCTTCCCAGCCAAGCCCAGGATGGTGAAGAGCTGGTCTTTTCCACTCCCCGTTGGGCTGATCAATCAATAACCTTCCAAAAGCGAAGAAGTGTTTCCCTGTTTGCCATCACTGGTGAAACTGTTGTTACTGAAGGCTTCTTTATCTATCATCCACTTGCAAGACATCACAGGAGCTAACAATAATTAATTTTATGTTATCGTAAAATACCCATAACCTCTTGTCATTTGAACCATTCTTAAGGATACAACTCAGTGGCACTAAATACATTCACAACATTGTGTAATCATCACCACTATCTATACCCAAAATGTTTTCGTCATCCCCACCAGAAGCTCTGTGTCTATGAAAAACAACTCCCCCTTTCCCCCGCCCTCGTGCCCCAAAGGCGAATTCTTATTTCAAAAAGGCCCCTCTCCTTGCCCCTCAACCATATCCCTCTTTGGGAACATTTTTTTAAATAAACACCAGAGTGCACATCCAACCCTGCTGAACACAAGGAAGCTGCCTGGATGATCCTGGGCTCTGAAACCTAATTAGGGGAAAGGGAAAACTAAAAACAAAGATTCCAAAAGCAAGAAACCTGGGCTGCTTGAAGTTACTTTCTTCCTGGAGGGTGGGGCCCGCCCCGGGAGATGGAAACCTGGACGGAGGTTTGTTTTTGAAACGTCTGGGCTGGGCTTGGCCTGCTGGCTCTCCTGGACGCGGCTGGAGCTGCCAGTCTCCCTTCGCTATGCAGACCATGAACTATTTCTTTTGCTCTCTGTTCCAACTGCCTCTGAGACCCAACTATCAGCTCCCTCTCCCACTGGGGTCCTGAAGGCAGCTGGGCATGGACACGTGGTGGTGGGAGTCAGCACCGGAGGGCAGGGGAAGGCTGGCTGGTTGGTTTGTTGGGTTTGATCCTAGGCTACCGTTCTGCCGAAAAGAAGAAAAGACTCAAAACATCCATCTGTGGTTCCAGATATCAACAAGGGGGGAATCAAAAGTACCTGAAATGTTCGTGTCACACCGAGATTTGAGTCTACAACTTTCTAGCTGTCACTTCCAACAGGAGCTTCAAACCTTTGAGACTCAGTTTCCAAATTGGTGAGAGAAGATAACTTGTATCTTGTTAGAAATTTCTTTATTCTGCAATAGGAACACAGTGTCATGGGCCCTTGGTGGTCTTTTGAAAAACTCCTATTCATCCTGCAAATCCCAGCTCACATAACCCCTCTTCAATCCAGAGAACCTCAGAAGAAAATCATTTCCATCTCTGTTCTATTTCAGTAGCTAATACAGTTTTTTTGTTGTCATATTTACAGCTCTGTTCTGTTATTCATATTTTTACTCTTCTGCTGGGCTGATCTCAAGGGCAGAGACTTTGCCTATTTGTTACTGTGGCCAGGACACAAAAAGTGCTTGGAAAACAAGAGATGCTCTTTGCATTCTGGTGACCCTGAGGTCTATGTCGTCGATGCTGGGGCCCATGGAAGGTAGCATGTGGGATACTAGGCAGGGACCACAGCTGCTGAGAGAATCTCTTTTCTCTCCTGTGAGTGAGGTCCACCTCCTTTTGCACAGGAAACCACAGACACTCTGAGTCTTATCTTTGGGTGACCTTGGAAGGAAGGCCCAGGCTTATGACTAATTTCCGGGGCCATCCTCTCCCAGGATTATGAGAAGCTGCCCTGGGCCGCCTGGGCAGGGCCGGGCGCTTGGCCTGGGAGGCCAGCTGCACCTGAGGTCCTGCTGCTTTCTCAGGCCTGTTGAGACCTGGCTCGCTCCAGCCTCCCGGATCTGTTGGTAAAAAATAATTATTTGCTTAAAACATGTAAAGTGCTCCTGCGATTTTAATCGGTTTAATTTAAATTTTAAACGACGGATCTTCAGCTTCTAATCACTTTGAAACTGAAGTGCTTTTCACCAAATGTGAAGTGCTTTAGGGTTGGAAATGATTATGTGTAGGACAGTAAAAGGGAGGAGAGAGAGAGGGGAGACAGAGAGAGGAGAGAGGAAGAAGATATGGAAAGGAGAGCAAGAGTGTAACTCAGAATTAAGCTGGAAAACCGTTCCGTTGAGCTGGCCCACTGTCAGGGCAACATTCAGCCCTTCGGAAGATCTTAGCAGAGAAGAGATGATGCTGCCTACAGCCTCATGTAATTCAAATCCAAAATTTATTTTTCGTATCGACACAAAACTTACATGTACCGTGAAATTTACAACAACTTTTTCTAAGGTTTTCTAATTGCAAAATTCTGTTAAGACTTCTGATGCTGAACTTCGTGTGTGCGTGTCCCCTGGCCCCTAGGCCCCTAGGCACGTGCCTGGGCTCCCATGCAGGTCACCCAGCACTGGCCACAGAGCAGCTTGGACAGCTGGACAGAGGGTGGCTGAAGAGTTAGAGATCGGAGTTAGGTGGGCAGGGCTCCAGGGTTAAGATCCTGCTGGAGGGCGTGGCTCCTGCACAAGGGGTGTGTGTGTGTGTGTGTGTGCACGTGTGTGTGTCTGCGCGTGCATGTGAGTGTGTGTGTTGCTGGAAACACCTGACTGCAGCTGGCAAGGCTGGGTGTTCTGGGAAACATGAGAGCCCCTCCATGGCTGCAGGGCGCCCTGGAACCAGGAAGCTGCAGCCTGCAGAGGCCTCAAGCTCAGACAGGGTCAGGCAGCTGGGGTGGATGGGCCGCCCACAGCTGCTGCCCAGGCTCTCCTGCTGTTTTCTTCTTTGTTTCTGTACAGAAATGCTGGAAGACCAAGAGAAGCCACACTGAAGTCTCACAGGCCTGCCTTCCAATTTTGCTTCTGTTACTTTCTTCCACCTATCACTTTGGGCTGGTTTCTTTGACTTTCTGACTTCCCAAGTGTTGTTTTGCTCTTTTGTAACCAAAAAAGAAGCCCTTTCTTTGTGCTGCATTGGCTTTTCCAGCAGGCTTTTCCCAGCTTCGTCTCTGGGCCCTGCAGTGTCCCTGCCCTTGCTTCTAAAATCTCACCCTCCAGGGAGCTGGGCTGGAGCTTATGTGAGTCCCTGTCATCCTTGGAGCTTCTCTGTGGCGGGCCTGGGTCCGGCTGGTCTTTGCATCTCCAGCACCTACCCCAGGGCCAAGAGCTGAATGCAGTTCAGATTGGAGGCTTCTGGAAGGTTGGAGTGAGATGCAGGGGAAAGACCATGTGGTTTGGACCAGACAGATTAGGGTTTGATTCTAGGCTCTGCCATTTACAACCTTAACATGCACTCACCAGTCTGAGCCTTAATTTCCTCTACTGTAAGAATGGAATCAGCCTCATACAACCCCCAACATAACTTCCAGGTAGGTTAAGTATGTAAACGTGAGAAGAGAAACTCTAACACATTTAGAAAATAGAGTATCTTCATGACTTTGGGGTAGAGAAGAACTTTCCATTTTCCTCCCCCGCCCCCCCCAAAAAAAACCCCAAAGGAGCATTATTGATACATTTGACCATATTAAATTTAAAATTTTCTGTTCAATTAAAGGTACTCTAAAAGAAATGAAAAGGCAGGCTACAAACAAGGAGAATACATTTGCAATACACATAACAAATCAAAGATTTGTATCCAGAGCATAGGAAGAATTCTACAAAATCAAGATAAGAATAGAAAAGCAAACGCATAGAAAAATGGGCAAAATATCTGAATGGACAGTTCATAGAACAGGCACCACATGAAGTTCCAAATAGCTGAAGAAACTCCCAGTCTTTTTAGCAATTAGGAGAATGTACATTGAAACTCTGTAATGCTAGATTAGCAAAAATATCTGGCAGAGAAAGAAAATGCATGGGAGACCCAGAAAGTGGCTGGAGCTAACTGTTGAGGGAGCTGTCCACCCTGGTGAACTACCTGCCCCTCAAGCAGCCCATGATAACCTCCCCAGGGCAGTGTCCGTCTGCAGACTCCAGGAGAGGACAGACCCCAGACTTTCCAGCAGCCACTCCTTCTACCATGTTCTTTAGGTTTAATTTGCTATTTCCTTTTCCAGATTCTTGAGATGGAAGTTTGCATCACGGTCTTTCAACTTTACTTCTTTTATAGTATATACATTTAAGTCCATATCAATTTCCCCCTAAATATGGCTTTTGTGCATCCCACGAATTATCAAATCATGTAGTTTAATTATCATTTAGTTAAAATATTTTCTAATTTCCATTGCATTCTTTTTGTTTGACCCAGTGTATTTCTTAGCAGTGTATTTCTTAATTCCCCCAAATTCTTAATTTTATTCTTAATAACTTAATTATTAATAACTTCCATATCCTTGCTAATGTTTTTGGTCTGTTTGTGCTATCAATTAGAAAGATATGTATTAAAATTTGCCATTGTGGTGATGATTTTATCTATTTCTCCTTTTAGTTCTGTTAGTTTTTGCTTTATATATTTTGAGCCTATGTTATTAGGTGCATGCACATTTAGAACTATTATCTCTTTCTGGAAAATTAGATTTTGTATTTTAGAAAATACCTGTCTTTGTATCTAGTCACATTTTCTTCCTTGAAGTCTACATTGTCTTATATTAATGAGTTATACCAGCTTCTCTTGGTTAGTGTTTGCATTAAGATATCTTTCCATCCTTTTACTTCTAATCTTTCTGTATCCTTATATTTGAATTGTGTATCATGTGAGCAGCATGTTTTTCTTAAATGTTAAATCTTATCTGACAGTTTCTGGGCATTTCCACTTAATATAACGACCAATATAGTCTATTTCTTCTGTCCAACCTATGTTTTTTTAATCTTCTTTCTTGCCCACTTTTGGATTCATTCTTTTTTTAATTATTCTTTTTTTCTCTTCTCTTAACTTAGTATTTATATGTTCTTTTGCTATTCTTTTAATGATTATCTTAGAACTCTGATTCTCAGACTATTTGGTCTCGGAACCTCTTTATATTCTTAAAAATTGTTAGACAAAATGATTTTTATTTTTCTGGATTACATTATCAATATCTTATTGTAAAAGAAGTTAAAACCAAGAAAAATTTAAAATATTTATTAATTCACTTTAAAGTAATAATAAGTACTAGTTATTAGACATAACTTATTTTTGTGAAAAATAACTACCTTTTCTAAAACAAAAAATACTGAGAAGATGACATTATTTTCCATTTTGCTCTGTTTCTTTAATGTATAGCTTAGTAGAAAGAAGACAGCCATGTCCTCATACCTGCTTCTGCATTCAATTTGTTGTGATATGTTGTTTTGGTTGAAATATACAAAGAAAATGTGTGGCCTCATTCAGATATGTAGTTGGAAATGAGGGGACTATTTAATGGCTTTTTCAGAATACTGAGGTTATCTTCTTTAGTCATATACAAAACATTCACAAGTGGTAATTTCTTAAAGGTTAGTAGCAAAGTGGAATCTGAAGCCAGATCAATGAAATTTTCATAAAAATCTATTGGTCTCCCTCACAATTTGAATAGGTTTTCACTCATGTGTAATTTTGTATCAGTGTTCACTGGTCATTTGGAAAATATTGCTTCACTGAGTTACTCAGGTCTTCCAAATGTTGACACATTGATTATATAATATTTGAAAATTACATTTGTTTACATCATCATAAACAAAATTCTTTAAATATTGGGAATCTATCATTCTCAGGATGGCCAAGGTAAGTTTTATAAAATTGTAATTATTATTTGAAAGCTTAAATTATGTATCATTTATAACATACACTGTACATTATTTTCCTGAAAGTGACATGTTTATTACCTTAAATTTTGAGAAGATGTCTATCAAGTATTCAATTTGGAATAACCATAGTTTCTCTGTCAGTTATTCTTGCAAGTAAAAATGGTCTTGGATGAAAAAGTGGCAGTGCACCTCGCAACTTAACTACACAAGTGCTTTTCTTGAGATCACCATTTGATTTCAGGATAAAGCAGCTGTGCTCCATGTCTATGTTCTATTTCATCACATAGCATATTTAAAAATGTGTAGTCCAAGTTTGTAATTTAATAATAATTAATACTTTTTCACTGTTCCAGCAAGCGTAGTCAATTGCCCTTTCTTTTTTTTTTCTTTCTTTTTTCTTTTTTTCTGCAATTACACGGCAGTGAAGACTACAATGACTAGTAGTACAATTTCTTACCACTGTCATGCTTTATGCAAGCTGCCAGCAGTTTTATCCACTGTGGCTTTTGCACCATCAGTACAAATATCAACAAAGTTAAAAGAGGTAAATAAGCCTTAGTACTATGAAAATAGTTTTGCCCTTGGGGACTCGCAGGGGTCTATGAGCCACATTCTGAAAACTGCTGCCCCAGAGATGATAACAGGTATCTTTGATTTTTTTTTTTTTTTAACAATACTTTTCCCACTTCTTAGACAATGCAAAAGTCTTAGAGTACTTTAACATCGGGTGGGCACAGTGGCTCACGCCTGTAATCCCAGTACTTTGGGAGGCCGAGGCGGGTGGATCACGAGGTCAGGAGATCGAGACCATCTTGGTTAATACGGTGAAACCTCGTCGCTACTAAAAATACAAAAAATTAGCCGGGCGTGGTGGCGGGCGCCTGTAGTCCCAGCTTCTCGGGAGGCTGAGACAGGAGAATGGCGTGAACCCGGGAGGCGGGGCTTGCAGTGAGCCGAGATCACGCCACTGCACTCCAGCCTGGGCGACAGAGTGAGACTCCGTCTCAAAAAAAAAAAAAAAAAAAAAAAAAAAAAGAGTACTTTAACATCATTTACTTCCTTTTCTGTTTATATGTTATAGTTTCTAAGCATTTTATTTCCCCGTATTATTCATATCCCACAAGTCATTATGTTTTGTATATTAAGGCTCATTTACATATATCTACACATTCACCTTTCTGTCATTTTTCATGTCTTCCTGTATTTCTAAGCTCCTGCCTGAAGAATATCTATCAGTATTTCCTTCAGTATTAGTGGATTTGCCAGTGTGAATTTTCTCAGTTTGAAAGTGTATTTCTCCCAGACTGAAAATGCCTTTATTTCACCTTTATTGTTGAAAGATATTTTTCCTGTGAATTCTTGGCAAATTTTCTTTCCAATACTTTGTAGACAGCATTTGATTATCTTCTGGTTTTGTTTCTATTGAGAAGTCAGATGCCAGTATTATTCTTGCTCCTTTGAAGGTAATGTGTATTTGTTTCTCTCTGATATTAAGATTTTCTCTTTGTTTTTGATTTTCAATAGTTTGGGTAAAATGTGCCAAGGTGTGGTTCCCTTTGTATTTATTTTGGTTGGGGATTCATAGTGCTTCTTGAATCTTTCTAAATAAAACTGACCACTTTTTGAAAAATTTCGGCCATTGTTTCTTTTTTTTTCATTTTTTTGAAATGGAGTCCACTCTGTTACCCAGGTTGGAGTACAATGGCACGATCTCGGCTCACTGTAACCTCTGCCTCCCAGGTTCAAGCAATTCTCCTGCCTCAGCCTCCTGAGTAGCTGGGATTATAGGGGTGTGTCACCACACCCAGCTAATTTTTGTATTTTTAGTGGAGATAGGGTTTCACCATGTTGATCAGGCTGGTCTCGAACTCCTAACCTCGTGATCCGCCCACCTCGGCCTCCCAAAGTACTGGGATTACAGGCATGAGCCACCATGCCCAGATGCAGCCATCGTTTCTTTAAATATTGCTTCTGCCTTACTCTTTTTCCTGTTTTTCTGGGACTCCAATTTTATGTATCTTATATACTTCTTACATTTTCTCTTGTCTTTTTCCTGTCTTCCTGTCTCTCCATGAACTATTCTAGACCTTTTCTTCTAGCATATCTTTTAGCTTACTGATTATTTCTTCAGTTATATCTTATTTGTTATTAAACCTATTTACTGAATTTTTAATTTCAGCTATTCTGTTTTTCAGTCCTAGACTTTATGTTGAATCATCTCTACGGTTTCTGGTTCTCAGTGTAGTTCTCAGTCTTTTATTTCCTTGAACATAAGAAGCTAGCTATTTTTGAAGTCTGGATATGATACCTCTCGTAACTGGAAGACTTATGGAAAGTTTCCCTATTGTTTCTCTTTGTTGTCAGCTACGTTATTTTGCCTTCTCGTGTGTGTGGTTTTGACTGAATATTGGAAAAATTGTAGATTTAAATTGAGAACTAGGATGATCATATTATATCCTTCTCTAGGGAAGTCTAGTGTTTGGTTCTGGCAGGGCGCTAGCAGTGCTTGATCTCCTTAAGTCAATTAGGGATGGCGAAGTTTCAAATAGGACTTTAATCCCTTTGAAGGACAGCATATTTCTGGTTTGCCTTTACTCCTAGAGTATATACCTTTAGTGTCATTTAAAAACCAAAACTCAATCAGTCTCCCTGTGAAAAGCAGAGACAAAGAAAAGGAGAAAAGAGCATAATAGAAAAAGTGGACACCACTTTTGGTGTTGGTGGTTTAGGAAGTCCACCAACTGATGGTCCCTGAACTTTAATTTTATATTTAAATTTATAACACTTGCGGTGTTATAAATTTTTCAAAATCTCATGCTGTGTTTGTCTCATTGAGTTTTCTTCTTTTCCTGGATTTTGGCCCTGTAATTCTTCACTGTCTTGATAACTCTCCAATGCCTTCAGGCATTTAATTTTCATTTTTGAATTAAAAAAATTATTCAGATTTTCTAGGTTTTAAAGTGGGGAAATTGGTCCCAATTACCTAGTCTGGCATTGGAAGAAATGTGGCCATCTGGTACAGCTACTTTTGATTTGGCCTTATCTGGGAAAATTGAAGATATTTGTATTCCATAAACTAGAAATTCCACACCCCAAATATTTACCTTAGAGAGAAACTTTTGCAAATGTAAACAAGGAGTTATAAATAAGAACGTTTATAGCAGTAGTTTCTAAAATAGCAATGCCAACCAACAGGAGAATGGATAAATCAATTGTGGCATTATTATTTATGTGGCATTTTTTTTATTCTTATAAAAATAATACAGCAGTGAAAATTGGTGAACTAAAGTTACATGTGTCAGAACGGACAAATCTTTTGAATGTAATTTTGAGCAAAAATGTGATGTGCAAAAAAAAAAGCGTGTGTGTGTGTGTGTGTGTGTGTAGTAGTATTTACATTTGTAGCAATGTGGGTCTGCCTAGTTATAATAGACACTGAACTGAATACAGTTTTATTTCTTTTGCCCCAGGTAGAAGGGGATGGGTTTGTGATCAGGAAGTGGCCGATAGATGATTCAATTTTGCTGATAATATTTTACTTCTTAAACTAGGTAGTAAATATAGCTGGGTGTTTCTTGTAATTTAAAAAATATTCTGGATTATCTTGTCTTGGATTGGTTAATTTAGTTTACTTACATTTATTTACATGATTGATTTCTTATTGTTTCTATTACCTTAGCTTGTTATTTTTCTTTTTTCACTTTTTAAATATCCTCTTTTCTTCTTTATTGCCTGGGTGGAAGCATTGATTAAAGGTTGTTTTAAAAAATTATTCATTTGCATATTTTTATTCCATTTTTATTCTCCTCTACTGCTTTGAAATTTGCCCTTTTGTTTTCCTGATTGTCCTGGACACATTATCATGCATATTTAATTTAACGACATACTAAGCAATATCTTAATCCCCTTTGATTAATAAAAGGACGTTAGAATATCCCAAATCAAGTTACTACCCTTCCAACTTACAAGTTATTGTTGTGTAATATTTTAATTCTATGACTTTTCTATGGCTTTATAAATTAGACTTTATTATTACCTTATACACACATTGTTTTGTTAATGTTCATGCGTGTTTATCAGCTTATTTGCTCACCGTTTCTTCTTGCTTTTCACAAGGACCTTTTTGTGATTATTTTCTTTCCTTCCTTAGGGGAGGTGTGGTGGTTTACTCCCAACCACACGTATCTGAATATTTTTGTTTTACTTTCGCTCTTGTTGGGTACACAGTTTTGTGAAGTACGCAATTCTGGGTTGGCATCTCCACACTTTGAAGGCACCATCACATTTCTTCTGGCTGTCTTTATGGAGGTGAAAAGTTTGTTTTCAGTCTTCTGATTATTCCTTTCAAGATTGTCTCTACTTTTTGTCTGGTGGCTTTAAAAAAATCTTATTTTTGCCTGTGGTGTTTTAAAGATTCACTATAGGCATCTGAAAGGACCTGAAACATTTACTCTTACTTGGAGTATATTGTGTAATTTCTGAATCTTGGATATGTGTCTTCTCTTTGTTCTAGAAAGTTTTCAGCTAATATCTCTTGAAATATTACCTCTATTCTTATATATCTCACTCTCCTTCTAGGACTCTGACTAGATATATGTCAGAGCTTCTTATTCTATTCTCTGTATGTCTTTCATTACCTTTATATTTTCTGTTTCCTTATCTCTTGATACTGTATTTTGGGTAATATGATCAGACTCTTATCTTGGGGTTCACATATTTTATTATTAGTTGTGTGTAATCAACTTGTCAAGCATCCATTGAATTTTTAAAAAATCAATTAAAAATTTCAGTTTTAGAAGTTCCGTTTGGTTATTTTTCAAACCTATTTGGTCATTCCTGATGGTCTCTTGTTTACTTTTTATCTTTGTGATTCCAGTGTTATTTTCTTTATGCATTTCTTACCTTCTTTTTACGTTTCATACATTGATATAGTATGCATTGGATTATTTAATATCTGCAGTCCTGAGGTGTTTGAATCTATTATTTGTTACATTTATTGACTGCCACTGACAGATACTTGCCATCTTCTCTTTCTGTGACTTTTCATTGTGAGCTGACTGCTTATTTTTTAATCTTATTTTCAGATTTTTTACTCCTGAGGGCCTAAATGAGGGATGCTTTCCTCCAGAGATTTCTGTCTAGTTCTGCTGTGAATCAGGTGCACCGAAGACTTGAAGACATATCCACCACCTTTTAGCATCTCATATCTGCAAGGACTGCCAGGCTCAACTCCTCCACCTTGCTCTTTGTCCCAAGCTCAGGATCCTAATTGCAATGGTAATTGGTGCTCATCCTCAAGGCCAGCAAACCTCTTCATTTCATACACTGCCAGCTTATCCCAACTGTATTAGTCTGTTCTCATGCTGCTAATAGAGACATGCCTGAGACTGGGTAATTTATAAAGAAAAGAGGTTTAATAAACTCACAGTTCCATATGGTTGGGGAGGCCTCACAGTCATGGTGGAAGGTGAAGGAAGAGGAAAGGCACATCTTACATGGCAGTGGGCAGGAGAAGTGCCAAGCAAAAGGGGAAAACCCCTTATAAAACCATCAGATCTCATGAGAATTCACTCACTACCACAAGAACAGCAGTATGGGGGTAACCACCCCCATGATTCAACTATCTCCCACAGGTCCCTCCCACTACATGTGGGGATTATGGGAACAATTCAATATGAGATTTGGGTGGGGACACAGCCAAACTATATTACCAGCTTTAGATTTAACTCACATTTTGAGGAAGACTGGCCGGTTTGAAGACTTCCACATACCTTGAAAGCCCATTGAGGTGTCAAAAAGTCCATGTTATTGAGGACAGTCTTGTTTTGATTTGCGACAGTCTTGTTTTGATTTGCGACAGTGCCTTTGCGCACTTGATCTGCCATTCTCTAGGAGTGTGGAAGTTATGGTATTATTCTGTATTAACCTTTTTACTTCTTTAGCTCTCATAAATACTGCATGATAAAGGTGATCATATTTTCTACTTTGAAGAACTATTATAAGTGTTAGGAAGCCTAGGAAGCTGCTAGCACTTAGTAGATGCTAAATAAATGGTAGCTAACAACAACACTAAAGGTGATTCAGTATTTGCTGAACTTGATTGAACATATATTGATGGTTATAGGTGGATAGACCTTGGACATATATCACTTAACCTTACAACACTATAAGGTTGGTCATATTGTCTTTCTTTTACAAATTGGGAAACTGAGGCTCAGTGAGTGTACGGAGCAGCATCACTTTATTAAATGATACGAACTATACAGTAGTGTCTAATGGAACATTTGGCTCATCCATTTATTCATTCATTCTTTCGGAAAGTACTTATTGAATGCCTTTGCCCCGGGACTGTGGTGATATATAATGGGTGTTTGCCTTATCAGGGTCCTGGAAAAAAGCGACTTTGACAATTCTCCCACCCCCTCCACTGTCCCTGAGCCTCACAGTTTTCTCAGGATGTTGAGATCTGTGCATCTCACTTTCCCTTGGGGCTTGGACCCTCCAAGCAAGTGGTCCCTAGTAATAACCATTCTCCTATAAATTAATTGGAGCTTGTGGGCCCTGCATTATAAGCACTGCAATGCAACTTTGTTTTAGGACAGTTGTTTGAATTAAGGTGCAGATGTGATGTGTGAGTGACAGTGTGTCACCGGTATTTAGTATAGGCATACCTCGTTCTTTTGCACTTTGCTTTATTGCCCTTCACGGTTTTCATTTCTTTTCTTCAGATTGAAGGTTTATGGCAACCCCCGTTAAACAAGTCTATTGGCACCATTTTTCCAACAGCATGTGCTTACTTTGTGTTTCTGTGTCACATTTTAGTAATTCTCACAATATTTCACACTTTTTCATTATTGTTATATTTGTAATGGTGATCTGTGATCAGTGATCTTAATGTTACTCCTGTAACTGTTTTGGGACACCACGAAGTATGTCCAAATAAGATGGTGTGCTCTGGCTGCTCCATTGACCAGCCATTCCTCCATCTATCTCTTTCTCTCCTTGGGCCTCTTTACTCCGAGACACAACAACATTGAAATTAGGCCAGTTAATACCCCGTACAACAGCCTCTAAGTGTTCAAGTGAAAGGAAGGATCACATGTCTATCGTTTTAAATCGAAAGCTAGAAATGATTAAGCTTAGTGAAGAAAGGATGTCTAAAGCTGAGACAGGTTGAAAGCTAGGCCTCTTGCACTAATTAGCCAAGTTGTAAATGTAAAGGAATAATTCTTGAAAGAAATTAAAAGTGCTGCTCCCGTGTACTCATGAATAATAAGAAAGTGAAAACAGCCTTATTGCTGATGTGGAGAAAGTATTAGTGGTTTGAATAGATAAGACCAGCCACAACATTCCTCCAAGTCAAAGCATGATCCAGAGCAAAAGCCTAACTTTCTTCAATTCTATGAAGGCTGAGAGAAGTGAGGAGGCTGCAGAAGAACATTTGAAGCTAGTGGAGGTTATTTCATGAGGTTTAAAGAAATAAGCTGCCTCCATAACATAAAAGTGCAAGGTGAAGCAGCAAGTGTTGATGTCAAAGCTGCAGCAAGTTATCCAGAAGATAATTTAGGTGGATAATTGATGAAGGTGGTAACACTAACAACAGATTTTCAATGTAGGTGAAGCAGCTGTATATTAGATAAGAAGATGCTCTCTAGGACTTTCATAGTTAGAGAGGAGAAGTCAATGCCTGGCTTCAAAGCTTTAAAGGACAGGCTGACTCTCTTATTAACTGCTAATGCAGCTGGGTGACTTTAAGTTGAAGCCGATGCTGGTTTACCATTCTGAAAAGCCTAGGACCTTAAAAATGATGATAAATCTATGCTGCCTGTGCTCTATAAATGGGACAACAAAGCCCGGATGATAGCACATCACTTACAGCATGGTTTAGTGAATATTTTAAGCCGCTGTTGAGACCTGATGTTCAGAAAAAAAGATTTCTTTCAATACATGACTGCTCATTGACAATGCACCTGGTCACCCAAGAACTCTGATGGAGATGTACCTGGAGATGAATGTTGCTTTCATGCCTGCTAACACAACATCCATTCTGCAGCCCAAGGATTAAGGGAGTAATTTCAACTTTCAGATCTTATTATTTAAGAAGTACATTTCGTAGGGCTAAAGCTACCATAGATAGTGATTCCTTTGATGGATTTGGGTAAAGCAATTGAAAACTTTCTGGAAAGGATTCACCATGCAGAACACGCATGATTCACAGGAGGAGGTCATCAACATTAACTGGAATTTGGAACAAAAGTTGATTCCAACCCTCGTGGATTACTTTGAGCATTTCAAGACTTTGGTGGAGGAAGTAACTGCAGATGTGGTGAAAGTAGCAGAGAACTAGAATTAGAAGTGGAGCCTGAATTGCTGCAATCTCATGATCAAACTTCAATGGATGAAGAGTTGCTTCTTATGGATGAGTAAAGAAAATTTCTTGAGAAGGAATCTACTCTTGGTGAAGATGTTCTGAACATTGTTGAAATGACAACAAAGGATTTAGAATATTCTGTAAGTGTAGTTGATAAAGTGGCAGAGTTGACTCCAATTTTGAAAGAAGTTCTGTGGTAGGTAAAATGCTATCAAACAGCTTGCATGCTGGAGAGAAATCTTTCTGGGAAGGAAGAGTCCATTGATATGGAAAACCTCATCAATGTCTTATTTTAAGAAATTGCCACAGCCACCCCCAATCTTCAACAACCACTACCTTGATGAGTTAGCCGCCATCAACACCGAGGCAAGGCCCTCCAACAGCGAAAAGATTAGGACTGGTTGAAGGTTCAGATGATTGGTAGCATTTTTTAGCAATAACGTATTTTTAAATTAAGGTATGTATATTGTTTTTCAGACAGACTGCTACTACACACTTAATAGACTACAGTTGATATGGTTTGATTGTGTTCCCACCCAAACCTCTTCTTGAATTATAATTCCCATAATTCCCATGTGTTGGGGAAGGGACCTGGTGGGAGATAATTGAATCATGGGGGTGATTTCCCCCATATGTTCTCATGGTAGTGAATAAATCTCAGAAGATCTGATGGTTTTATAAGGGGAAACCTCCTTTTGCTTGGTTCTCATTCTCTCTCTGCCACTGTGTAAGCCATGACTTTCACCTTCTGCCATAATTGTGAGGCCTCCCCAGCCACATGGAACTGTGAGTCCATTAAACCTGTTTTTGTTTAAAAAAAATAAATTACCCAGTCTCGGGTATGTGTTTATCAGCAGTGTGAAAATGGACTAAAAATACAGTATGGTATAAACATAACTTTTATACACACTGGGAAACCAAAAAAATGTGTGTGACTCACTTTATTCTGATATTCATTTTATTGTGGTGGTCTAGAACCATGAGTGCAGTATCTCCAAGGTATGCCTGCAATTAGTAATGCCATTAGAAGGGACTGATGAGCCCGTGGGTATTCACAGTCTGTCCCATAAGTAGCTGGTGCTCTTGGTGAGAGCAGGGTTAGCACCATTGGGTCCCCTTGTTCTCTCCAGAGCTGTCTGGATGACAGGAAGTGCACGGCATTCTGGCTACTACTGGCCACCTACTGGAATTTTCTATTACTTCTCATCACATCCAACTCTTCTAGAGACCTTTAGTCTGCTGTGACAATACCCCAGCCCCTGCACTGTCCCTGAGTCCCATAGTTTTCTCAGGATGGTGCGATCTGTGCATCTCACTCTCCCCTCGGGGTCGGACTCTTCCTTCAGCTCCCCCAGGTCTGGGGAAGAGGCTTGGTTATGTTCTACTTACAGATGATAGTAAGTGTGCCATTGGGGTGAGATTCATAAGCTTAGAAGGCAGCGACCTGCCTGGGCTCCACCTTGGGAATGGTGAACCTAGTCTTTATGCAGGATTAAACCTTTTCTGTGCATTTGTAGATGGGGTTGTGTGGTGGTGAGAGGAAAGAGGATGGGATGAAAATGAGAGCAAGCCTTATATTTTATTTTCTCTCTATCAAGCATTCATTTATTGAGCATCAGTTTGCACAGCTACTGAGTATCAGGGGATTCAAACCCACGTCTGTCTCGACTCTGCAGCCCCGCTCCTGCTACCCGAAATAACGCTCCCCTCCCAGGGTAGCTATAAAGCATTTGAGACACTGTCTACAGCGTGGCCCCACAATGCCTGGAGTGTAAGAACTCGGTGTGCGGTAACTTCTTTCTTTCCCTGAGCAAAAAAGAAGTCTTAAAAGAAAGTGAAAAATCTGTTGCCTTGGAGAAGTTTGAGAAGGAACCAGAAAGTGTGTGGGAAGGAATTCGCTCAGCCTGGGCTGCCATGCCGGTTCTGGTGGGCTCCACCTCCGAACGTCCCCTGGCTGATGGGGGCATTTAACCACCTCCTCCAGGTTTTGTTTCCCCCACTTCACCCACACGGAACAGCAGTTCTCACAGGCAGACGGGCTGGCAAGTTAGCATCTTTCCATGATGAACGGTGCTGCACCAAGCCTTATCTTTCATTTATGATGATTATGCTTATAATGAAGGACTGCAAATCTGACAGATTGAAGATCATCTTGAAGGCTGTACTTTTCATAGTTCTTGCAGTTTGGATTGATTTGAGGGAGAGAAAAAGGGAGAGAGGCTCTCTGTAAAGAAAACATGATTTTTATGTGAATAGTCATTACAGACCAGGATTATATTATATTCATCTCCCCACGCAGAAATGACACCGGCAAACATCCTTCCTTTATTTTCCTGAGTAAAAGAAGGCCTCGTGGTTTAACAAGCCGAAGGGAACACATGCAATGAATGAAGTGGCAAAGTAATGGCCTCCCCATCCTTCCTCCTGCTCCTGGAGAGCATCCCAGTGTCAGACATGGTTAGCCTGGAGATTTGGCTTTTTGCCTTTCACCTTTGGACAGGTCACTTCATAACCTTGAGTCACAGCTACTCATTTTAAAGGTGAGCCTCTGGTTTTGTATTGCTGTGTAGCAAGCCACCTCATACTTGGTAGTATAAACCATCAATACTCATTTATTATTGTAATCTCTCCTGGTTCTGGGCTCAGCCGGGCAGTTCTTAGGCAGGAGCTCTCATGGGGTTGCAGTCAGATGGTGGCTGGGCTGGAGTTACCTGGAGCTTCCACACTCATGTATCTGGTGCTGGCTGCTGGCTGTTGGTTGAGATTTCAGAAGGGATTGTCAGCAGGGACATCTACTCGCAGCCTCCTCGTGTGCCCTGGGCTTCTTCACAGCATGGTCACTGGGTCATCTGTTGTTAAACACACTCACTGAGGCCCATCCAGGCTCAAGGAGAGGACACACAGGCTGCAGCTCTTGCTGGGGACATGGTAAGGCTCTGGGATGGGATGTGGCTCTTTCTGGAAAATATAGTCTGCCACCATAAGGATAATAATTGGTGTTTGGGTTGCTGTAAGAATGAATGAAATAATGTTAACAGGCAGTGAAGTATAGGGGAAAATGTTTGAATTCTGGAGTTAGAGTAGCTTGGATTTTGATTCTGATTCTACTACTTCCCAGCTATGAGAGAATCTGACCATGTTCTGTTGGGTTCTGTCCATCAGGACTGATTGAAGAGGGGGTAAAAGTAGGGGGATACTTCAGGTATTTTTCCTTTTTCCTTTCCTGGTGTGTCTGGTGGGCTGTTGCTGGTTTGTGCAGTGTTTATCAGTGACTTTCCTGCAGCAAGACTTACCTCTTATTTAAGATGATTATGTTTATAATGAAACACTGTGGATTTTTTAGATTGAAATCACATAGGAGGTGATCCCTTATCACAGCCCTTTGATTTGGGCCGATTGAGGAGTTTGCTGATTTCTAATACCTCTCTTCCTGGGTCATAGCAAAGACGAAATGAATTAACATGCATGAGCTCGAGAGTGTAGGTGTTGTAGTGGATGGGCTGAGTGTGGATTTTGGGATCAGATAATGGGTTTGGATCCCAGTTTGGCTTTTCATTAACTGGGGAAACTTACATAAGTCAGGTCCTGTCTCTGAGCCTCTGTTTTCATTTCTCTAAAATGGGATGATGCCCTGGGTTACCAGGTTGCACGACTGTAAGTAAAGCCTCTCATGGCATGGTATATGTGAACTGTTTCCCCAGAGGTGTCACAGGCCCAGTCTGCATGGCCCTGATTGCCTCTGTCATGCACAGCTGTCCTGAGGGTGAGAAGAGGGATGGTGGAGAAGGGCCAATGTGAGCCTGGGCGGAGAATATTATCAGCAAAGGTTTGCTCCCCTCCTGCCTTCCCTGAACCCTGGGTGGGGAGCAGTGAGTTTCCTGGAACCCTTGCAGAGAGGTCTTTTCTTCTGCTCCCATGACAAGTGGGCCCAGACGGTTTCACTGAGCGCTTCGCTGGGGACTGCGGAGTACTCTAGGTTTCTCACAGCCAACAGCCCTGGGAAAGGGGCTGCTGCTGTGGGTGGTGAGGCTGGAGAGTCAGGGGTTCATTAGCCGTGGTTTGGATCTGGATGGGCCTATCATGTGGCTGTGCAGTGTGTCACACTGGTTTTCTGATTAGTCCAGTATGTTCTCAGCCACTTAGCCCCTTCGTTATCTACTTGCCCTTTGGAGCCTTGAGGCAAAGTGCTGGGTTTGTGGATGGGATTCAGATGGACCTGAATCTGAATTCCTATTACTTACACCCTTACTTACTGGCTGTGGGACCTTGGCCAGTCGCTCATTTCCTCCGAGCTTCATTTCCATTATCTATAAAATGGGAACAATAGCCCCTATCTCTCTGGCTGGATGTATGAATTAACTGGCACAGAACCCACATAACTGAGTCATTAATTAGATGGTATTGATTATTTATTGAGTGACCAGGAAGCTTTCCAGGTGCTGAGATGTGAACAAGTAGGCAGTCTGGGTACTTGGGGGCAGCAGCTGAGCACAGCTGAGTAAACTGGTCAGATGGTGAGGGATGGTGCTGGTCAGATGGTGAGGGATGGTGATCCATGCAAGGGGAAGATTGCAGGTGCAGGGATGCTGTTCTGTGGGTCATCTGGGAGGGCCAGGCCAATGAAAGAGGGATTTGAGCAGGGCCTGGAGGGGGTCCCGAGTGAGGACATGGCTCTTCATGGGAAGACCAACAGCCAGCAGGAAAAGCGTGCAGGTGGTCGAGGGGAGGCCTCATGTGGTGGGTGTTTAAGTATGAGATGAAGTGCCAGGAGGTGTGGGCAAGGGCGAGTGCAGGGAGAGGAAGGAGCCAGACAGTCCCCACCTGCAGGCCACCCCAAGTAGCTCAGCTTGGTCAGGAAATGCCCAGTTGCCTCCTTTCTCTTAGTATTTTACCACTTTTTAATAGACCTTTAAACAAAGTACATTTATATTTGCAAATAACCTTAAAAAAAAGCTTTGCAGTTTTCCCATTCCCACAAGAAAACCTACTCTTCAGTGCAAAATAAGTCCCATCCTTGCCATTAAGTGGCTCACTTAGAATCAGCATATATTTCTAGTTCATGCCTTACACATCTGCTCAAATGACCCTCACAATGATCCTGTGAGCCATTGTTACTATGCCCATTTAACAGATAAGGAAACTGAGAGGCAGAGAGGTGAAGGGCAAGAACAAGGTCACACGGCTTGCAAAAGGCAGACAGGACGTAGGCCTGGGTTTTCCTGACTCCAAGTTTTTTCCGCAATCCTGGCTGATGATGTCAAGTCCTGGAGCCTTTGACCTCTGACAGCCTCCACCTCCCCTCCTCTGTCTGCCTCCAGCATCTGTTTCTGTTGCTGATGTCGGTGTCTGAGACGCAGGCATCTCCCTAACTTGCCAGGCTTGATGAAGCTCAGTGGATTTCTTTTAGTGATGATGGACATAATTAAGTTAGCAGAGGAGATGTCTCATTGCTGCCAGTATCAAATAAAAATGAGAAGGAAGACGGGTTGCACTCTAGCTCTGAACACGACGATGAGCTCAGTCAGCTGGAGGGTCAAGTACTCTTGGAAGAGGGAGGACCCCAGCTGAAGGCCTGGTTGGTTCTTAGGAATATCTCACATGCACCTTGTCCTAAGCAGCAAGCAATGATGACAGCAGGCATGGAGGCTGGGCCATGGAAAGTGAGTGCTTGAGCCAGACGGGTGAAAACATTCTTGAGAATATGTCAGTAAGTGGCATGCCCTTCATTGGTTCTCAAGCTTCAGTGTCTGCATAGATAATCTAGAAAGCATGCTTAAAAAAATCCAGATGCCTTTACTACATCCCCAGAAGTTTAAATTCAGTCTCTTTAGAGAGGGTCTTGGGATCCTGATTTTTATCAGTCATTCCACATGATTCTGGTGCAGGAGGTTCCAGAAACATTGGCACAGGGGTTATGTGCATGAGCTCTGGAGTTTTCCGGTTGTGTTTTTGGAGCTGGTATGACTCAACACAAGAGATCTAGCCTCCTTAGTCTTTGCTTGCTCCTGCTGTGGAATAAGCTGTAATATACCTCCCTCAGAGAGTTGTTGAGGAACATATAGGACCATGCACATAACATTGCTTTAATTTTGAATTGATGGGTTGCCAAGAGTAGGAGGCTCAGCCTGCAGGTGGAGGACCAGTCAGCGATACTTGAACATCAGTTGCTTGGGGCTCCAAGTCCAGCAGATGCCAACTCCATCAGCAGGACCAATCACTCAGTTCTTCAAGGTTCAGCTCGGACATCATTGCCTCCAAGAAGCCTTCCTATGGCTTTATGCCTTGAGCTCCCACTACCTGCTGCATCCCCTTCTATGGAAACATTTTTCACATTGCACCAAAACAGTCTGCTGCTATATTTCTCTCCCTGAGCTGGACTGCAAGCTCTTCAGTGGAAGGGACACTTGCTCATCCTTGCTTCTCTGGGACCCAGCACATAGTGCATTTTGCACAGCTATAATCAGGATATCGAAGCAATCTTATATTGCTTTTGCCTTCCCTCCACACAGTAAGCATTTGCCATGGTCTGAAGTCTTTATCCTTAGCATTTCTATTGCTGCCTAATGTTCTACAGAAGCGTTGCTCTCTGAATGTTTGAACTATTCCCTTATGAAGAGTCCTCCTGTATTGCTATTACAAATAATGTTGAGGAGAATCTTTGTGTCCCTCCCTGGTTTGCACAATGGGCTCCTGCAGATTATCAAGAAAACCACTAGATTCTAATAGTAAATAATTTCAATAGATCATTGTAACAAGGTGGGATGCAATCCTCAACCACATAAAAAAAACGGTCAACCTCACTAGGTATAAAATGCAAACTAAAATGATGCCTGATATTTTATCTACTAAATTAGCAAACTTGAAAATAATGGTAATTTCCAGCACTGATAATGACATTAAGAATTAGGTGCGCTTGTTTAACATTGTCTTTGGCAGTGGAAATTAGCACTATTTGGCAATGGGTTTAAAAATCGGTAATCCCACCACTTGGAACACCATGGTAAAGAAATGACTTCTTGTACAAATTGGAGGAGGTCACAAGTCTGTTAATGGTTACTCATACTCTTTTGCAATACAGAGTCATCTTCTCTGTAGAGAAAGCAGCTTCCGTAGGATTCTAGCCCTAGATGGTATGAGTTCCAGACTGGAGGTGGAGGGAGGGATAAGAGCAGCCTCCGTGAAGATGTGATTCTTGATCTGAGACTTGCAGGGTCAGCAGCTACTTGTCCAACAGATGGGAGAGTGGAAAAAAGGAGAGATGGGTATCCCAGCATTTGTGAACGTGTGCGTGTGCATGCCTGTGTTTGTAGAAAGGTGAGTGAGTACTTGGGTGTGTCAAAACAAGAGTCTGGAGGGATTGCAGATCGTGAATTCTATGCCATGCTTGGCTGTCCCCTGAAGGTGGTGGGGTGGTACTGAATTAGAGAAGTGACACGGATTTTAGAAAGCTGTCACTGACTGCTGGGTGAAGGATGGAGGCAGGGAAGCCAGGTAGGAGGCTGTCACAATAGCTCAGGGGAGAAATGTTGAAGGTGGGCCCGTGTGAAGGTGGATTGGTTGGAGGGAAGAAGATGAATTGCAAAATTTTAGGAGCTCACCCCCACTTTTCTGTATGACCCTCCTCCAGGCACCTTCCCTGGGGAAGGTTCCACTTTGCCGGGCCTCTTCCCGGTACACGGAGTCTCCTGGAAGCCTGTGGTGCCCATCAGCTCGCACACATTGCAAACTCCGCTAATGGCATGTTGGCTAATTGCATAATGCAGCTATCTGCCTGTGAATTGAGGCCCAAATGTTGTTCTTTGCAGGGTAATTATGCGGGATAAGTGAATGGCTGGAATATTTACAAGATTTTGTCCCTTGGTCGATTTCCTTTCTCAGAAGACAGCCGCTGTGTGGGGTAAAACATAAGACAGAAAATATCTCTGGGACTTGCGCAACGTGGCCACGGGAAAGCTTGTGGTGTTTGAGAGAGGAACATGCAAAATATTAAGTTTGGGTAAAAAAGAGCATACAACTGTTCTATCCTTGAAATGCATATGTTCCTCTGATTGACTGACACGGCTGGATTCGGCTCTTGCCTGTTTCCAGCCGAGGAGTGCGTCTCATTTCCAGCACTGGCAAGTCAGGGTGGGCACAGGTCCGACATGGTTCCTGGGTGGGTGGCTGGGTGTTGGGTTTCTGCTGCATTGGATGTGAATCCTGAAGCATCCGTGGTTGTGACTTTGACTGAGTGATTTCCATAATCTGGGCCTCAATTTCCTCATCTGTGAAACGGGGAGAGCAATGTGTCTTTGGAGAGTTGTCATGGGGGCTCTCAGAGACGAGGGAGGTAAAGGGTTCCCTATGAAGTATGGGATTGAGATGAGGCTTCTTTCCCTCCTGGTTCAGACCAAAGGCAAGCCCCGAGTTGGGCATTGCGGAGCTTCCTGGGGACTGAGGAAACCCTGACTGGTGTTGCCTGTTTCAGCCTCCTCCCCATTAACTCAGCTCAGCCGCGTTTGCTGGAAGCCTGGGTGGAAAAGAACTTTGTTGAAGGCCTTGCCCTTTTTCTGAGAAAAGGTGGTGAAAGTGGATCTGCTTTTCCTACCTAGTGCCAAGCACTGTGGGAGAAAATGTTTTTATTTTATTTTATTTTTATTTTTTTGAGATAGACTCTCACTCTGTCACCCAGGCTAGAGTACCATGGCATGATCTCGGCTCATTGCACCTCCCTGCCCCCAGGTTTAAGCAATCCTCCCACCTCAGTCTCCCCAAGTAGCTGGGACTACAGGTGCATGTCACCACGCCAGGCTGATTTTTGTATTTGTGTGATAGAGACAGGGTTTCACCATGTTGGCCAGGCTTGGCTTGCACTCCTGACCTCAAGTGATCCTCCTGCCTTGGCCTCCTAAAGTGCTGGGATTACAGGCATGAGCCACCATGCCCGGCCTCAAAAATGTTTTTAAGACACACATGATCCTTGGAAAGGATTTTCATCTTCATGCTTTGCAGAGGACATTAGACACTCAGAAAGGTTACATAACTTTCTTTGGGTCACACAGCTCACAGGTGACAGGAGCTGGGTTTGGACTCATCTCCAATGCCTGCTCCCTCTGGGCTAGGCCGGGGTGCAGGAGGCTCCCTTCACCTTTTGATGGGTGTGAGTGGGAGGTGTTTGTTTTTCCTTCTCAAACTCCAACTGTGGGCCTTAGCTGGAGGTCAGATGAAAGCTGCCTTTGTCCTTGGTGCTCTTCAAACAGGTTCTGGTCTCTGCATCTGAATGGCTTTTCCCCAAAGTGCATCTGGCTTCTTGACAAGGCACCATCCACCCCCGCTGCCCTCTCCCAGCCTCCCTGCTGTGGGAACCTCCCATTCCATGTTCTCCTGGCCGGCAGCTGCCTTCCTTAGCCTCATGAGTCCCTGTTCTCCCTTAGTGATAGGGATGTGGGCTCCCCGAAGCTCACAACACAGGGAGGAAGTGCTGCTGTGAGGGTTGAAGAGCAGGCCAGAGTCACGGGCAGGAGTCTTGGCCTGGTTGCTTATTACCTGCATGCCTCCAGACAGGCTCTCCATCCTCTTGGTGCCTCGGTGTCCTCATCTGTCAAATGGGAGTCATATGGCATGTCCCTCCAAGGGCAGAGGTTGATGGAGATGAAACACAATAACGAACATCAAGCGCCTGGTTTGTGGGAAGCGGTCCATCTTAGGCCTTGCTGTTATCATCTCGTCTCGTGAGTGATGGAGCCTGGTGCAGTGGGCAGAGTCCAGAGGGGTTAGACAGAACTGGGTTCTCTGCTCACCTCCCCTGATCAGCTGCTTGGCCTTGGGCAATTGCTCCATTTCAGGGTACGTTCATGGGGACGTTCATCGGGGGGTGCTGAGTTGAGAAAGGAAAAGCCCCGGGAGCTCAGGGTGAACTCAGACACCCATCCTAACTGCTGTGCAGTGACGTGGGTTATAAATAGTTTCCTCTGGCCAACATTCGTTGAGTGCGTACCTCGTGCAGGCACTGGGTGGGGACAAGATGCAAGCAGAGTTCTCAAATGCAGTGGTTTACAGTCCAAGCAGACAACGTGCACGCCATAGACTGCAGTACAGTGGGTGTATGGAAATACACAAATTCAGCTTCTCTGCTCTCCCAGGTTGTGACCTCCTGCCTTCCTATCCAACAAGTCCTGGCCTTCCCAACACTGAACCTTCCTGATCGCTTCCTGACCGATGCTGTCGTGTGAAGTTAGGTCTGGTGATTCTGGCAGCACATCGTGGCTAAGCTCATCCCAGGCGCTTGGCCCTGATCGTCCCTGTGCCACCCTCACTGCCCGGCACTTAGAGGCTACGTGGAGACATGGGCAGGGTCCAGGCAGATACAGGACAAGGGCTTGGCTGTACTCACTGTCCTCCGCTCGGTGCCCGGTGCAGGCCCTGGCACACCGGGGGCCCTGGGAGGTTGGTCTTGTGTAGTGATTCCTGTTCTTGGTGGTTTCCTTTGCTCTGTGTGCTCAGCCCCCAGTGTGTAGCAGCGAACGAACTTGAGCTGGTGAGGAAATGTCAACTCCTATTTATCTCCCCAAAATGAACCAAAATATTTTTTTGAGAGTGCAGTTTGGAAACTCCTGAGGTTGTCAAGTTGAAAAAAGAAAGAATCGAGATGTGCTTTATGGAATGTCGTGAAACATCATTGGCCTTTTAAACTTAACATGACTCAGTGTGCCCCGTGAGTTCAAAGCTTGGTTAGATTAGGTGAAAAACTAGCACAATAAAAGTTGGCCAGGTGCAGTGGCTGACACCTGTAATCCCAGCATTTTGGGAGGCTGGGGCAGGCGGATCACTTGAGGTCAGGAGTCCTAGAGCAGCCTGACCAACATGGTGAAACCCCATCTCTACTAAAAATACAAAAAATTAGCTGGGCGTGGTGGCGCACTCCTATAGTCCCAGCTACTTGGGAGGCTGAGGCAGGAGACTCGCTTGAACCCAGGAGGCAGAGGTTGCAGTGAACCAAGATCACGCCACTGCACTCCAGCCTGGGCAACAAAAGCAAAACTCCGTCTCAAACAAACAAACAAACAAACACCTCAAAAGTTTAAGAAACATGTAGGAAAGGAAGTACTTGAGACTGAAAGTTGTTTATATGAATGGTGTGTGTGTGCATGTGTGTGTGTGTCAGCACATACTGAAAGGACTTTTATTGTGGTGAAGCATTTTGGACCCCAGGCAGCCTGTTTTAGGTATATAGTAGGTGCTCAATAATTGCTCTTGGATTAGATTGAGTGAAGCTCCCTGCTTCACATCCCACTTTTCTTTGCCAGGGTGTATTATTCCAAAATTGCTGGCCAGCAGAGGGAAAACACCTCAATGGTCAGCTTGAGTTGGTTTAAAAATTCATTAGCAATTAGTCTGCCCTCAGTACGTGGTATTCCCAGGTTTATTCACCCTTTGGTTTGTTCAGTAGTTGCAGCCCTGAGCAGGGTGTACACAAAGGTGACAGGCAAGTTTGGGTTTCTGGGTGTGTAAGTTCCTTGGGCTGCCATGACCTAGTACCATAAACTGGGGCTGCAACAAGAGATGTTTATTTCTCACAGTCTGGAGGCTGGAAGTCCAAGATCAAGGTGTCAGCAGGGTTGGTTCCTTCCGAGGCTGTGAAGTAGAATCTGTTCCAGGCCTCTCTCTGTGGCTTGTAGATGGCAGTCCCCATCCTCATGTGGCTTTCTCCCTGTGTGTGTCTGTCCCCAAGTTTCTCCTCCTTATAAGGACACCAGTCATACTGGATTAGGACCCACCTTAATTCCTTCTTTTTAATTATTACCTCTGTAAAGACTCTGTCTCCAAAGAAGGTCGCAATCTGAGGTGCTGGGGTAAGACTTTCCATATGAATTTTTGGGGACGCAATTCAGCCCATGACATAAAGACTCCCAGGCCCAGTGGGGAGGCAGGAAGTCCACGGACTGCTGCAAAGGAGTGGGAGCGAGGTACCTTGGAAGAAGAGAAGTAGTGGCTGAATCTGCTCAGGAAGATCCAAGATGCCTTTATGGGAAGCCATATGCAGGCAGGAGGGAAGGACTGAGCTGGAGTTTGCTAGAGTGCGGAGGTGGGTGGAGGGAGGACACTCTGTCTGACCGTGTGCCAAGTTCAGGAAGTACGGCTGACCTAGAAGGCTGCCACAGTGCCCTGATTGGGCCATGGGTGCCATGTGGACAGTGGGGGAGAGGAGGCTGCAGGCAGGCTGGGGCCCACAGTGGGGCTTGGGCTTCAGCCTGAAGGCCATTGGAGTCTGAAAGCCGGGCAACCTACAAAGGTTTTGCCCAGGGCAGGAACAAGATCAGATCTGGGCTTAAAAAAATTCATTCACATTCACTCATTTGACAAATATGTATTGTTGGTTCTTTATTGAGGGATCTTGGGCCCTGGAGTCATTCTTCTGTTGACGAGCTAAGTGACCTCAACTAAGTTAGTTAACCTCTTTAGACTGTAGAACTGGGACTTAATAGCAATGCCTGCCTCCTAGAGTTCTGGGATGAGGAGGTGTCATAAGGTACTTGAAAACTCGGCTTAGAGCCTGCTGTAGAGTTGAGTGTTCAATAAATATGAGCTACTAGGATGGAGGAGACAACAGGAGGAGAAGGAGAAAAAGAAAAGAAAAAGGAAGAAAAGGAGGAGGGGGAGAGCCGTTCAGATACAAAGCCAAGAACCGTGCACTGAGGAAAGGACAGGGAGGAAGACCAGGGGTCTCTGAGCATAGGCCGTCCAACCCAGGGAAGCCTGACCTATCCGTGCTGGATGTGAGCATAGAGAGAGTCGGGGAGCCTGCAAGGGGAGCTGAGGTGAGGCCAGGAGGAGCTGAGTATCCTCCAGGGGCTTGAGTGACGCTTTGGGTGTTGGCATCTTTCTCCGAGCAGGCACTTCCCTACCTGTGGCCAGCAGACAGCCACTGGCTGAAGGGAAGGGCTGTTTCTATATTTCTGGCGTGCACACGCAGATGATAGTTCCTGCAGATAAGCTGTCTCTGGAAGACTGGCCTGTCCCCTTGGCTGTTCTCGGTGGAATGAATTGGGTTGTGGGTGCTATCCGAGGTAGTGTCCTTTGGGTGCTGGCACCAGCCTTGCCTCGCTCAGTTTAGGAGTTGCCATGCTTCTTGGGGCAGTCAGTGTATATTTTCTTGGGGCCTTTCAGTGGTCCCTGTCATTTTAATTGCCTCCTGTCACTCTGCAGGAGGACTCAAAAATGTGTTGAGAAGTGGGATCCAGCTCTGCTTGAAGCATTGACTCATCTGTGAAATGGGGCCTCATAGACCCAAGGCTGGTGTGTCTGCTGTGTGCTTTCCGACTGGAAGGTGCCTGTGCTGTTCCGATTCTTATAGGCGTCTCAGGTTGTTGTGGGGGAAAGGAAATGATAACCATGAGCAATGGTGGGCTGGCAAGCATGTAACAACCAGCTACCTGGAAAAAATTCTGGTTTGTAGTGTTTGCCAATTTCTTTGGTGTAAACACTTCCACCATGGCCAATTTCAAGCCACCAAAGGATGTTACTTAACCCTGAGTCAGGATCTCCTGAGATGTGCCATCGCTGCATCTGGGAGCAGACACAGCACACAGTCAGTGGGGGCCATTAATTATTGTCATTATTTTTATCTTAGAGGGCTGGAAATGTCACACTGATCTGCCGAGTGAAAGAAGTCAGCAAATATATCGGAAGCAGATAGTATGGTTTGCTTCCAAACTAAGCCAAGCTAAGAACATTCACATACACTATCCGTTTAGTCCTCACATTCCTTTTTTTTTTTTTTTTTTTGAGATGGAGTTTTGCTCTTGTTACCCAGGCTGGAGTGCAATGGCGCGATCTCAGCTCACTGTAATCTCCACCTCCTGGGTTCAAGCGATTCTCCTGCCTCAGCCTCCTGAGTAGCTGGGGTTACAGGCTCTTGCCACCATGCCTGGCTAATTTTTGTATTTTTAGTAGAGACGGGGTTTCACCACGTTGGCCAGGCTGGTCTCAAACTCCTGACCTCAGGTGATCTGTCCACCTCAGCCTCCCAAAGTGCTGGGATTATAGGCGTGAGCCACTGGACCCAGGCAGTTCTTGTATTCTTCCAAGGCATGGAGATTTTACTCTCGTTCTGTAGATGAAGAAACTGAGGCTCAGAGAGCTTAACCAATCTGTATAAGTCCCCAGCCAATAAGTGGCAGATGGGGCCTTGAACCATGAGGAGGAGGAAAGTGGTCAGAAGTAATATTAATAGAAAACCTTCACTGAATGTTTGTCATGTGTCAGGGACACTCCCTCATATAATGCTCACAACAGAATTACTTACAAGGTGGGCATGATACTCTGCCCAAAATAAAGATCATATAGCAGAGGCTCAGAGAGGTTAAGGAACTCACCCTAGGTCACACAGCTAGAGAGTGGTAAAGCTGTAACTTGAGCCCAGTTCTTTCTGCTTCTAACACTCAGGTTGCCACACCACCCTTGTACTGTGGCAATCACATTATGTCTTCTACAGTCTGCTATTGGTAAAGATCTCTATTTTCAGTTCCCAGACTTATATAAAATATCACTTCCATTTTGGATGTCCCACCAAGCACACATGGGTATGAAGAAATGCCTGACACAGATGGTGCAGGAGAACATGGGGCTACCTTGGACTGGGCCACTGTCAGTGTCCATGGCCTTGGGCAAGTCTCAGCCTGTCCTTGCCTCTGTGGACACAGAGGCTGGGCCTCTAGGAGAGGCTGGTGGTGAGCCTCCAGTTCTGTTGTCTCCCATCAGCTTGGGGCAGTCACAGACATCAGCACTACCTGCAGGGAGAATCACTGAGCATCTTTTCCCTGGGAGTCGTTGCTGGTGGCTGGTGAAGAGAGAGGATGGAGCCTTAGAGAGGCTGGATTTGGGAAGCTTTTCCTTCACCATCTCAGGAGAAAAGGAATTATCATAGGCACTTGGCAGGTGAATGGTCAATGAAAACAGAGTTTCGTAGAAAGTTTCCCATGCTCTATAAGACGCTGGCTGAAGGAGGGTAAAACGGTGGGGCTGGGCTGGGGCTGGACTGGGTTGGGCTGGGTTGGGTTGAGGCTGGGCTGGGGCTGGGCTGGTTTGGCCTGGGCTAGGTTAAGCTGGGTTGGGTTAAGCTGGGCTAGGTCTGGTCTGATCTGGCCTGGTCTGGTCGAGGGCTGAGGCTGGGTTGGGGCTGAGCTGATCTGGACTGGTCTGGTCTGGGCTGAGGCTGTGACTGGGCTGGGCAGGGCTGGGTTGGGTTGGGGCTGGGCTGGGGCTAGGGCTGAGCTGGGCTGGGTCTGAGCTGGGCTGGTCTGGTCTGGGCTGGACTGGTCTGGGCTGGACTGGTCTGGTCTGGGCTGGGCTGGGCTGGGCTGGGCTGAGCTGGGCTGGTCTGCTCTGGGCTGGACTGGTCTGGTCTGGGCTGGGCTGGGCTAGCCTAGTCTGGTCTGGACTAGACTGGTCTGGGCTGGCCTGGTCTGGTCTGGGCTGGGTTGCGCTGGGCTGGGCTGGTCTAGTCTAGTCTGGTCTGCACTGGGCTGGTCTGGGCTGGCCTGGTCTGGTCTGGACTGGGCTGGGGTACTGCTGGGATCCAAACTGTGTCTGCTCTGGCAGAGGTGAGAGGTGGGTTGTTGTTTAGGGAGGTGGGGGCTGGGAGTGGGGCTCCTAGGGTCTTGGGAAGGGGAATGAACACAGGCCTTGGAGGCAGAGACCTGGGGTCTTGGCAACTGTGATCAAGTTACTTTACTGCTCAGAGCCTCAGCCTGCCCATCTGTAGAGTAGTTGTATGAGCACAGCCCCTAGAGCGGAGGCTGAAGTAAGGAATAGACATAGAACCTGGTATACAGAAAGTGCTCAGTGGACAGCATTTGTCTCCCTCTCCCTTGAGGTCCCTGTCACATATCTCTTTGCAAATGGTCATGGACTAAGGCTGTTATTTGACATTCCCTGCGCTCCTCTAGCCCCAAACCCAGGGAGGGCACTGGCAGGTGGCCCTGAGACCGCCTCTCCTCCTGGGAAGCCCCGCGTGTCTCCAGGCTCTGGAGCAAGCCTCCCAGAGCTGGAAGGCGCCGTTTGTGTACGTGGGCCGCCGCCCTCCACCGCCCTCCGCCGCCAGGGCTCTGCAGACGCTGGCTCCCAGGAGTCAGGACAAAGCCCTATTATGCAGGGCGCTTACACTCACGTCTGAAGTGTGTGAACCTACCGACCCGCCCGCCCGGCCCACAGAGGCTAGAGTGGCTCTGCCTAGCCATTGTTCCCACAGGGTAAGGGAGGTCACCTGGGGTGAGGCCGCCCAGGGCGTCTTTTGAGGCTGCGGAGGATGAGCCCTCTGTTGCTGGGATGGGAATAGCTGTTGTCCGTCTTCCTCTTGCTGTCGTCTGGGTTGAAGGTGGCAGGCTCTGATCTGGAAGGAAGGATGCCCAGGCTCTGTTTAGCAGCGGGAGGTGGGGATGCTGGGTCCCAGGGTTGCATTGGGAACGGAGTGGGTGTGTAGCTGGAGGATGCGGAACTTGCCGGAGCAGCAGAGGGGTAAACCACGTCCACTCATCCCGTCGGTAACTATTTGCTGAGAGCTCACGATGGGCCAGGCACTGTGGATGCAGCAAGAACAGGTACAAATCTCCACTCTCACGGAGGCCTGTCTTCCAGGGAGGACTTCTAGAAGACCTCACCTGGCGTTTTCTGGCTTTCCAACTCTATGAAATGATTCACTTTTCCACTCCACACTTACTAAGCCAGAGAGATATTCATTCATTCATTCATACACTCATTCATTCATTCATTCATTCATTCATTCATTCATTCAACTAATGCTTATTGAGCAGCACCTACTATGAGCCGCACCCTTCATTAGCAATCAGGATGTCTTAGCTTTGGTTGCCCCAAACAAATCTGGAGACAAGGAGTCCTGTGTTGGGTGGTTTATTAGGATGCGCTTCCAGAAGAAACCAGTAAGGGGTGGAGGTAGGGGGTGAAGAAGAGGTCAGGGGACTCAGCCATAGAGGGTGAGATTTCAGGGACACTTCCAGTCTTAGCCTGATCTCCTGGGGGAGCTCTGGGGGCTTAAATTGTAAATTGTGCCTCAGAGCTTGTCCTGAGTTTAGGCAAGGAGCTGATGGCCCCAGGGCCTCACCAGGGCTGTTAAACTTGGGGCACTTGGGCTCTCTGAATGCAGCTAGTGTAGCTCAGGTAGCCCAGGCCTGTCCTCTAAAGGGAGTCACAGGTCTAGGTGGATAGAGGCGAAAGTGATAGAGGCCATAGAGCCAGGAAAGGCTCACCCAGAAATGTGAAGTGAAAAGTGCCCCCAGACTGGAACTAGGCTTGCCCAGGATGGAGCCTTGGCAGGACAATGAGGTGGGGGCAGGGACTTGTGGGTCAAGCACTCCCTAGAGGCCCTGCCTCCTTTATCCCCCAGCCTAGGGAAAGAGGCATCAGGGAGGGCTTCTTGGAGGAGGTGACCCTATGGTTGCAGTGGGTGCAGAAGGGTTGATATACAAATACACGCACACACACACACACATGCAGAAACTTGTGGCAGGGTTGGGATTTGAACCTAGGTCTGCTGATTCTAAAACCTGTGTTTACTTCATTTTGCTTTTCTCTACATTAACATTTTTTCACCCAAGGTCGTGGTTTCACAGAATGGGTGGAAGGCGTTTTAGTGGTCATTGCAGCCAGCTCCTTTGGTTTTCAGGCTGGGGAGCTGAGCCTTGGAGAGCAGCGATGGCTTACTAGTGTCACACAGTGGCTTAGCGCCCAAACCCTGGCCTCAGAGCCCCAGCCCCAGACTTGCCAAGCCTCAGTTCCTGCTGACTCTTGCATCATGGAATTTTGGGCTCCGTGAGTCTGCAGTACAGACAGGACAGGCTACGTCCTTCTGGGAAAGGCCTGGAGGTTATTTGGATGCAAAGATGAAGAAAGGCTAGTGGGATAAGAAGACAGCGTTTGTCTGTCTCCTGCAGCAGAGCAGTAGGGACTCCCCCGGTGAGAACAGGGCATCCTGGTAGGGGTGAATTTGCAAAGTCCGTGTTGTCCATGTTGACTAGTAAATTGGCTTAAGGCTTGCAGTTCGGCCATTCACCATCCCGGAGACTTGCATGAAAGGTGAAAACAAGCTTTCTAAGCCCCTTCATACCCATCCCACCATTTTAGGGGTGGAGAGTGAAGATCAATTGAAAGAAACTTCAGCTAGAAAATAAGTCTGTGCTCAGCTTCGCCTGGGGTGCATTTCTTATCTGTGAGTAATGACTTTTTCACAATCCACCTTTTATACTCATTTCAATAATGTGCCTTAGTAAGCCAAGGTTCTCTTAAAGGAGAAGACCTTATTTATTTCCTGCTCTGCTTTGGGAGTGACGTAACTGAGCCAAGAGTCCAGGCAAACCTTGGAAGATTCATCTTCCAACCCACTCTCTCATCCCTGAAAAATTAAACCAAGAATATGTCCCTTCAATCTTGACCAGAAAACCAAACAGAACAAAAAGCCCCAAGCCCCACGCCCCAAAGATTTCAAAGCAAACACAGCTTCAGGGGCTTTTGAAGGTGGAAGGTGAAAGCCCCAGACAGGAAAATGCACTATATATCATGGTGGCCTTTGGTCACAGCTGCTGGCCAGCGATTCTGGGACAGGTGGTCACAGGGCTGGCTAGCAGGGTTGGCTGGCAGCAGGCCTGGTTCCTGCCACCGTGGGTTGAGATGCTGACCTGTCCCTCGATCTCACGTCCCTGTGGTATTCCCAGTGTCCATCCACCTCCGTCTTCAGATGGTTGGGACGTTTCTTGATTCTCTGCAGCTTGCTGATGGAGAGGCAGTACCTCTTACGGTGTCAACCTATATTGAAGTACTCTACAGGCACTTTGTATGCATTGTTGCAATTCGTTAATAAGAGATGGTTACTTCTTTACTTATGTTCTAGGTTTATAGGAAATAAAGGCTAGGAGAGGCAAAGCCAGTTGGCTCCAGGTCATATGGGTGAACATTTCTCTAAAGTTCTGCTTTCCAGACCACAGCAAGTCGGCAAGATCAAGACGGTCTTAGAATTAAGTTCTTGACAAAAAGAATAAACCTCTGTCTCACGCACTCTCTTCCTCTTGTCCTTCCCTAGCAGAGACTGGGGTCGGCTTTCAGCATAATCAATGATCTTTTACTTTTTGCTCTTTGAAAATATCTGTAGCTGTGGGTCAGGCATAGTAGCTGAGTGAGAATGTATATGTGTGTGTGTGTGTGTATATAAAATATATAATTTTTTTGGTTGGGGTGTGTGTGTCCAAATATTAACTTCTAATCCTCTCCCAGGAAGGAGATAAACAGTCCCTCAGAACTCAAGCGGAATATTTTTTAGCATCTTGCACTTTTGGTAAGTGACAGTTTTGCAAATTGCGGATAAAGAACTTAAATGTCTAATTAAATCCTGAAGATGTACAGGAGTTTGAAACGAGTGATTGATGCTCAACGGAGGTGCGGCTTCCTGACAGAGGCTGCCTGACAGGGACTGCAAAGCCCGTTCAGCAACTGATGTCTTGTTGTGATCCATGTTGTCATTTTTTCATTACTGATTAAAATTAAAAATCTGCTTGGCAAATCCATTGTAAAAATTCCCTTCATGAGCATCGACGGGTACAAATTATTTTGTCAATCGTCTGGCAATCAAAATGGGGCTGGAGACGGTTTCTAGCCCACACTTCTTTATTATCTCCCTCTCGCTCACGCCAGTGACTTTTCACAACAAAGTTTTAAAAAGCGTAGGTAGCAGGCTTGGCAGCGCTTAAAAATTAAAGATTCCTCTCTATTTTTTAATGAAATGTTCTGTTTGTGTGCACCCCCTTCCCCCACTGAGAGCGGAGGGGAAGGTTCGTGGTGGGAGAGTCAGTCTGTGCTATGTAATTGTCTAATGCTGTGTAATGACAGGTGAATAATAGTAATAAACGCCTTTATTAGGATAAAAATCTGTTTTGAGAATGGAAGCGTAAATTGTCTAAAGCTGCGAGGCAGAAAAGGAATCTTACTAACCTGCAAACCGAGTGGAAAATATTTACAGCAACTTCATTAGGATGGTTTTTGACTTGGTATCCACGTGTCATGTGGAGGATGGGGAAGGCATGGGAAGGGAGGACAGGCAGGTGGCGAGGAGCTGTGTGTGGTGTCCTGGGAGACAGAAGACCTGGATTCCAGGAGTAGCTCTGTGCTGTGTGCCCTGGGCAGGTCAGTTCCCCTCTCTGGACCCCAGGTTCCTGTCTTGCAAGTAAAGTGATTGGATCCCTTAGGCAGTTCCTGCATCCTCTCCGACACACACTCTGCACATGTGATTATTCATCTGAAGCCTGGAAGTCAGCAGGCATTTAAAGATCCTCAAGATTCATCCTCTCATGCATTCTGTGGTACGGGAAAGAGACCGTCGCTGGGTTTGGAGCCTGAAGCGCTGGGTTGGAGCCTGGTCAGCCATGTAGGTGTTCTGTGTCTTGGGGAGTTCGCTCATGTCTTTGAGCCTTAGTCCCCTGACTCTGTGAGCAAATAGCCGAGGCACACCCAACACCACGCCTACCACATGGCAGGCACTGAATCTATGAAAAAAAATTTAAAAAAATCACAATCAAGCATACAAAAGAATCTTTGAAGGCCTCTGAGAAAGAAGACTGTGTGTGTGTGTTTCCCAGGGCCCCGGATCCCCAAAGCTCCCACAGGTGACTCCAACATGCCACTGGGTGCTTGCATTCTACTCAGTGCAGTTGGAGGCATCTGCTCTTGGCTCTCAGAATCTCCAGAGCAAGAACTGATCGCATCTATTTCTGGGTCCCCACAGCCCAGCCCATTGCCTTGCACCAACTAGGTGCTTTGCATATGATATGGAATAAGGAATGAATGCCTGATGGAAGACGCCAGGAGGGAACACAAGAGCATGAACCTCCCCAAAGGAGGCTTGAACCCAGTGCCTGGGCTGGGATCTTCACAGCATCCAGTTCTGATCCTCACAAGCATCCCTTCCAACTAACACGAGGGTCTGTATTCCAGGAGGAGACACTACGCTCTTTCTGTGGTTCTCAGATACATGAATGAATGGGGCTGCGAAAGGTGTGTTTAGTACCTTCTAGAACTGTTGACTTAGACTTCATTAAAAATGTTTCATTTTGTGTGGAGTTGTTTGTTTATAATTTATGCACTTCATTTTTCCCTTTCTTGCTTATAAAACCTAAAGGTTTCCAATCTTCCAGGAAACGGAGAAAAAGAATATATTTCAAAGGGATTGAGATTGCAGGGTCATCTTTAATAAAAAACAATATGCCTTCTGTCTTTTTATAGACTTGTCTGCTTATTAAATACCTTGAACAAATCACTGCATGGAGAAAGATTTTGTAAACAGTTGAAATCAAGAGGTTCAGAATTCCAAATCTACATGCTTTTGTAACTGAATTGGAATATTTATATCTCTTCACACATAGTTGGCATGGATGCCTCATACAGAGAATAGGCATGTTGGAAGATACAAATAAATCTACATTTTCCTTCCTCTGTAACACAGCAGGAACAGGGCGATTGACAATAAAGGCCATGGGTATTTGAATGGTTAAAAAAAATCCCTTTAATGATTGGGCAATTTTCTTTTGGATAATGGTTTATTCCATTTTATAAAATGATTTCCCCAAACCTATATTTTGTGGATATTTTGCTGATGTGCCAACCCGCAGCTGGAAAGATGGGAGCGCTTTTTCTACAGCCCTGAAATGTGAGCTTATGCATAAAGTGGCTGGTGAGAGTCCCACATCCTGGAACTCCAAGGGGCCAGGCTCTGTCCTCTTCACTTCTCAGCGAGGCTGATGCAGTGAGGCTGATGCAGACATTTGGGGGGTGTCAGCTGAGATTCTATTGTCCATTTGCATGTCCACCCATTCACCTTATGGACCCATCGTTGTTGAACCAAGTTTAATTACATTCATTTTCTCCCCATAAACACTCACCGAGGACTTTGTGTTGTGTGTAGGCAGTGGGAGTCCAGAAATGAACCAGACCCATCCCTGGCCATGGAGGAACACCCAACCTAACTGGAGAGACAAAGGTGGAGAAGGAGAGATGACTGGGTAAGAGAAATTTAACAATAGGATATGGAGTGAGTCACTTTCGCATTCCATCCTAGTTGCAGAATCCATCAATAAACATTAATTCTAATTGCTATCTATTGCATGACCTAGAGCTGGGGTCAACTGACAGCCCTCTATCACATACCTCTTCTGTAGCAGTGGCAGACATTACTAATTGATATGGGCACTCTTTTCACTTGAGCCAGGAGAAACCATCACCAGTCCATTGGAGCTGGCATGGGAGAGTCAGTCTCGGTGTTAGTTAGAGTCCGCTCATTGGGAAGGGCCTTGAGTTAGAAGTTGGGAGACAGGCCAACTCTCTGCGTAACACGGGCAAGGCTCTGTTAAATGAAAAGATGATAGCTGATCTTTAATGCCCTTTCCAGCTCTGACATGTCAGCCACAAGCAGCTTGTCAAGGACATCTTTAAGTTGGCACGCCTTGGTTGAGGACCTACTGTGTGTGGGGACATGAGAAGTACAAGACACTGCCATTAAGGAAGAGATGGGCATGTCCTTGACCAATCCTAATAGCAGCCAGAGTGTGAAAAAAAAATAATAGAGGTTGGTTAAAGAACTCTGGGAGGTCAGGGAAGGAAAATACCAGTTACGGGGAAGACTGGGAAGGCTTCACAGAGGAGCTGGTGTGAAATCTAAGCCTCGATGGGTGAAAAGGAATCCAATAAGCAGAGATTTGATTTGCCATTAGAGTGAAGAAGTTCCTGCTCCTCCCTCCCAGCGCTTCCATTTCCATTTCTTCATCTGCAAGGTGGCATGGTGTCGACTACCTCTAATCAAGATTGAACAAGACAACAGCTGGAAATGTGCCTTGTAAATGATAATGTTTTATGCAAATGTCTATTAGTATTCTTAGTCCATTCATTCGTTCATTTTAGATTTGTTGAGCACCTACTCTATGCCAGGCCTTTCTCAGACCCTGGGGATAAGGAGGGGAATAGGACATGCCTCCCCTTCCCAGTAGTCTGCATTCTGGCTGGCACGCTACATTTTGCTGGACATCCTAGGGTGTGAGTGTGCGAGTGTGACACTTCAAATTGTCTTTGGCAGTTGAGGAGATCACACGTGGTGAGTTTAACAAGCACATGTCATGCAGTACCTGCCTTAGTTTCTGGGATTTAGAGCAAATAACCATTTCTGGAAAATGTTTTGTCCTTAGGAGGTAGCTCTACTCTCCTGGAGACACCCCAGAATGGGTTTGCTGATGTGTGGGTGAGAATAAGAATCACCATCATCAAGACAAGAAGCAGGAGCTCATGCAGGCGGAGGGCTTAACATTGCCCCTGTCTCGGAGGAGCAATCTGAGGTCCTGGATTCCCTACCAGCTGCAGGGAACCTCACCACCACAGCCACCTCTTACTCTCCCAGGGGAGCCCACAAGTCTACTTTTACTGGAACTTGGAACTAAGGGTTGCCAAGGTGAATGTCTACCTCAAGGTCTCATAGCACATATGTGGCCCAGTGGCCATGGCTCCATGGAGCCCAGTTGAACAAGCCTGTCCCAACCAGAATTGATTCCTGCACCAGCATGTCGCCTGTTTCTGAGCCTAGGCCTCATGGCGACAGTCAAGGGTGGTCAGGGTTAGGAGCGTGAGTTTGCAGCCAGACTGACATGGGCCAAGTCCTGGCTTCAACACTTATTGTGTGAGCCAGGCCTTGTCACCTCCCTGAACCTCAGTTTCTTCATCTGTAGACTGGGATTTATGTGAGTTGAAGGGCTGTAGGAATGATTGGTTAAAAGGAAGACCGAGGAAGTGCTTGAGCACAGGCTGAGAGTGAGACCCGTGCTCAGAGCAGCTGTTCAGCAGGGTCCTCTCAGCCTCCCAGGAGAGGCTGCTGGGCCGTTTTATAATCCATCCCTGAAGCTGACATCTCCAGGCCTGAGCGCACGGTGTTCCAAAGCGCTCCCTCTGTGTCTGTTGGTGTTGATACATACTTGTCGTGGGCGATGTTCCCACTCTCAGACATTTGGTGGAATCATGAACACCCATTCCCACCCCGCTTGATGCATTTTCATGTTTCTTCCCTAACAGGCCTGGTTGTGTCGGCTTTGGGGTCCCACCATCTTGGAACCTGTGCTTCTGGTTTGCCTGGGAATGCAAGGTGTTTGGAGACTGCCCAGGTGAGTGGCCTGGGTGCTGGCATGACCCTTGTTGCTGGAAAAAAAAAAAAGAAAAGAAAAATCAAGGTCAACGGCAAGAGTGAGGTCAGAGGCCTGTCCCCACCTTGTGCCCATTGACTTCCCTTTGCAGCCTCCTGTGCCAGTAAGGCTCCCATACTCTGGAGTGCTGGGTCTTATCCTACTACTTCTAACCACATGCTCACTGTGAGCCTCTCCGAGCTTCAGTGTTTATGAAATGGGAACAATAAAAATCTCCACCCAGACATTAAATGATAGAATGGCACAATGCATGAAAACAGCTGTGCCCTGTGCTGGGCTCATGGTAGGAACTTGGGGAGAGTTGTAAGGTCTTGATGTCAGGAAATATGTGCCAGCTTCCAATTCTAGTCTATGTCATCCCACTTAAACAATCACAATAAGGCTTAGGGAGGGGAGTGCACAGCCAAGTGGAGCCGAAGCAATTTGCTTTATCTGCCAGTGTCCTCTTTCTGCCTCACCCGCCTGAGCCCAGGTTCAAGGCTGCTGGGACCAGCGGAGGGCATGCGGCATGCTGAAGATGGGTCTGTGGGTCTGACCAGAGACTTGGACTTTGGCTGGATAATCTGAGGCCTCGTGTCAGCCAACCACAGCCCTGGGTTTTACCAGTGGCTTCCTTTGGACCCTCCCTCTGGAAATGTACGTTGATTCCCAATGACTGGAAGCATCAAGCATGTGCGGCCCCCAAACCTCAAAGAGGGTTTGGCAGCTGTGGCTTTTCTGGCAACAGAAGCTGTTGATTTATTTTCCAAGCCAAGTGGCTAGTTGAGTATGCCAACTACAACCTGCTATTAGAAGTTCCTTGCTGTGGTCTGTGTGAAGGCCCCAGGGGAAGGGCCCCACATGCGGCCATGTCCCAGGGTCTGTTCTTTCCTCCATCTGAACTCTCCCAGCCCCTTGTCCATCCCCTTGATCAGTATGGGGCTGGGGCAGGAAATACCTCAGGGGCTTCCATGTGAGTCTCTCTTACTCGTTGGACTGTGCAGACTCAGGAATATGCATTTCTGTTGATGTCATAGACTGGGAACAGAGGTGGTGATCTGGGGTCCGCGGATGGCTATAGGCATTTGTGTCAGTCAGGTTAGGCTGGGTTATGCTGCAGTAATAAATAATTCCAATATCTTGATGGCTGAATCCAACATAGACTTACATCTTATGCATATTGCATTCCAGCAAATATCAACTGGGGACTTGGCTGTGTTGCCTTGGGCTTGTTGTTGCTCAGGGACTCAGGCCAACAGAGAAACCATCACCTGGAATGTCATCTATTGCCATTACAGGGTAAGTTGCACACTGGCTCATAAAGGTTCTACCAGAGAGTGACACACATTACTTCTGCTTACATTTCATTGGCCAAAGCCAGTTACATGGTCCACCTAACTTCAAGGCACCAGAAAAACATCTATTATGTTCTCAGAGAAGAGCTCAGAATATTGGTATACGGTGTGCTCATGACTGGTACACCATTGATATGACTTGGCTCTGTGTCCCCACCCAAATCTCATCTTGAATTGTACTCCCATAATTCCCATGTGTTGTGGGAGGGGCCCAATGGAAGATAATTTGAATCATGGGGGCAGTTTCCTCCATACTGTTCTCATGGTAGTAAATAAGTCTCATGAGATCTGATGGTTTTATCAGGGATTTCTGCTTTGGCATCTTCCTCATTTTCTCTTGCCACCACCATGTGAGAAGTACCTTTCACCTCCTGCCATGATTCTGAGGCTCCCCAGCCATTGGAACTGTAAGTCCAATTAAACCTCTTTTTCTTCCCAGTCTCAGATATGTCTTTATCAGCAGTGTGAAAACAGACTAATACAACCATCTTGCTGGATCTCAGTTTACAACTTTAAGGGAGTTGTCTTTTCTTTCTGAGTCTCAATGCACCGACAGGTAAAGGAGGGAACACGATGTTTATTCAATAGGTTAAGGTAAAGGTTGGGATAATATAATTAAGAAATACTAAACACAGTGCTCATTTCCTTGTAGGTCATCTGTAAATTAATGAACGAATACTGGGCATAGAGTGATGAGAAAAAAATATCCCAGGACTTGGTCCCAGCTTTCCTGGGACTTATAGTATAATGGGAGGATAATAAGTCACATACATAGAGGGGAAAATGACCTTGACAGGTACTTTAAAGGGGGAATGAGGTACATCGATTGCAGAAACAGCTCTACCTGCCCACCCTTTCCTCCCTTTCCTGTACCTAAGCCCTTTGCTAAGTGACATTGCAGTTCCTCCCATTAAGAGGTGGCTGCTATTTCTCTACCCTTTGAATACAGGATGATCTGTGACTTGCTTTGGCCAATAGATTGCAGAGAAAATTATGCTGTGCCAGTTCTGATTCTAGGCCTCCAGAGGCCTTGCAGGCTACCGCACCCCGTGAGGATGTGGCCAGGCAAGCCTGCTGCAGAAAAGAGACCACAGAGAGTACAGAAGAGCCACATCAGCTGAAGTGTCATAGGCCAGCCAACCCCCAAGCCAACTCAGCAGTGAACTGTTCATGCAGGAGCCAGTCCAGCTGAGATCAGCTAAGCCTGGCCCAGATGGACAGAACTGCTCAGTCATCTACAGACAAACAGAAATCATACATGGTTGTTGTGTTAAGTTTCAGGGTGGTTTTGTTACGCAGCCTTATTATGGCAATATATGTCAAATGCAGAGAGACCCATGCTGTTATGAGAATGTATAATCAGAGAATTTGACTCATCTTGGAGGCCAGGTGGGGCGTCCCTGAAAAAATCAAGACTGAGCTAAGCCCTGGTGGAAGAGTAGATCAGGTGTTAACTAGGTGAAAGATAGGCAAGCACCCTCCAGCAGAGAGGATGGTGTGGGTGCAAATGCCCAGAGTGGGAGGTGCATAGCCCATTCCGATGCTAAAAGGGGCCAGTGTGATGGGCGGCCACAGCAAGAATGTTGGTTCCCCATCCCAGGCCCCCATAAATAAACCTTTTCATTTCCAGAACGTCCCACTTTGCATGAGCAATATTAATGCTGCACATTCTTTACTGTGGCCAGGGACCATGTGTGCATAAGACGGGCCTTGAGGGCTTCTGCTTTCCTGGGTGCCTGGGGGAGTCAGCAGGCGATCCTAGGTGTCAGAACTGAAAGGGCTCTTAGAGGCTGTCCGGTACAACCCATCCTTTAACAATTGGGAAGTGGAGCCTAGTGAGGGACTGTGACTGGCCTAAAGTGTTCTAGGGAGGACCAGGTATGTGTGAAACTACTCACTGCTTTTCTTCAAATGTAAGTCCCTGTATGACTAGGGTGGGTCTACAGGGCCCAGATGACTCAATGAAGAGTTTCAAAGAAACATCCACAGCAGTTGCAGATGAAACCATTATAGAGGGGAGGGATAGTTCTGTTTAAATATCTACCATATGTCAAGTGCTATGGGAGGAGCCTCATAAAAGATCTTTTTATTTAATTCTTTTTGCAACTCTATGGGGTAGGTGGTTTTTATTTTTATTTTGTTTTATTCATTTGATGCACAGGGGAACTCAAATCCAGAGAGATGAAAATCTAAGTTTCTACAGCTAACAAGTCACAAGGATTTCCCTGACTTCAAAGTCCATCTTTTCTTCACTCCAACATGCTGCCTTATAAACCTAATTCTTTTCTGACAGAATTGTTTGATTTTTTTTTGTTGACTGTGGGGGATATTAGATGTAGCAGATATTTATTATTTTTTGGTTAGTCAGCACTCAACCCTGATCTCTCCTTGGGAGCAATTTGCCATTGCAAGCCCTCCTGGGTGAGAGCTATTCCCGCAAACTCTTTTCCCCCATTGGGCTCTGCCTAAGCAATGGGGCAACCAGGAAGAAGACAGCAGTTACACAAAACATTCTGAAATTCATTCCAGTTGGTTTCTGTGATCCCATATCTAGGAAATGTACACAATTCACTGAGCAACATAGCTCGCCTAGGCCCTTGTACTTGGTGGAAGTCAGCCTTTGTATTTCTCTTGAAGTGGTTTAATTCTTAGTGGATGAACGACCAGTGTATAATTGGGAGTAGGTGGCAGAGTGTTTCTATCTAAAGAAGCCCAAACTGTTGTGAGATCTTCAGTTTCTAGGGTCAGATCAATGCAGCTTGACTCAGCTCAGTGGAGCCCAACACAGTTTAGCACAATTAAATTCAGCTCAGTGGACCTCAGCTCATGTTACCTTAGCTGGGCTCAGCTCAACTCAGCTCAGAGCTCAGATCAGTTCAGCTTAGCTCAACATGCTGTCTTTAACACCACCCAGTTTGGCTCAATGCAACACAGCGCAGCGGTACTCAGCTTACTCAGTTCAACCCTACTCAACCTAATGGAGCTCAATTGGCGACAGCTTTGTTCAGTCAATCACAGAGGCATTTATTGAGCACCAGAGTTGGACACTCTGAAGGCTGTTTCATCCAGGAACTCATAATTTAGTCACTGACATACTTTGAATATAAGGAAGAGTGTTAATAGTAATCCATAAGTGAAGACTATGAAAGCTGGATGGAAGAGACATCTACTCATCACTGAAGATGTTGAGAAAGCTTCTTGAAAGTCACGTTATTTCAGGTAAAATTTAATTTTGACTAATGATGAAGAGCTAGGGCAAGAAGGCAGTGCAGAAAGAGAAAATATCCTGGTATTAGGTTGGGGCAAAAGTAATTGTGGTGGTTTTTGCCCATTACTTTCAATGGTAAAAACTGCTGCAATTACTTTTACATCAACCCAGTTAATGCCTGGAATGGGTAGGTAGAGTAAGTGGAATGACTGGGGAGTGGGCATAGAGTGAGTGTCATAGGAGATAACACTCAAAGTCAGGGAGGGGTGAGATTTAAGGCAGCTTTGGGTGGCATGCTCAGGAGTTTGGACTTTTTCTGTCAGAATAGTAATCTACTAGGTAATTTCATTTTATTCTTACAAAAATCCTGGGAATCATTTAGGTTAGGGATGGTAATTCCCATTTAACAGATGAAGAAATGGAGGCTTAGAGAAGAAGTTAATGCCTGTCCAGGTAGAGGATAGTTGAGTTGGAAATTAAACCAGTCGGAGAGAGCAGTATCCTTTTTGTTTTTATATCCTTGGGCCCACAGCTGGTATTCAAGAGCTGGAGTAGGGTGTGATTCAAGCTATATTTTCATACTGCAAATTTCCAGAGAGCAGAGGAGGGATCGGAAGTGGTTTACACAAGAATTTAGTTAGAAGAGAATGAGAAGAGAATGAGTATCTGGCAAAAGGTAGATGCCTCGGATTATGGAGGGGAAGTGCTTGCTAAACACATGTCTTCGAGTTCTCACAAAGTATCATGCAGTATCTAGAGCACATTTAATTGAGTTTGAAGATCATGGTCTCAGTTTTCCAATCCTCTTACCCTTCTAGAACCTGAAGTTCTCATCTGGAGAAATGAAGTTTATAATACAACTCCCCTAATGATTGTTAAAGTGTAATTGAGAGGCAAGTGATTAAAAAATAAAAAGCTTTCAAACCTAAGAAAAATATAGAGTATTGTAACAAATACCTATGTACCCACTACATAGAATAAATAAATATTAATGTTTCACTAAATTGGCTTTGACTTTTTGTTTGCTTTGAAAACAAAATCTTTGACAGATTGATGTGGCATTTGTATCGCTCTCCAAATCTATTCTCCTCATGCTTTGTTTACTAAGGTACTATTCTCTCAAATTGTATGTGCCCCTTTCAGTAATTTTACTAAACATGAACATAACTATAAACAACAAATAGTATTGTATGTGTGTTTTAAACCTGTATGTACATGACATCATACCGTATCCTTCTTCAACTTGGATATTCTAATAGATGATTTTAATCCATTTACATTTATTGTGATCCTAGGACTTATTTTTTGTTTTCTAAATATATACTTTTTGTTTATTACTTTTTTTTGTCCCTTTATTTGCCATCAGTTGCAAAGGGCAGCAAACTGTGGACTGTAGGCCAAATCCAGACAGCTATCTATTTTTGTAAATAACATTTTATTGAGACATTGCCATACTCATTTCTTTACATTTTGTCTATGGTTGCATTTGCACAACAGTGGTGAAGTTGAGTACTTTTCACAGAGACTGTATGGCTGCCAAAGATGAAAATATTTACTATCTGTCCCTCTATGGAGAATGGTTGACAATTCCTGTCTACAGTGTTGATTTTATTTTTTGTAACTATTTGTTTGGAAGTAATGCATTCTACGTGTTTTTTTTTTTTTTTTTTTACCAGTTGCCCTCCCACCCCAAGTATTAAGGTGAATATTAACAAAAATCTACAGCTATCTCTATCTTCTTCCCTAACAATTTATCTCATAGCTCTTTAATTCTGAACTCTCCCTCCATTTAAAAAATATTATTGATGTTTAATATTTTAGCTCTACCTTATTTTAACCCTTACACTAGTCATCCTTTTTTCTTTCTTTCTTGTTTTTTTTTTTTGTTTTTTTTGTTTTTTTTGTTTTTTGTTTTTTGTTTTTTTTGCAGTTAATACTTATTTAGCCTTATAACACATTTACCAATTTATGGTCTCACATTGCTTCTTGTAGTCACATCCTTCTCTCTGGTTTTTAAACAATTTGTAAAATACTTAATCACCAAAGATGATACGGTATGTAAAAAGTTTTTCTCTTTGTTCTTTGTGTTTGATAGTTTCACTATATTTTATATTACTTGAGTCAATATAAGGCCTCAAGTTTTTTCTTCAATTCTGAAAAATTGTCAGTTCTTAGCTCTTCAAATATCTCTCCCACATTATTTCTTGTTTTCCTCTCTGCAACTCATATTAGACATAGTAGATAGAACTGTATGAAACTGATGAGAGCCGACAATTTTTGACCTATAAAAACAGTTTCAGTTAATATATTGAAGCTACTTTTCATATATGATTTGATAAACATACACATTATGTAATAATTATCATAATCAAATTAGTTAACATATCCATCAACACCCATGCTACACATTAGATCCCCAGAACTTGTTCATTTTATAACTTAACGTTGTACCCTTTGACCAACATCTCCCTATTTCCCTCATTTCCCAGACCCTGGTAAACACTGTTCTACTCTGTGGTTCTATGAGTTCAACTTTTTTAGATCCTGCACGTACATGAGATCAAACAGTATTTGTCTTTCAGTGTCTGGCCTGTTTCATGTAGCATAATGTCCTTCAGTTTTATCCATGTTGTTGCAAATGGCAGGATTTCCTTCTTTTTAATGGCTGAATAATATTCCATTGTATATATATCATGTTTTCTTTATTCGTTTATCTGTTATGACATAGAAACTTAGGTTGTTTCTGTATCATGGCTGTTGTGAATAATGCCACAGTAAACATGAGGGTGCAGATATCTCTTTGAGATACTCCTCTGGGTACATACCCAGAAGTAGAGTTGCTAGAGCGTATGGTAGTTCTATTCTGAGCTTCTTGAAGAACCTCCATCCTGTTTTCCATGGTGGCTGTACCCATTTAAATTCCCACCAACAGTGTGCAAGTGTTCCTTTTTCTCAATACTCTCACCAACACTTGACTTGTCTTGTCTTTTTGATAATAGCCATTTTAACAGGTGTCGGGGGATATTTCATTGTGGTTTTGAGCTTAATTTCTCTGATACCTGGTGACGTTGAACACCTCTTTCTGACTTTGGTTCCTTTCTTTTTATAGTACTTTTATTTAGTGCAAATCTGTGGCTGATAAATTGTATGCCTGAAAACGTCTTTTTCGGTTCTCTCTCTGGAATAGTGGGCTGCTAGTACCTTCCGTAAGCCTTTCACAGATTGTACCACTGCCTTTATACTTGGCAGGGTGCTGACAAGAGGTCTGCTGGTTTTTTTCACTCCTTCCTGTCTTTTCTCTCTGGTGACTTTTAAGTTTTTCTCTTTGTTCTTGACATTTGATAGTTTTACTATATTTTATATTACTCAAGTCAATATGAGGCATCTTTTTTTTTTTTTTTTTTTTTTTTTTTTTTTTTACCAATTCTGAAAAATTGTCAGTTCTCAGCTCTTCAATTATCTCTCCCACATTCTTTCTTGTTTTCTTCTCTGCAACTCACATTAGATGTAGTAGATACAACTGTATGACACTGCTGAAAGTCAACCATTTTCGACCTATAAAGATAGTTTTACTTAATATATTGGTGCTTCTCTTTTTGTCATGCAGAACTCAAATTATTCTCTCATATTTTCTGGTTATTTATCTCTCTTTTTCCTGTATCCTGTGTGATTTCCAAATGTCTGCTTTAGAGTTCAATATTTTTGCTTCTATGTGTCTAGTCTTCTGTTTAACCTGTCTTTTGAACTTTTCTATTTTAATTATTATACTGCTAATTTCTAGAATCTCCTTTTAGTTCTCTTCAGATACGCCTTTTCTTTCACATACTATTTTGTTCTTGTATGTATTTCTTCATTTGTATTTCTTCCTGTCTCTCTTCAAAGATTTTAAATATGCTTATTTTAGAGATTTTGTCCCAAAATTTTCTTTTATTTCTTGTTCTTAAAGTGAACTTCTCTCCTTTGCTATGTCTTTTGATGGTACTATACCGTAGGGTTTTTTTTTTTTTTTTTTTTTTTTTTTTTTTTTTGCTTGTGTGGATTATAATTTTTTATCGTGAGCTCATCTTCAGTGGGGGTAGCTTTCTCTAGAGCTTGGTTTTCTAGTTTTAGAGGTATCGCTTCTGAGTAGTTTTACATTTGCCTCTGCTAGGATCCTATGTGTTTTGTCAGTTCTGGACCAATTTTAGAGTAATGTTGTAGCTTAGCTTATAGTTTCATGGGTGAGCAATGCTTTCTGGTCCCTGGTTTTATGCAGAGGCTCAGAGACATATCTCTGCTTCAGTTCAGCCTGAAATCTCATTTCTTCTCCTAGTCTCCAGTTCCAGTAATCTAGTCCAATATCCTGTGAAGTGTTCATTTTCAGCTTTCATCAGTTACTCCAGTTTGAGTTTTATCTTCACTTTGAGCTCCTGGAGATTTTTCTTTCCTTGCTTTTAAGCTTGGCTTTGTATTTGAAGAGTTTTTTGTTATATTGTATCCAATATTTTTATTTGTTTGGGCTGGAGATGGGTGAAGTGGACAGTCTTTCTGTGCCAGCTCAGTCCACCATATGGACTGGACATTTGAACATCCACGTTATTATATGGATATCTTTATTATGATAGAAGCCTCATAAGTCACCAGAAATAAGACAATTGCTATAAAACCACTCTGTAAACTGTGAAGTTCTCTATCAATAGATGGTATGAGGTGCTCAATATCCATTCCTAAAGAAGGAATTTAGGAATACCATCTATTTATTGGACTGAGTGAGAGAGCTGCCTGTATTTGCCATCTCAGCTTTCTCATGTATCTGTGTCATCCATGTGACCTCCACTGGCCAAACCAATGGTCATCGGTCCTCTTTGTTCCTGTGGCTTAGCTGACTGTTTGATCCTTTTCGGAACTCTTTCTTTTCAATGCTTCTGAGACATCATACTCTCTTATTCTCTCCCACTCCTTACTGGCCGCTGTATCCACACTCCTTTATCCAACTTCTAAAGTTTGGGTGTTCCTGGGTTTTCTTTCCTTCTCTGGCTGCCATCCATCCATGGCCCCATCTCCAAGCTGTATCCTGAAGTTAATATGCTTCTCTCCAACTCCATTGTTCCCACAGCAGCCCATTATCTTTTGCCTGGACTGAGAAAGTCTCTTAACTGATCTGTGTTTTTGTATTATACTTATTTTGCTATTATCCTTTCCCCATCTAGCAAGCAGAATCAGAATGCAAGTTAGACCCTGGAATTCTATAGCTGCAAATCCATCAATGACTTTCTGTTGGGCCTAGATTAAAGCCCAATGCAGCCCCTCATCATGATTTTTAAGGCCTCACCTGATAGACCCCTGCATCTCTCTGTAGCTTTACCTCTTCCACCTCCTGGTGCTTTCATATGCCCTGGCCTGGACCTCTCACTTCCACTCCAGGGCCTTTGCACTTGTAATCCTCCTGTCTGGATCACTTTTCACCCAGTCACTTTTCCATGTCTACTTCTTTCATTTCATTCAGCCTCAGTTTGAATGCCAGCTCCTCAGGGAGGCCTTTCCTGATTCCAGGTGCTGAAGTAGCACAACTCCTCCCTGCAGTCACTGCTTTGCTCTTCAAGACATCGTTATCTAATATAATCTCATTTATTTCTTAACTTGCTCATGGCCTGCTCCCCCAGCAGGAAGAACGTGAGCTCTACTAGGACAAGGGCTGGGTCTGCCTTGTTCACTGTTGATTTCTAGCATTGAGAACCATGCCTGGTCCTTTGTCAGTTCTTAATTTCTTTTTCTCCAAAGACGTGAATTGACTTTATGCTTTATGTGTGTTATCTCTTGCAAGTCTCTCAACCACCCTACAAAGTAGAAATTCCTGTGCCCATTATAGAGATGAGGAAAGTGAGACTCAGAGAAGCATGATCTCCAAGGTCTTAGAGCCAGGAAGAGACAGAGCCGGGCCTCAGGTTTTCCCGGCTGGATCCAATGTCCCTGCTCATTCTCTTGTATCAAATTGCTTCTTCTGAGCAGATTTGGGGTTTGGGTGCAGAGGTCAAGACACAAACAGTTGTTGAGTCGGGACGTCTCTTTTGTTTGAGAACAAAACCTTTTCTTTAAGCCAATGAGAAGAATATTCAAGTCCCCGACGTCCCGCACCGGATGACACGCTTCCTTGAAAATGCCCACACAATGGTCGGCATTTTGCACAGGCATTTTTTTAATCAACTCTGTTTTGGAGTCTTTCGAACCATAAAAAGATCAGTGTGAAACCACAGAACTTCTATGTTTCTTGCACTCTTAAAACTAAAGAAAAATAAGGTTTTGGGGGGAGGTGGTGGCTGGATTATTTGAACCATATTTTGCAAACGCTAGCTTCTCTCGCACTCTGAGGCAGCTGGTGCCAAGTTGCAACTCGCCACAAATTTTTATGGGCCGAGTTATTAACCTTTGCAAATAGCTGCCTGCAGTGGAATTACTGACAGGGCCCAGATCCCTGAGCAGGAGTAGGGATCACTGCAGGGCCTACTGAATGCAGAGATTTCCACCCTGGCTCTGGAGATGTCATCTGTCCTTTGACTGCACATGCTCACTTGTGCCACAGATAATTTCCTTGTTCTCTCATTCACTTGGAAATTTTGGGAATTGGCACTAGCAGTACGTTGGCCCATAAGTTAGCTCCGAATGAGGGGAGTATGCATCTTGATTACCTGCATTGTCTGGAAATAGCGTGGAGTCAGGCAAAGGATTTCTGGTCTGATGGACTAGAGTCCTGGCTTCAGTGACCAACTCACAACTCACAAGCATTAGCTGTGTGGGCCAGTGCTTTATCTGGGGCCCATCCTCGGTTCCCTCATCTGTAGAATGGGCCTTCTAATCTTGCCTTTTAGGCTGGGCATGAGGATGAAATGAGATAGGGTGTGGGAGACAGCATGAACTGCAGAGTTGGTGAGACCCAAGACTGGATCCCAACACCAGCTCCTACCAGCCGTGAGATCCGAGACTAAACTTCTCTTAGTCTCTGTTTTCCCATCTTCCTCACTGGGTTATGCAGAGGCTTAAATGAGATAATGCACATAAAAGTTCTGACACCAAGCCTGGCTCCTTGATCTCGATAAATAGAGATCATTTTTATCTTGTTCCTGATAACCAGCTCCAGTAATGAATGGTACTGGGCATGTCCTGGAGGATAATCAGCAGTATTTTGAATGTGTTCTTAGGCCGTCTGGCCAACTTTGAAAGTTTTCTGGGTTGGTAATCATGATGAGGTTGGTGTGTATCTGTGTGTGTTTTACTTAAACTCTGAGAGATTGGGAAAAGAAAGAAAAAGAAAACCCTTTGTTCCGTGGAGAACGTGTTTCAAAGAGAAAGTCATCAGCCAAGAATATTCAGACCCTTTTGTTGTGTGTCGAAGAGATGATTATTTTGTAGGCTCTGGGGCACTTAAACTCTGTCCAGAAATTTCTTTGGTAAATAATAATAATAAAAAATATCCTTTGGAAATAATAGAGGGGATTTAGCAAATGCCTTTCTTTCAGGAATCTCAAAGGCGTTCATGTAATTTCAGGGCTTTAGTGATTTTCTTAAAAGGGTTTGACTTTCTTTTCTGCATCAGCCGGAGGCACGTTCACAGGAACTGTAGAACTCTAGAGCTGGAATGGATCCTAGGGGTGATTTTGACCAGCCTGTCTGCTATAGCAATAGGGGAAACCAAGGCACAGGTAAGTGATGACACAGCTGTGATACCAGGGCTCAAATGCAGGACTCCTGATAACTACCCAGCACTCTTTCTGACTCTGCAGGCTTCCTGACTTCTGTGAGTTCCACATTCTCCAAAACGCATCTGAAGGCTGACACTAGATTGACATCTGACATGTGTTTGCTCACTGCATTGCTGAGATTTCACCTGTGTAAGTTTAACAGAAGCAGCCGGTGAACAATGAGAGTGTGGACTTCCCCTTGGGGCTCCTGTGCTGGGGCTGTGAGTGTCCAGCCAAGCAGAGGACCACTTCTGGTTCCGGAGTCAGACTGGCTGCTCATTTGCTAGCTGTGTGGCCATAGGCAATTCACCCAGCATGCCGAATCTGTTTGCTTTACCTTTTTTTTTGAGACAGAGTCTCACTCTGTCACCCAGTGGCACAATCTTGGCTCACTGCAACCTGCAACCTCTGCCTCATGGGTTCAAGTGATTCTCCTGCCTCAGCCTCCCAAGTAGCTGGAATTACAGGCACGCATCACCACCACACCTGACCCATTTTTGTATTTTTAGCAGAGACGGGATTTCACCATGTTGGCCAGACTGGTCTCAAACTCTTGACCTCAGGTGACCTGCCTGCCTTGGCCTCCCAAAGTGCTGGGATTAAAGACGTGAGCCACGGTGCCTGCCCTGCCTTACCTTTAGTGGCAATAACTAGTTACTTGGGTAGGTTTTTTGGATAGACTTAAAAACCCACACACTGTGGTCCTCCATCCCTAAAGCATGTGTCATGATCAGCACATGTCAAGCCTATCTCTCCAGTTCGGAAATGTCTGTCGACAGACCATCTTCCTTTTGACTCATTCTCCATTGAGCCTGTTCATTCATTCATTCATTCAGCAAACATCTTCTGAGCCCCACTGTGTGCTAGGTGTTGGGCGAACTTGGTAGCCAGGATGAAACACGAATCCCGACATTATAGACCTCACTAAGGAAAAACAGAACAACAAATCATGGCTGCCACCACCACAAAAATGTGTAACTGTCTGGGTGACATAGGTTATGCTGCTGTAACAAACATCTCCCACAGTTCGTGGCTTAAACACAACATAAGCTTAGTTTTTGCTTTTTTTTCTTTTACTTAAAGTTCTGGGATACATGTACAGAATGTGCAGGTTTGTTACATAGGTATATGTGTGCCATGGTGGTTTGCTGCACCTATTGACCTGTCCTCTAAGTTCCTTCCCCTCACCCCCACCCCCGAACTGGCCCTGGTGTGTGTTGTTCCCCTCCGTTTATCTGTCTTCTCCTTGTTCGACTGCCACTTATAAGTGTGAACATGCGGTGTTTGGTTTTCTGTTCCTGTGTTAGTTTGCTGAGGATAATGGCTTCCAGCTTCATCCATGCCCCTGCAAAGGACATGATCTCATTGCTTTTTATGGCTGCATAGTATTCCATGGTGTATATGTGCCACATTTTCTTTATCCAGTCTAGCATTGATGGGCATATGGGTTGGTTCTATGTCTTTGCTGTTGTGAACAGTGCTGCAATAAACATATGTGTGCATGTGTCTTTACAGTGGAATGATTTATATTCCTTTGGGTATAAATCCAGTAGTGGGATTGTTGGGTCAAATGATATTTCTTGTTCCAGATTTTTGAGGAATCACCATACTGTCTTCCACAATGGTTGAACTAATTTACATTCCCACCAACAGTGTAAAAGCGTTCCTATTTCTCCACAGTCTCGCCAGCATCTATTGTTTCTTGATTTTTTAATAATTGCCTCCTGACTGGCATGAGATGGTATCTCACTGTCGTTTTGATTTGCATTTCTCTAATGACCAGTGATGTTGAGCTTTTATTCATGTGTTTGTTGACTGCATGAATGTCTTCTTTTGAGAAGTGTCTGTTCATATTCTTTGCCCACTCTTCGATGTGGTTGTTTGTTTTTATAATTTTTGCTTTTGCTGCAGGTCTGACACTGGTCAGCAAGAGGACTCTGTTTGCCATAGATACTCAGAAATCCCGGCTAGGTAGAATCACCTCAACTTGGGCCTTTATCATCACTGAGGCAGCAAAAACGAAATGTGAGAATTGTACATGAGTACCTGGTGTGGAGAGCTTCCACCCAGAAGTGACACACTTTACTTCCGCTCAGATTTCATTGGTCCAGGAAAGCTACACGGCACAATTCGTTCAAAGGAGGTGCGGACATGCAATCCTACTATGTACCTGGAAGGAGAACTGGCATATCTGTAAGCCTCAGTTTCCCCTTGTGTAAAAACAGGGGCGGGGGGTGGGTGGTGCCAGCTGGCCTTTGCTTTCTGGTTGTGGCATCCAAGGTCTGAGCTCTGTGCATGCAGAGGCAGCATCAGGTCTTGTCTCTTCAGGGCGGGAACAGAGCTCACTTCTGTTCACCTGCAGGGAGTTGGCGGAGAAGTGGGTGCAGTCAGGGTGTAGAACTAATTTGGGTTTCTGATTTCCAGAGAGATGCCTTTATTTTGGGCCTTCTTTCCCTTCTGCTCTGAAATTCTGGCAGAAGTGTTTTCAAGGTTATGGTTATTACATCAATTATTTTTCTAATTTCTTTTTTGAGTGAAATCCATTTTTGCAGAGTGAAGAAAGAGCGGTGTGAAAGGGGTTTAACAAGTGATGGGAAGTCATAATTTTGGCAGGAGAAATCGTGACACTTTCAAAATGAGTAATTACGGACGGGGTGTGCTTGAAACCAACTTTCACAGCAAATTCCCCTGCTGTTTCCAATTGGTTTTGCTGGTTAGTTTTAATTCTTGCCTTGGCTTTTTCCACTGCTGCTGGAAATCCTTCTCCCATGGCTGTCGGCCCCTCCAGAAGTGGCCACATTTCTCATGCCAGGGAACTCATGGGGGGCGTTTTGATATATGAACTTGGAGATCTGTCTTTTATGCAAATCCCAGGCCACTACCTGGGGGGGTGCCAGGGACCTCCTTGGAGGTTTTATGACTGAACTAAATTCCAAATGACAGAAACTTAACCCCGTCAATTTGGGGTCACCTCCCTCCCTGGAGAGGAGCCTGCATGCCAAGGGGCTGGTAGCAGGGCTAGGCATGTCCACCCGTAGCCATCATCTGTCCACGCTGGCGCTGCTTAGACCTCCTTTTCTCTCACCTGGTTTGACCATGTTCCTTGCCTTCCAAGAGAAATCCTCTCCCAGTCACTTTCGGGCCAGCAGAGAGGCCCGGGAGCACCTGAGAGCTGTTGGTGGCTTCCCCAGGCCCTCCTGCAGCCGCAGCCAGGCTGCTGTTCCTGGGCTGCTCTGCCCAGTGAAGGAATACCATGGGCTTGCCACCTCCCTGGGTTCTCCTGGGGAGCAGAGCAGAGCTGCACTCTATTCTCAGACGGGCCAAACTCCTCCTCTGCCACCCAGGACTCAGCCCTTTTCTCCATAGAAAATGCCCACACCTGCCCCTCTGACTTTCTCTTTGGCTCAGATCATTTTCTCCCCTTCATCCTCCGTGATGGGGCCTATGGGGAGCCGTCAAGGCTGAACAGCCCTGGTCTGGGTTTGTGTGGTGGGAGCGCCGGACCCTCGGATGTGCTCCTTTCCTGTGGTGGGGTGCTGGCTCCTGATGGAGCCTGGTGGGACTGCTGAACCTTGCCTGGGTCTGCACCTTCACCCCGGCCACCCTTCTCCCCTCCGCCTGGCAGGCTCATCCAGGCTGGCTCAAGCATCACCCCTTGGCAGCTTCCCCTCGCTCCCCTGCTCCCCGATGTGTCGGCATCCACAACTCAGAGCACTTGTTATGTTTGAGTCCAGAAGTTTAGCCAGCTGGGGGCGTATCTTGTATCAGTCAGGGTTGGGTCAAAGAAGCAGAACCACTAGAAGGGACATATGAGTACAGACAGAAAGGGATCTACACCTGGGTTTTGACGGCAACCTCACAGCTGCGGGGTCTGCTGGAGCAGTCCCTGTAAATCTGTTGCCTTGGTGTCTGAGGCTGGAGCTTCAAGTTTGCAAAACAGGTAGCTGGACAGGAGAGTGGGAAGTGGGGAGGTCAGGAGTCAGCTAGAAGCACACACAGAGCTGAAATGCAGGAGGACAGACAGGAACCTGTGTTTGCTTGTGCTGCCGCCATTCCTGATGATGTTCTTCAGGGTGTCCTGCCCAGAGAAGCAGCAGACACCTTTCAGCTTGGAGCTCAACACATGCCTGGCCCAGGAGTGAGAGAGCTGCAGGAGCATCCTGTGGGAGGTGGAGCAGGTGCAGGCGTTGGTGCTGCCCACCCCAGAGAAGCCGGCCTGCACATAGGCAGCACACGTGGCCTGCAGAAGGGCCTGTCCTGGACGGCTGAGCATGGACATAAAAGCAGCTGCCACTTCACTGCCACCCTTCAAATCCATATGAGGATGTCTCTTGGGCCTCACCCCCACTGGATACCTCCAGAGAGCAGAATTCCGGAAAAGGTACTCCAACCTCACCAGACTGCCACATTCCTCCATTGGCTTTGAACTGCTCAGCAAGAGGCATCAGGTCTAGTTCAGGACATTTCATTTATTCAACAAACTTTTGTTGAGCCCTTACTATGTGGCAGCCCTGTGTCACGTGCTGGCAACACAGAGATGAATCAGACCCAATCCCTCCCCTAAGGACCTGCTAGATTGGTGGGAGGGACTGGCTCAGAACCAGGCACCACTCAGGCAGAGGTTACTGCAGAGATGGTGTGGGGCTGTGTCCATGGCCGCTGGGGGAACCGGGCCAGGCTGGGGAGAAGCGGGAGGCCAGTAGAGGCTTTGCAGAGGAGGGCCTGCTTGAAGGATGGAGCAGGAGTCGACCAGGCAGAGGAGGTAAGAAGGTTCCAGGCAGCAGCGCGTACAAAGGCCCTGAGGAATAAGGAGGCACTCGCATTGCAGAAGCCACGTGTCCCAGTCTGGCCAGAGCGTGGAGGGTAAAAGGCCTTGGCTGAATGAGATGTGAGGTGGGAAAGGGCAGCGTGGGCCAGCATCTGCAGGGTCTTGGGCTCCTGGTGAAGGAATTTGGTGGAGGGGTGCATAGGGGTGTTTGCTGCTGGGTGTCCAGGGGTCAGACGGAGGCTTTGGAAGGTCCTTGGTGCAGCAGACCTACTCTGAATGGGAGGGGGAACAGTGCAGCTGGGCTGGTTGGAGGTCAATATGATGACCACTGGGAGCCACGGTGGGGGCCTCCACAGATGCATGAAGGACAATAGACTTAATTATGTCACTGTCCTTTGCAGTCTCCGAAGGAAATGACAGAAACCACAAGGGATGGCCTCCAGTCCTAGGGGAAGAGGAGCAGTTCTGTCTAAAGGCTGACTTTATTTTCACACTCCAAGCTCCCACCTCCGATCACTGAGGTGGTTTGGGGGTGGGGTAAGGGCCAGGGCACATGCTGTGCCCACCTGCAGGACGGGAGTGAGTCCCCAGACACCCATGTGGTTGCCCCCTGTTGGGCCATGGAGAAGGAGTGCGAGGGAGGCTGGCGGGAGGGCTCAGAGGTTGGCCAAATGGAGGAGTTTCCACATGCAGGCCACGTCGGCCCAAGTGTTCCACTGCCTCTGGCCACTCATGGCCACATCCATGGGCTTCCGTCCTGGCACAAGAACATCAGCCATCAGAGGGCAGCCACGAAGGCCTTCGCTGCTGACATTGGCCTTTTATATAACGTGCTGCAGCCATAATAGAATTCTCCTTAAATTTCAAATAGAAATTTTCATCTGAAGTGTTTTGGGAAGGGTATTATTATGGAGCTTCTAATTCCCACTGCCGCTAAGTACGTATTAATAACAAGGAGAGGTATAGAAACTGCAGCTCCAGCCAACAGCACTTGACATTTAGTAGATGAATGAACGTTTATAGTGAAATGGGTTTTTAACTAGTAATATTAGAGGTCTTTGTTCCCAGCTTTTCTTTTGCGGTGGCTTCGTTCTCACCACGTCTCTTTCTCCCCTGCTCCCTTTCCTCCCTCTTGGCGTTGGGTTACTTCGTGTCATACATTTGTGTGCCCTCCCTGCCTCCTGTTTTTCTCAGCACGAGCCCAGCTCACATACTCTCTGGAGCAGTCCCCTGGCATTGGCGCTGAGCTCTGGTAACAGAGGCAGGGGACAGGGAGCACGGATCCCCTGTCCATCCTTGTTTGCAGCCAGGCTCCTGGGAAGGTGTGGGCCTCGGAATTGGGCCCTGGTTCTGCTACAGGTCCTCATGGCTGGCCAGGCTGCTCTCCTCACCTCTCTGAGCTGAAACTTGCCTTCTCTCTAACGAGGAATTACCCACCACATATAATTGTGAATCTATTAAGTGAAGTGATGCAGAAAGTAACTTCTATAGGCTCTGGCACTTGGAGGTGATTCTTAAATACAGGTTTCTCTCCAGTCTGTCTTCGCTGGGATCAGGACTCAGGAGCTAGCTCAGGGTACGAGCACTGGACAGGGAGCAGGAATCCTGGTTTGGACCCATCCCGGTGACTCGCTCACCTCGGGACATTAAGAGAGGTGCTTTTCTGCCTTGGCCCTCAGTGGCCCATCTGTAAAATGAACTGGGTTAAGGACACATTTAGCAAGTCCTTTTCAGGTCTCCATTAGAGAGTCCCAACTGGGCAGCCATAGAGGATGGAGGACGGGAAGGAGAAGGAGGAGTCAAAGGCCAGCAAGGTGAGAGCAGGCATCCAGCACTGGGGCCACGATTTTACATCCGTCCTTCTCCAGGTCCTTACCCAGCCTCTGCCCTCACCAAATCTTTCCCAAGGGCAGACGGTGCCAGCCCTGTAGCTTGTACGGAGGGCAAAGGCTCCAGGCCACCCAATTGAAACTGTAGTTGAGGCAGGAGGGTAGGGGGCGAGGGGAAGGCAGGCAGACGCTGCTAGTCCAGCTGTGAGGCCAACCAGGGAGGAGGTAGGACAGACGGACACGCTGTGCCCCCAGGAGCCTCCTCTTCCCCTGGCTGTCGGGACCATCTCCTCTGGGTGAGCTGCGAGAAGCAGCTGTGTCATCTCACGGTGCTCTGGCCCCTCATTCCTCAGGGCAGATGCAGAGACCCCAACGGAGCACCCTAAGACCCTGGGAGGTGGGCAGGAGATGGGTCCACTTGATGGAAGGAAGCTAGGTTCCCTGGAGCCAGGCCACAGGCTTCTCTACCACAGACTGAGATGTGAGTCAGAAGTAAATTCTGGCTATATTGAGCCCCTGAGATTTGAGGTTGTCTGTTATAGCACCTAGAACACCCTAAGGAATATGGGGAGAGGGAACCCCAGGGGGTGAAAGTTGACACGGATTAATTGTGAAAATCCATTTCTTATCAAACAGGGTTCTTTTGGGTATGAGTGACAGAAACCCCACTTGAAATGTCTTAAGGATAAAATGGAATGTATTAAAGTCCAAGGGGTAAGTTTGGCTTCAGGCATGGCTGGATCCAGGTGCTCAGACACAGTGACAATCACCCTCACCTGACTCTTCCTCTCCCTCTCCCTCTCTGTCTGTCCCTCTTTCTCTCTCTCCCTGACATATCCCCACACTTCTGCTTTTCTCTGTGTTGGCTTTATTTGCTACAAGGTGGCAGAGATGGCACTAGCAGCTCCAAACTTAGCAGCTCATTCAGCCTTGAGAAAGGAGGTAGCATCTTTCTCAGTCATTCCAGCTAAGGGTCTGGAGTATACTTCCTGTGACTGACTCACTTTGGCCTCACGTCTGTCTCTGAGGCCATGTATAGTCATTTGGTGGTCAGGCTCTGGTTGGCAGGCCTGGGTCATGTGACCACCTTGGAGCTGGGGATGGAGCAGCCTTGGTCAACCCACGTGGCCCAGGCATAGTTAAAGGGAGGGTGACTGGTCAGACGAAAACACATCCATCGCCCACCATCCCTGGCCAATTTCTGTGCGTTCCCATCATGCTCTGCATTTGTTGGGGGCGGTTAGGGTGGTTAAGTAAGAGACCTGGTCAGGAAGAACGTGGCCCACGTCCCTGTCCCCTGTCCTGTTCCTGTCCCTTGTGGGTGTGGCTTAGGGAACAGATAGACAAACTTTCATTGTCAGATCTTACGGAAGGAACTTCCTTTCTTCCAGCTGCATCGCATCCGGTGCGGTCTCTGGAAGGGGTGGGGGAGCCTCCTTTATTGAACGTGTTTTTCTGTCCTGCAGAGAGGCCACCTCGGTGGTGTCAGGGTTGGATTCCCACCCTCACCCTGCTTCTTACAGGACAGGCATCCCTGGCCCAGCCACTTCCCCTCACTCCCTTTGCAGGCCCTTCAGAAGACCAAGTTGGGTCTGAGCTCTGGCTGCCCTGGACTGTAGGAGATGCTCAGGGCCTGTCGGAGACTCTGCCTTCCTCAGCCTCAGATGGTCCCCTGTCAGGGAGATGGGGAACTGCTTTCTTTTTTAAAACCAATGTTTAAAATGGTGGTGAAATACACATAGAATTGACCATCTCAGCAGTTTTTCGGTAGCATCAAGTACATTCGCATTGCTGTGCCCCATGAATGGCACATCCATCTGTGGAGCTCCTTTCAGCCTCCCAAATGGAAATTCTATCCCCATTAAATAACACCTCCCCATTCCCCACTCCCCCAGCCCCTGGCAGCCTCCATTCTGGTTTCTGTCTATGATTTTGACCACTTTGGGTATCTTGTATAAATGGAGTCTTACAGTATTTATCCTTTTGTGTCTGGTTTATTTCACCCAGCGTAGTGTTTTCAAGGTTCACCCACGTTGTAGCACGCACCAGAATCTCCTTCCTTTTTAAGGCTGAACCATATTCCATTCTACACATACACCACGTCTTGTTTACCCATTCATCTGTCCAGGGACTCTGGCGCTGCTTCTGGCTATTGTGAAAAGTGCTGCTGTGTACACGGGTGTGCAAATATCTGTATGAGATGCTGCCTCTCATTTTCTGGGTGTATACCCAGAAGCGGAAGTGCTGGGGCCAATGATCATGCTATTTTTAGTTTTTTGAGGAACTGCCATACTGTGGGAACAGTTTTTAAAAGCCCTTGGTTCCATCAGCAAGGGTTGATAAATCAGGGGAAAAAAGGATGAAAGAAAAAAGAAGAAGCCTTACCTTTGGGGGCTGAGATGGCAGCCGTGACAGGGGAAAGGGAAAGGATGTATTTTGACTAGCAAGCCAAGCAAGCGTCATCCAGGTGCTGGGCAGGGCGGCAGAGGGAGGGGCCGGGAGGAGTGCAGAGCCTCCCGCCTGGATGCCCGGCCAGCTAGCAGCACGGGCAGCGGCTTTATGTTGATGGCAAATTGTCACTTTGGCGGAATTCAGGAACGCTACTTATGTCATTAGGCGGCAATCTATAATTAACGCACTCAAGGCTGTGTGAAGGGTAGGATTCTTCCAGGGACAGCTAGAGCGATTCCACCTGCATCTTCTGGGAGGGGGGTAAGTGGGGATGTTCACTTCAGCCAGCAGCTGACACCTAATTAGTGGCAATTGTATTGTTCTGATGCCTCCTCCACCAGGAAGCTTCAGGACTCCCAGCTGGAAGGGAGGCTGTCTCAGAGGTGGAGACCAGCCGGAACAAAGAGCTGGAGCAGGAGGTGTGATCCAGGAGAGCCTGGGAACCATGGGGAGGCCAGCTCATCTACAGTCATTTTGATTCCCGGCCATGGAGCCCTCGAATGCCAGGGTCAAGGATGGCTCAGTTCAGCCGGGCTCCAAAAGAGTGGACCAGACTTCTCCAGGGGTTAAGCAACTTTTAAAATGTCGACAGGGAAGGGAAAAGATTGTGGAGCTTTCTGACCACGGGGCTGCCTGCAGCCCGGTTTCCCAAGCCATGGGCGGGCTTGGCGTCTGACTGTCCCCTCTGGAATGTCTGGGCTGCAGCCGGGGCTTGCTCTAAATGAGAAACAGGCGGGAAGGGCTTAGCGGGCCTGGCAGGCCGTGGCCAGCTCCTCGTGCGGTCTGGGCAGGGCTGCTTGGCACGGGCCACCGAGGAGGACGCACTGGCTGTGCAGGCGGCCCTCCCACCAGCATGGAAGGCTTCGGGGGCCCTAGGCCAGCCTGTTCAGGCCAGCGCCTGCACGGAGGGAGGGCAGCCATCTCAGGGACCGCGGCAGAGCACCGCCCTGGAGGGCAGATGGAGCTGGTTCTGCTTCTGGCCCGGCCCCTTCTCCTTCTGCAACCTTGGGAACGTCGTTCACAGAGTCTCCGTTCTCTCACATTGGAAATGGAAGCAACAACGCTTCCCAAGGTGGTGGGGTGATCGCGTCTCATGGAACAGAGGTGGTGCGAGTGGTGACACTTCATAGACAGCTGATACCTGGAAAGATCTAGGAGGCCAGCCCAATATCCTGGTTTTATAGCCGTGGGAACTGAGGTTCAGAGAAGTTTGGGAACTTACCCATGGTCACACAGCAAGATATAGGCAAATAGATTCTTTTCTAAATCATGGATTCCCCAAATCAGCACTTTTTGCTAGAGCCCAGCCCACAAGAGTGTTCTCCGGCTCCCTCCCAGCCTGGCTCTGTCCTCTCTTCCTCTTTCCAGCCCAGGCTTGGTCATGGTAATCTACACTTGCCTAGAGCTTCCTGGTTTCCAGCGTGCTTCCCTGTACATTTTCTAATTCCAGGGGATGGAGAGTCTCGGATGTCCCCAGGAGCTTCCAGATCAGAGTTGGCCCTGAAATTTGGGGTGGCTCAGATCAAACCCCCCTCCCCACCGCTCTCCCACCTCCCAAGTGGTGAAATCCGGTTTTAGACTTCCTGCTAGTGGATGTCTGATACATTTTTTGCAAAAGGCCCAGGAAATGGTATTTCTCCTTCACAGTAATCCTTCTCGTCAGCCCAGGCTGTGTTCTTAGTTCGTTTTACACATTAAGAGCCCAAAGGGTTCAGTGACCCACCAAAGGTCCCCCAGGGATAGTGGGGAAGCTGGGATTCAAGCCGGAGCTGCCTGTGGGCGGCGCTGCTGCCTCCGCACCATCAAGGCTGTGGAAGGTGGAGAAAACGCCTGCCGGCCTCCGTGTCCGACCCCTCCCCGGGGAAGAGAGCATGAGGACTTGAGTTTAGGTTGCTTATCCGTGCGCCACCTAGGGGGTTTGACTCAATCACTTTGAACCTGTTTCTCCAACTGAGGTTGGGGTAATGATACACAGAATATATGGATGTGAAGGCAAGAGGGGGACCGCGGAGGGCACCCCGTGGAAACCCTGAGAGGTCTGGTGTCTGGAGTGCGTGGCCCTGGGAGGGCGGGGCTTCAGGAGAAGTCTCCCAGGCCAGATTCTAGGGGAGCTCGGAAGCTCAGGACAGAATCGGATTTTATCCTCTTGGTGCCAAGACACTGAGGGTTTTAAGTGGGAGGTGACATGATCTCTTGGTGCTTTGGAAAGATCAGCCTGTTGGCCAAGTTGGAGATGGTGGCCTGGAGGGTCAATATGGGAGCAGAAAGAGCAGGGGGGGAGGGGCAGAGAGAGGGAGGAGGAGGCAGCAAGGGGCACCTTTGTCCCCGCCTTCCCCTCTTCCCTTCCTCCCTCTCCCTTCCTTCTCTTCTTCCCCTCTTTTCCTCCCCCTCCCACTTCCTTCTCCTTTCCTTAAAAGACAGAGTCCACAGTGTCTAAGTCAGTACCCTACTGGAAGTTTGGGGTTTACTTCCATAAAAGAGATGGCGCTGGCTGTGACTACGGAGGAGGCATCTTCATGGTTAGGACTGAGGCCGAGCAGCTCCTCACCTTCCTGCCATTTCCTCCTCCTGTTTCCCAGAAGCACCAGTGCCCCAGACCCTGAAAGGTGTCCACTGGACCCCGGGCTGGGCCAGCAGATGACCTTTCAGAGGCTCCCGAGGTCGGCTCATCACAGGACAGTGGACACTCTCCTTAGCAGCCCCTCACTGTAATGCACGGTACCCACACCTCCAATGACTCACCTGCCTCCCAAGCCCAGGGGGCTCCTGGCAGCCAGCTGGGCCCCACCTCTCCGTGTGTGGTCCTGTGGAGTCCCAATCCTCCAAGATGATGAAGGGCCCCAAGAAAGGCTGTAGCAGAGATGTGTCAGGCTGCAGGGGTGCAGGGGTGCAGGGGTGACCCAATTCCCAACTTTCTTTCCTTAAAGAAGGGAAGTGGGAATGCAGATCCTTGATCGTGATGCCGCTCCAGGGACCAATTCTGCTCTAAGTTATAAAAATCTCCCAAAACCCTCTTTCAAGGCGGCATTTGAAATAATATCTTAGGCCACTGCAAGAGTTGCCTTTGTGCACTTGTGCTTGTGCTTGGTAATGAGCATGCCTAGCGTGTGGGTGATGTCTTGGGAGGCAGGAGGGGACCCTCCAGATTAGAGTTGTCCCTGACATTTGGGTGGTCCAGAACAACCCCCATTACCCACCATTCTCTCAGCTTCTCAAGTGGTGGGATCTGGGGAGAATGAAAACGGGACTGGAAAAGAGAGCTGAGAACATACCAGTTGGAAGAGAGGCACGTGTTGGAGCAACGCCAAGTGACCCTTTTGTCGTGGTGTGAAGTGGTGGTTTACAGACCGATTGCTTGTATGTGAGCTTCATGCCTTCGATTGACCTTAGTGCTAGATTTCCATGTTTGTTTAAGATGGTGCTCGTAAGTGTGTGTGCTTGTGTGAGCACCTGCATGACTATGCGTGTGTGTGTGTGTGGTGTGTGTATGTGTGTGTAGAGGTGAGGGGTGCTTCCTTATTTCCCAAATGCGCTGAAAACAGCACTTGATGAGTGGGTTCAGCCAGACTTTGGGCCCTGGGATGGCCACTGGCCTAAGTCACAGGTGCTGCACCGGCATCCACGGCATACAGACGATGAGCTTACATCAGGAGTAGGGATAGCAGAAGGGGTTAAGAAGTTTCCCCCAGGGTCAGTGCCCCTCTGTGTCCAGTGGAAGATCTATGGGCCTTTAAAGTGATTTATAAAAATGGAAGGAGGAGCAATGCCCTTTCCTCAGCTCCAGCGAGTCAAATCAGCAGCCTCCACTCGTATTGATTGCCCTACTTGGTCTAAACGCACATTAGCAGGGGCAGACCATAAAAATTAATCCTCCTCTTCCATCAAATGGAAGGCCATCTTCCCAGCTTCCCTGGAGCCGGGTGATGTCATGCGACTTCTTGTTGGGAGAGAGAGATTTGTATGAAATCTGATGAGACTGTTTGCATAGAAGCTAATTAGGATGGCCGAGTGGAGAGAGGGGCTTTGGTATCCCAGACACACCTCTAAAGACCCTCTGGGTTAGGCAACGCTCCACAGGAAGCCTTTTTTCCAAGTCTTGACCTACAGCTGACCTAACTGGCCAATTTCTGAGTTTTTAAAGAGCAATGAGCTAGTGTGATCAAGATGACGATGGCAACAACAGCAACAACATCTTTCTTCCTACCTATTTCCCCAGCTCTCCTCTCCTGCCTCTCTGATATCTTCCCTCACATGGTCTGCCTGTCCTTGTCCTTCCACAGTCATGGGGACATTTGAAGCTGAGGAAGCCCTGGGGCTGGGAGGGGTTGGGTTTGCATCCCAGCTGATACGTTTGGCTCTGTGTCCCCACCCAAATCTCATCTTGAATTGTACTCCCATAATTCCCACGTGTTGTGGGAGGGGCCCGGTGGGAGATAATTTGAATAATGGGGGCAGTTTCCTCCATACTGTTCTCATGGTAGTGACTAAGTCTCATGAGATCTGATGGTTTTATCGGAGGTTTCCCCCTTTGCATCTTCCTCATTTTCTCTTGCTGCCACCATGTAAGAAGTGCCTTTTGCCTCCTGCCATGATTCTGAGGCCTCTCCATCCATGTGGAACTGTAAGTTCAATTAAACCTCTTTTTTCTTCCCAGTCTTGGGTATGTCTTTATCAGCAGCATGAAAACAGACTAATACACCAGCTCTGACGCTTATTTTCTGTGTGATCTTGGACAAGTTGCTTTATCTCTCTGAGCCTCAATTTCCCCCTGTGTAAAATGGACCCAGTAATACCCACCTGGCAGGGTTAGTGTGAGCATATGTGACACAGTGCAGGTTTTCTCAAGCTGTGTCACAGGTGACAATTTTTGCCCTATCTGTGCCCTTGGTCTACTGCTCTTTACTTAATAATTTTATTTAAATCAATTCACACTTTCCTACATACATTTAAAATGGAGACATACTATTATTATAAATGGACAATATAATACCATTTATTATACCATTTATTATAAATATAATAGCAATTAGAAATGCTCAAAAATACTTGGGTGTAAATCTAGCAAAACTTGTACAAAATATATATACTGAAAGCTACAAAATGTGGATTAAAAAATCACAGAAGGTCTAAATAAATGGAGGGACATGCTGTGGTCATATGTTGGGAGATTCAATAGAATAAAGATATAAAGATGTACATTTTTCCCATATTGATAAAGAGGTTTCACACAACTATTATTAACATTACAGCAAGATTTTATATTCTAAAATTTACATGGAAAGACAAAGGAGCTAGTGTAACTAAAATAATTTTGAAAAAAAAGAATAAAGTAAGAGAATCATTTTACCTGACTTTAAGACTCCTTTTGGAACCACTGTAATCAAAAGAAATATAGACCTATGAGCTCAAAGATGCTTGTGCACAAATCACCTAATAGCTCACTACACGTCATTCAACAAACATTTACTGAGCAAGTGCTATGTGCCTTTCCTGGGCCTTGCACCCATGCTATACAAAGGATTACAACACCCTCCCTGCCCTTAGGGGAGAGACAAGCTGAATGCAGAAAGTGTGTGTGTGTATGGGTATGCATGTGTGTGTGCATGTGTGTGTGTGTCTGTGCATGTGCACCTGCGTGTAACCATGGGAGAAAGGGCAGTAGGGAGTCAGAGCATCCCAAAGAGACTTGTGCTGTGATGAGGGCCCTGATACCTTTCTTCTTTCCCCTCATTTTCATTCCCTGTCTTTTGTTTTCCTCTTGCTTCTTATGTCCTATCTTTGGGAATATTGCAATCAGGAGGAAGTCGTATGCCATGCAATAGTCTTCGCAACTTTCTAGTCCTGCAGTGGAGATATTTCAAAAATGCAATTTAACATGCACCCCAATATCCAAAACTGGGAAAAGTGCAACAGCTCAGTGGAGTCCTGCCTCCTCTCCAGACCCCCAACAACTGCAAGTCAGCCTCCTTGGAAGTAGATGCTGTGATGGAGTTTGACAGGCAGTGTATTTATTAGTGATCAATACCTGTGGGTGGGCAGGGGAGGAAGGAGGGTTGGATGCAGGCTGACACTTTAGCCAGCCCTGTGGGGAATGTATAGGGCCCACTGTATCTACACTTGGGGAGTGGCTCCTTCAGGATTTTGGTCACTGTGTTCCTGGAGGGAATGTAGAAGAGCAGGTTAACTGGACGAGCTACAGCTCTGGTGCGCTTGCTGCTCTCAGCACTGTAGCTGGCGATCGTGGCTGAGCTCCTCACCGCCTGCTGAAGACCCTCCCCTCTCAGCTGGAACCGCTGCTGGTCTCAGTGGGTTACCCGGTGGCCTGAGTCCCTGGTCAGTGTGACTTTCTCGGGCTGGGGTGGTTGCACTTATCCATTTCCCATGTGACTGGGAAAGAGAGCCCTGGAGGAACTGGTGGACCCCATGCACAGCCTCTGTCTCTCCTGCTGTAGATGCTCCACGGCGGGTGGCTGGGGCGGGGTGCTCTCTGGGGGGCACTAACATGCCTCAGGGACCGTCCCACTTTGTGCCTCCCCCACATGCCCACCTGTAGGCCATGACCGCAAACTTTCTTGTCCCCAATGTCTCTTTATAACCCCTGTCCACCACTGTTCCTGAGTCCATAGATATTCTAACCCTGAGCCACTTCTCCTTCCACACACAGTGGTACCACCCAAAGCTCTGCCCGGTAGGAGGATTCGTAAGGGAGTCCACACACAGGCACTGGTGTGAGCTGAGGGACAGAGGTCGGCACAGCTGTGCTGCCTGACAGAGGGGCCAGGCTACCGGCAGTGCAGCTTGCTTATGGCATCTGATCCTACTCAAAATCCATCCTAGAGGCCCCAGGTCTGCTTCGTGATGGCTGCCGCGGGCTGCATAACTCAGGTCATGGTGGGTCCCACAGAACCTGGCTTGTGATGGGCACTTCTGGATACATGGTCACTTGTTAGCATGTGTGTATTAACGTGTCTCTATCAAAGTCCAGTGGCATGGTAGGAGTTATTTTTCAACAGGTTCCCAGTTATCTATTGCAGATGGCACATGCCTGCTTTAGAACCCCTGGGGCGTCCTGCACTGTGATTTTTTTCTCTGGGGCTTCCTGCAGCTCCACATAGCTCCTTTCCCCACCACCAATATTTCTAATACCATAGCATCTTCTGGGTAATATGGCCCTACTGGCAGGGTTGATTGCACTACAGCCTGGTTCCCGTGGAGGTCGGCAGCAGCTCGTGTCATCTGACATATTCCTGAGTCTGGAATATCTGCCCTTAGCATGCAAAGAGGCCTGCCAGGCACAGTGCTTCCTTCTTGGGTGGTGGGATACCTGATGCGATACTTATGCCCCCTGGCCACTGGGTCTCTCACATTTTTTGGGATATTGGGGTGCATGTGTTTTACCAAGGCCTCCCTTTTGCTGGCTGCTTCTTATTCATCTGACCCAATAAGCAATATATCATTGCTGTAAGAGATAAATATGGCATTCTGTGCAGTGCCCCAACCGCCCAGGTTTCTTTGGGAAGCATTATGACAGAGGCAATAGAGTTACAATAGCTCCGGGCCAAACTGTGAATTTAGACTGTTGCCCACTCCCCGCTGGCTACTTATAATGGTAATCATGTCTACCTGGCTTCTGGTGGTGACGGAGTCACCACCTGGCCTCTGTTTCTGGGAGACCTATTACCCGTCTTGCTGTCAGGGAGTCCATTTCTGCAGAGACTTTTTCCGTCGTCAGCCAGAGGAGGGACACTGCTGCTGTACATTTCAGGATGCAGGTGTGCCTCTCGCCAGCCCATTCCTGAGATCTGAGATCTTAGTGAATGGCGTGTCCTCTGGGTCCTTCCCTGGAGTGCAATTATCTGGTGACCTTCTGGTGTGACATAACGTGTCCATTCCAGTGTACCAGTGTACCAAGTTCCTCCAGCCGTTTTTTGTTTTGTTTTGTTTTGTTTTTTTTGTTTTTTTTGAGACAGAGTTTTGCTCTATTGCCCAGGCTGGAGTGCAGTGGTGAGATCTTGATCTCGGCTCACTGCAACCTCCTCCTCCCAGGTTCAAGTGATTGTCCTGCCTCAGCCTCTGAAGTAGCTAGGATTACAGGCGCTTGCAACCATGCCTGGCTAATATTTGTATCTTTAGTAGATATGAGGCTTTATCATATTGGCCGGGCTTGTCTCAAACTCCTGACCTCAAGTGATCGGCCCACCTCAAGCCTCCAAAGTGTTGGGATTACAGGCATGAGCCACCGCACCTGGCTCCTTGAGCCTTTTATTGCCTTTCTCAGTATCTCCCAGGAGCTTGTAGCTGGGCCGGGTCCTTCCTTGGACAGTGACTCAGTGAACCCCCTGCCCCGACATTCCATCAGGTGCTTGGTTGGAGGTTCTGCAGAGGAAACTTAGCACTTCTAGAGTGCAGTTTGGAAATTGCTTGGGGGCAGAGGTGGGGGGATATCCCGAGCTCTGGAGTCAGATAGGCTAAGACAGGTTGCATAGGTCCAGATGAACACATCTGGAGTCAGATGTCTTCAGTTACTGGTTCTGCTGTGGTCAGGCTGTGTGGCCTTGAGAAGATAATTAGCCTCTCTGCATTTTATTTTTTCGATGTCTTATGAGAGTTGAATTTGGTGTTTCTAGGATGTTTAGTGTAGTTCTTGAGAGTAAGTTCCCAATAGGTAGCTGCTGTCCTTCTTGGTCACGCATGCTCCTGCAGGGCTGCAACACCTTGAAGGAAGGCTTGGGTCAAGGTCCTTCCTTTCTCACTCACCAGTCCTGTGATGTTGAACAACTCACAGTCTCCCTGAGCCCGTGTTTCATCCCTAAAGCAGCAAGTGCAATAGTAGCACTCATCCAACCTTGAGGCTCCTGGGAGACAGCTGATGAGAGAGGGTTTGGTGAACGCCCAGGCGTGGTCCCTGCAGGAGAGAGTGTTGCTCTTCCTTCACTTCTGTGGCCTGTAGACGTGTCCACCAGAAGCCGAGCAGCCTTCCCAATCCATTCCCCTCTCAAATGGACTTGAAATTTGCTCCAAAGTCAACCATGAGTGAAGACTAATTATGATAATGTAGGAATTTCCAGAACAAGGTGCCAACCATGCATTTCTGGCCAGAACAACCTGTGGACTGTATTGGATACTTGGGACAGATCTGGGTCTGGTTGAGAGCACATTCTTAAGGAAACAGCGTGTCTTGTATGACCCACCTTAAACACCAGAATCCTGACTCTAAGGGTCAGGTGGTCTTGCTGAAGATCGGAAGAGGCTCCTTGGCCCAGGGCTTGGAGGAAGATGGTGGAAAGACTTGCTGAGCGTAGGAGCACTCACATCCTGGGACAGAGTCTGCAATCACCATCACACCTTTTCATATACCCGAAGCACTGGAGGGGGAACAGGGGCCTCTGACCTTGGTCTCTCATCTCCCTTGTGGAGGACGGGAAGAAACCTTCTATCGTATGCCTGGGGGAACAACCTTGGCTTGTCTGGATCTATTCTCGTGTGTCTCCTGCTTTGTCTCCTGCACCCTCAGGTATTACCCTCTAACTCTAGGGCTTGTTTTGAGAAGGCTTTGCTTTGCTAACATGTCCTCACAAAGTTGCCTTTTTAAGGGCCACAGAGGAGACCCTGCTTCCCTTGATGACTTCTGGGCTGAAGGTGATCATGTGACCCTGCAGCTCTCTCTCTCTCTCTCTCTCTGACCCACGGGTCATCCCCTGGCCTCTGACATGAGGACTGCACTATGGTTTCTACAGGATCAATGCTGTTCTTAGATGGTAAGGGATGTAAGAGTCATTGAACCCATCTTGTCATGAAGATTTATTTCCTGCTCAGAGTGCAACCTGGAAACAGATCCTCCATTGTGCAGTGCTGGGACTTCCTGTGCAACATGAAAACAGATCCCCCATTGTGCAGTGCTGGGGCATTTCCTGTGCAATCTGCTTAGCGGTCCCCCTGGAAGCAGGAGCATGTGGACACCATTGCTTAACCACTGATGTCTGGTATGGTGATCAGCATGTGGTAATCATCCACGCATATATCCCCCAAACTGTCCTGTTCCCTTCAGAGTGTTTAAGACCTCGTACTTCCCCATTTAGAACACTCACAAGGCTGTAAGTACCTCTCAGCACAGCACTTCCTCTGTAGATGGCAGATACAGATGATGCCTCTTTGTAGGTGATTAAGGCCAACACCAGACCACAGTGCCCAGAGGGTGAGAGGGGATGAGCTGCCCTTGGAGGTTCCCTTAAGAACCTGGTTTTGTGGATTGATCAGCATTTGAGGACACTCAGGGGTTCACAGGCATCCACTCTTTCCGCTGACAGTTTAAAAGCATCAGCAAATAGGGCCAATCCACACTCATAACAGCAACAATGGGAAGGCTATCAGGAACTTTGCAGTTTTAAAAGCTGTTTAGCCTTCTCAAAAGAGAGTTGGATTAAACTATGGTTCTTAACAGGGTTGCATATTAGAATCATCTGGGGAAAATTGCTAACGCACAGATGTCCAGGCTCTCTCCATGGGGGTCTGATTCAGTAGGCCTGGGTGGGGGCTGCCTACGATTTGCATGTTTTTTCTGGTGTGGGTGAGGGTTGATCCTTTCAGTAAGCCTGTGTGGTAGGCGCAGCCTGGAATAGGATCACTATTTTCAAGATGACTAGATGGAAGACCAGAGAGGTAAGTGATCAGACTCAGGCCAGAGCTGATTTTTTCTGCTGCTTTGTTCTTGTCTCATCAAGCCCACCATTTTGTCTAGAATGAAATGGATACACCACAAAGTGAAGGGAAAGGAAACTGCCCCAGCAGAGAGAGGGCCCTTGTGATGGGTTTTCTCTGGGGGGCCGGACTCTCGTGGGGCACCTGTCTTCCCACTGCTGGGCTTGGGCCATGAGGGCACACTTTGGGGAGCACCAAGATGCTTCTCAAATACGAAAGGCAAGGCCTCGGGGACTCCTCATCCGGTGGGCACAGCCTCATTAGGGTCCTTGCCTTGGCAAAAGACATCTGCTTGATCCAAATATTTATTCAATTCCTAAAAAGAGGGGAGAAGTTTCCTCAAGTGCACCCGTTGAGTTATCTTCCTAACAATGTGGAAATGTTTCATTAAGGGTGTTTGTTTGCATAATGTCAAAACATTGGCACAGATGTTTTGCTGTCTGTTGGCCATTGTCCTCCCCTGGGCAGTTATGGAAGCCCCTGTCCCATCCCTGTCCAGCAGGCAAGCACAGACCTGGAGGGACTTTGGGGTGCCGGTGGCCTCAGATCTCTGACGCATTGTTTAGGGACATTGAGTTAAGAGACCAAATGTGCTGATAAGAAGGGAAGCTTCCCATCCCAGGATGGTGTGTGCCTTCCGTGGGAATGATTGTGTGGGAGACACTGCTCCTGCCCAGCATGGATCATTCGACCATGGAGGTTCCCTTCACCTCACAGATCACTGTGTCAGGGAGATGCTGACATGAACATGTTAATCCAGTCCCTGTCTAGTTCCTTTCCACCAAAGCTTCAATATGCATCTGATCTCAGAATATTGGATTTTTCTTTGAGGAAAGAAATAAATGACTTATCTGGGGAATAAGTCCAGAGTTCCCTCCATGCATTGCACATTCTCTATATTGGGCTAAAATAAGGTTTGCTGATTCTCATGTAAATCTCTAAAGCCTGGGTGTCATCATATGAGTATTTTATGTGCCAGGTAAGTAGGTTGCATCCCCAGGAAAAAAAGAAAGAAGGCAAGGAAGAAAGATTAGCGATTGTATCCAAGGGGAAGGAGAACAGATTCAAATACTTTAAGTGCCTATAGCTTCTTGATTCAATGGCCGAGAAATATGATTCCCTCTGAAAAGCAGTCATTTTGGTTTATATTTGGAATTATTTTGAAGTGTGGCAGATATGTTCTTTTTGTAGTTGTTGCTGCTGCATTTCTTTTCCACCTTTCCTAAGCCTGACAAAATGATGCTTCATAAAATTCTAGTGGGTTTTGCTTCTTTCCTGTGTAGCTTGTGCAAGACTGATGGAGAACAAGTTACCCTGCCGGCTGCAAATATTTATTGTGTGCCTGTATGGTTTGGGCCAAATGGGTACCTCAAATCAGAATCTTATGCATGTTTTGGTGGCTCTGAGGAGTGAAAAGCAAGGAGAACACATAAGGATCTTATCAATATGACTTTGCCAGGCTGATAGGAGGACAAAGAGCCATCTTTTCTGACCCTAAAGCCAATGGCAAATGTTCAGGACTTGTCAAAAATACAAAGCGAGAATCAAGGTGAGTTAGAGGCATTGATTTTAGTCTATGTCAAATGCACAAAATGTTAGATGGTGGATATATGTTCCCAAACTTTACTCTGAATGCAGTGCTATAAAGGTGGAAGGTCTTTTGACATATTTAGTCAATTCCCTTGTTCTACTGATGAGAAAACTGAGACTCTGACGGGTGAAGTGACCTACCCACCGTCATGGAGTTGAGACGGGATCGAGAAGGTCCTGCCCTATCAACTATTTTGGCCAATTGCATTTTCCAACGATGGAGGCAGCCATGTCTCCCATCCCATGTACTCCTCTTCAATGTGACCTTGCCACCCTTCCATCAAGAGGTGGATCTATTTCTCCACCTCCTTGAATCTGGGATGATGCCGTGGCTGCTCTGACCAATAGACTATGGCTGAAGTGACACGGTGCCAGGTCCAGGTGTGGCTCTTCATGGCCTGGCAGTTTTTCTTCTGACTTCTTGGTTTGCTTTCCCTCCAAATCCAGCCACCATATTGCGAGAAATCCAAGCCACATGGAGAAGCCATGCATAGACAGTCCCGTTAACAGTCAGCATTGACTTTCACCATCTGAGTGCTCCATCTTAGAGGCCAGCCAGTTGAGCTTTCAGATGACCTCAGCTGATTCAGGAGAGAATCACCTAGCTGTGCTCAATCAATCCTCCCAGCTGTGAGAGTTAATAAAAAAAATTGTTGGTTTATTAAGCCACTAAGTTTTAGGGTTACTTGATATGCAGTAACACTTAACTGGAACATTACTCAATACTAACATGAAAACTCATGCTTGATAATCACTCTGCACTTTTACCAACTACTCTCCCATTTATTCTAAGATTCAGTGTTTTCCTAATGGAAGGTCATGACTCATTAGTAGCTCATAAGACCAATTTTGTTGAGTGCCAAAAGTTAAATCAAAGAGAATTAAATGCATCAGAGTGCATTATACATAATAAGGCTAATAATTGTTTTGTGAAATTTTTGGTTCAATTATGTGTGCGTGTGTACTGGATTTGGTATCTATTTTTTATTGTGGGTTATAGAAAAAAATGTTAAGAAAATGCTGATCTAATTTGGCCCTTCCTACTGCTTTGACAAGCAAGCAGGGGTGGTGTCTTAGTCCATCTGGGCTGCTGTGAAAGAATTCCACAGACTGGGTGGCTTATAAACAATAGAAGTTTATTTCTTATGGTTCTGGGGACTGGGAAGTCCAAGATCAAGGTGGCTGCAGATTCAGTGTCTGGAGAGGGTCTGCTTCCTGGTTCATAGATGTTGCCTTCTCATTGTGTCCTCACATGGTGGACGTGGTGAGAGAGCTCTCTTGGGTGTGTTTTATAAAAGCACTAATCCCATTCATAAGAACTCTGCCCTCATGACCTAATCATCTCTGAAACTCTCCACCTCCTAAAACTATCACCTTGGGAGAATGGGATTTCAACATATGAATTTTAGGGGGACATAAACATTCAGTCCATTGCAGAAGGTTTCATTACCTCCTTTCCATCAATGAGGAAACCAAAATTAGAAGGCAGATTATGTGGCAGACCTGGGTTTCTCCTCCCCTCCTGTCTCCCCAAGTATAGCATGTCATACAACCTTCTTACCATTCTTAAAATATTTTAGATCTTTCAGGAAAGAGCCACTTTCTTGAGCTGGTGTGTAGAGGCAACAGTAACAGCAGGTGACATACATGTGCTTACTCTGTGCTTGGCCCTCACTGTGCTAAGGACTGTACACGATTAACTCATGGGAGGTGCCATAATTATGCCCATTTCACTGGTAAGGAAACTGAGGCTCAGAGAGTCTCTTTAATTTAGCTAATGTTGTGCTGCTAGTGGCTGGCAGAGTCAGAATCCAAACTTATGTAATCTGTCTACACTCTTATCCATTCAATTATGGTTTTTCTCCTCTAGTTTGGAAAACTCGAGTGTGAGAAATCCTCTCAGCAATCTTGCCTGTTTGCTCAGAGCACTAACTGAGGCTTCAGAGGCAGGGCCATGACTGCCCTACTTCCACCAGGGCAGCGTGGTGGGGCCTCCTGTCCCATAGAGGCACCAGGTGACTCTCAAGAGCTGCCACCCTGTCCCAGGGTCTGGAGAGAGGCCAGGCCTGTTTTTTATTTTGTTTTTTTAATTTTTATTTTATTATTATTATACTTTAAGCTCTAGGGTACATGTGCATAACATGCAGGTTTGTTACATATGTATACTTGTGCCATGTTGGTGTGCTGCACCCATCAACTCATTTACATCAGGTATAACTCCCAATGCAAACCTGAGAAAAACAAGAAATGGGGAAAGGATTCCCTATTTAATAAATGGTGCTGGGAAAATTGGCTAGCCATAAGTAGAAAGCTGAAACTGGATCCTTTCCTTACTCCTTATACGAAAATTAATTCAAGATAGATTAGAGACTTAAATGTTAGACCTAAAACCATAAAAACCCTGGAAGAAAACCTAGGTAATACCATTCAGGACATAGGCATGTGCAAGGACTTCATGTCTAAAACACCAAAAGCAACAGCAACAAAAGCCAAAATTGACAAATGGGATCTAAATAAACTAAAGAGCTTCTGCACAGCAAAAGAAACTACCATCAGAGTGAACAGGCAACCTACAGAATGGGAGAAAATTTTTGCAATCTACTCATCTGACGAAGGGCTAATATCCAGAACCTACAAAGAACTCAAACAAATTTACAAGAAAAAAACAACCAACCCCATTAAAAAGTGGGCCAGGCCTTTTTTAATGCCTGAGAGTGCGGACTTATTGGGTGAATGCTTCCCTTTTGTTTACAAGATGAGAATCAACTCTGGTGGTTAAATAGTTGGTGATGGCAAAAGAGTTAAGATAAGAATGTCTCCGTGTTCTTAAAGGCCCACTTCCTCTCCTTCTTGCTTGACTTTCACTTCTCTCCCGACTGTTTACTTGTCTCTTGAAGTTCTCTAGGGAGAAAGGAGAAAATGCCTGGCCATCAGAGCATCTCTATTCCTCAGTTTCCTTGCCTGGAAAAACCAAAGCTTGGGTTGGACTGATCCAGTGGTTCACAACTGCAAGCATTTTTCCTTCTCAGGGGACACCTGGTAATATCCAGAGACATTTTTGGTTGTCATGCTGGTGTGTGTGAGTGTGTGTGTGCATGGGTACACTGCTAACATCTAATGGGTAAAACAGGGGATTTTGCTAAACATCCTACTATGTACAGGACAGTCCCCACAACAAGGTAGCATCTGGCCCCAAATGTCAACAGTGCCAAGGCTGAGAAACCCCAGATTAATCTATTAATATGAGAATCTCCACTCACTGAGTACCTACCACATGCCAGGTAGTGGAAGGAAGCCAGAGACAAAAACAGACAAACATGCAACACAAAAAGCCCAAAGCACCCTTAGACCCTGCCCTCAAACAGCTTGTGATATAGTGGGAAAGCCAAATACATACATTTCTTCAGGAATGAGAAATACCAGCAAGGAGATGGGCATGCAGTGTCCTGGGGCTTGCAGAAGGCGACCCCAGAGAGGCCAGCAGAGGCCAGAGCTGTGCCCCACTCCCAGAACCTTAGCACATGTTGTTCCCTGTGGCTGGAGGCTTATTTCTCAGGGAGTTCACTCATCTCTTTGGTCCCTGCCCAAAGGCCACTGCTTTGGGAAGCTGAGAAGCTTTCCCTGACCCCCTGAGGTCCTCATAGCACTCCTGACTAGTATTTCTGGCATTGATCTCAGTTTGCGATTTCACATTTGTTTTTCTGAGGATTTGACTATTGTCTGGGAACCTCTGCTGCATACACCATCCATTTATAAGCCTCCCCTGTCCTGAAAACAGGCTCTGCAGCTCCTCCCGTTGAGGGCAGCCCATCAGAGGTACACTCTTGTGTATTCTGACTTCTCAGAGTCCCTGTTGCTTTTGAAGTAAAGCCCAAATGCTGAGCCCCACACCTTAGGCCCCTTTGCCTTTTGCATTTTGCCTTTTGTGAACTGATTTTATTGCCCTCTGGCTCCAGACAGCTCCCACTTGTAGCTCATTCAATCCTTGGTTGCTGTGACCCTGTCCTTCTCCCAAAAGCCCAAAGTGGCTTTCTGCTTTTCTGCAGGTAGCCTTTTGCCCAGAAAGATCTGCACATTTCTCCCTGTGTCTGATTAGATCATAGGTTTCCTTAGATTATAGACTTGTCTTGCTGCCTCATCTTTTAGGAAATCTTCCCTCTTTCCCTCATGCCTAAGTTAGGTGCTGGTATGGTTTGGATTTCTGTCCCTGCCCAAATCTCATGTGGAACTGTAATCCCCATTGTTGGAGAAGGGGCCTGGTGGGAGGTGACTGGATCTTGGGGGTGGACTTCCCCCTGGCTATTCTTGTTACAGTGAGTGAGTTCTCATGAGATCTGGTTGTTTAAAAGTGTGTGGCCCCTCCCACTTGGCTCTCTTCCTTCTGCCCCAGCCATGTAGGACATGCCTGCTTCTCCTTCACCTTCTGCCGTAGTCGTAAATTTCCAGAGGCCTCCCAACCATGCTTCCTCTTACAGTCTGAGGAACTGTGAGCCAATTAGACCTTTTTTCTTCATAAATTTCCCAGTTTCAGATAGTTCTTTATAGAAGTATGAGAACGAACTAATACAAGTGGCTTCCTTTGTGTGGTCAGGGCATCCTGGGCTTACTGTAGTTTTCAAATATTTGTTGTACTGAAATTTCCTCAAAGGAGAGGATGGGTGGTACTGCTGGCAGCATTTCCAGCACCCACCTCAGACCCTGGCACGTTCAAATATTTACTGAATGAGGAAATCAGTGGATACCAGTTCTAGGCCCTTCTTCCCTTCTGATTCCCTACATCTCGTTGGGAATGGTTGAATTCACCTCCCTGGGGGCTGCTCTACACCAGAACACTCTTGCACGTCCTGCCAGTCAGTTTTCTTACCTTCCTGGATGTAAATTTATGTTAAAACATTGCCAAGCAATGTTAGAACTGAGGCCAAGCTCCTGTTTCAGTGATATAATGGTAATAAATAGAGGGAGAATTCAAAAAATAAGAAACAATTATAAAAATGACCAATGTAATTTGTGAGTGATCAAGCAATCCCATTACATGTGTGTACTGATTGGCCCACTAAACTGGATGTGTGGCTAAAGATGTTGAACTACCCAAATGTATTTTGCTCAGGACCCACAGTATAATGGTGGTCTTAAAGATTTATGTTTTCTTAGATCATTAAGGTGTTAGATGGCCTCATTTCTCAAGTGTGTTTCTAGCTCTTTAAATGTCAGCAGCAGAACACATGGGCAGGTTCCATGCTGCCACTTCCATCACTTCCCTGGCATATAGTAAGTCTTCCTAAAGGTTAGCACAGGAAATGCTCCTCTGTGTCCAATGCCTTGTTAGGCACTGTGAGAAATTACAGTATGAATTAGATATGCTCTCTGCCTTCCAGGAGCTCCCTGTCTTATAGGAAAATTAGGACATACATATTCATACCACAAATTCTAGACAGTGAATGAGAAATACAGAAAAACTAGAATGGATTCAGAAATTTTGAAGCAGGAGAGAGAAATTCTACCTGAAATGTTCAGAGATGGTGGAAAAGATCATATTTAACATGGGTCCTGAAAAATTAGAGATTTGAAAGAATAATTATTCATGTAACACCTTGATGCATAAAGTTTAAGGAGAGGTTAATCCAGGTAGAGAGAATGGCCTGAGAAAATGCCCAGAGGCAGAAAAATGAGGCCATGATGACTTTGTTTCCTACATTTTCTCCTAGAAAATTTGTAATTTTAGGTTTTTACATGTAGGTCCATGATGCGTTTTGAGTTGATTTTTGTGTATGGTGTGAGGTATGGATTCAGGTTATTTTTTTTCCTGTGGTCAGTCCTGCTTGCAGTCTTTCCTGGGACCAGGTCCAGGTGTCCCTTGGAAAGTAGAGCCCTCATAGTCCACAAACATTTCAGAAATCACCAAGACACAGTGGTAAGAAACAAGGGTGTGGCTGTCCTTATGACTGATGTTTGGGAGAAGGCTGAGTGCTCCTTAAAAACACATGTGTCTTTGGGCTTTGCCTTTTAATTGTGGAAAGAGATTTTGTGAATGAGCATTTTAGTTTCTCACTGAAAACCAGGAAATGGGTGCTGTTTTCTGTTTAGCCTCACCTGCTCCATAGCAGCATCTTGAGCCCTGGTAACTGCATATTCCCCGTGTCCTGGGACAGGGTGCAAACACATCTGGTGACCCCACCCCCATGGCATACCAATGTTCCCAATGAGGAGACAAACTGAAAATGCAGAACTACCAAAATATATGTGCTCCTTTGGCCTCCTGGTCCCCTAGCAAGGGCGCTTGCATACAACTGGTGCTTAATAAATGCAGGTTGGAATGGAAGTAAAGTGAAACCTGCTGATCAAGGGGAGACAGCCTTCTGACCATCTGAACATCTCCAGCCCAGCAGTTCCATTGTGTTTTTTAGAAAACCATCAGAGCGAAGTGAACAAAAGGCTGACCTCACTCCACATGGGAATCTCCTGAATGTGCAAAGGAAAGAGCAGCACATGCATGGCACCTGCCTGCAGACCACAGGTGGACTGAACTTCTTTAAGTGCACTCTAAAGAAGACAGGAAAAGCCACGCAGTGAAAGAAGACAGGGTTCACGGGGACATCATCATCTCTGAAGCTACGACATGCAGGCACTGTGCCTGGCACTTCACATAGGTCTTGTGGTGACGTCTCCCCCAAATCCCTGGAGGTGGAGGACAACCACCCCACCTCCCAGATGAGGAAACACACTCAGCAACGTGGAGTGAGTCAGCCAAGGTAACCCAGCTGGCAAGTGGCACGGCTGGGTGGAACTCCGGGGTCCTGGCTCTTCTAACTACTTTTTGCTGCCTCCTGTCATTGGACTGAAAGATTCCCTGTTGCCCTTGTTGGCTGGGAGTCTCCAGCTTCCTGCTATCCCTTCCTCCTGTCCCGGACACTTGCTCCAGATGCTTGAGTAGGACCAGAGCAGAGCCTCATGCCCTTGATCCACTGTTTGGGCATCTGTGATTGCAGCTCCCCTTGATGGCACATCGTGGTGTGTAGGGGGGTTATCCACACCACACAGACCTCACTGGACATCCCTAAAGACCTTCTGTGGCCAGGCTCTGGGCTTCCTCCTACTGGTCCAGCCACTAGACCCTCAGGAGTGCCCCATACAGGGAGACCCTGATTATTACAACACCTGCTTTCAGAGAGGGAATCCAGAGGAAGGGTTTAGAATAAGGGCCCCCATTTACCCTTGGGTGGTGAGAGACTTGGAGACAGAGGCCAGGAAGGCTTCCTGGAGGAGGTGATGAGCATGTCTGGCCTCAAAGGGCAAGTCGGATGTGAAACCCTGGTTCTCAACCCTGGCTGCACAAGGAATCACCTGGTATTCTATGCTGGGCCTTGAGGCTCTGATTCAGTTTGTCTTGGGTGGGATCTGGGCACTGGCATTCCTAAAAAGTTTCATGAGTGATCCTAGTGGGCTCAGATACACCAAATTAGGAGAAGGGGAAAGAAGATGATCTTGGGTAGAGGCTTATTTCGAGGCATCGACTTCTAGGACAGCATGGAGTGTGGGCGGAGGGGGAGGTCTGGAGGGCCACTGGGGCCAGGCCGGGAAGGCCTTGGACCCTTGTTCAGGGCACTTGGACCTTATCTGAAAGGACCAATGCAGGCCAGAGCACTGAAGGTCGTGGCAGGGGAAGAGCCTGCTGAGCTCTGGACTTTGGGAAGTCCGCTGGTGGCCTCAGAATGGAGGGTTGGTGGTGAGTGAGCAAGTGAATGGGTGAGATGGGGTGGGGTATTGTGGGGAGGGCAGGGGGTTGGCCCAGTGGGAGTGGGTGGGGCCAATTGATCTCCTGTACCCTCCTCTGAGAGGCCTGGAACATTTGGAGGTGGGGCCCCAGGGAGCCCAGAGCAAAAGGAGATGCCCTGCCCGGTGGCTTACGCCTGTAATCCCAGCACTTTGGGAGGTCAGGGTGGGTGGATCACGAGATCAGGAGTTCGAGACCAGCCTGGCCAACGTGGTAAAACCCTGTCTCTACTAAAAATACAAAAAGTTAGCCTGACGTGGTGGCGGGCGCCTAGGACAGTGTGGGCAGAGCCAGCAGGACGTCCTGGGGACAGGAATGGAGAGGAGGCAGTTCCCACCCCTGAGCTCCGATGCCCACATCGGGAGTTCTGCTGGATGGAGGGACAGGCCGCAGTGTGCACCTTGATGCAAACATGGCCCGGAAATGAACTTGGGCCTATTTCTTTGAATCAGAATAATTTAATTGCATGGCCTGGGCTCTATCCTACGCCTCTCCATCCCCCAGCTGCACCATCTCTAAATACTGAGGCACCTGAAGCAGCGGCCATTTGATGTATCATTAAATACACCTTCTCACACTTGGCACGTAAGCCCTGATAAAGTTTCACCTTTTAACGAAATAAATGACTCAATTAACAAGACGAAAAACAGCAGTGTGGTGGCAGGCCCACTTGGTGGCCGGAAAAAAAGGACTGGAGAAGAATTATCCCAGCAGGGAGTTAATGTGGGCAGAGGCCCGGTGCGCAGTGGGCGTCCGCTGACTGCCAGCCTGCCAGCCTGGGGTGGACGCGGGCCTGCTGACCACGGCTGGGCGGGGGTTGCCCACATTCTGGGCTGGGGTCCAACAGGGGTTGTGGGATCCAGGGCACTCCCCCAGGCAGGACCTGTGTGTGTGTATGTGTGTGCTCACGCGTGTGTGTGTGTGTGTGTGTGAACACACATCCCTGCCTTTGCCTGCCCGAGCGCTTGGGATCACAGTCAGCCGTGTCTTAGTGCTGAGGCTCCCCCATGCTGGGCTCTGTGCTAAATGCTTTATGTGTTTTATCTCTGTAGGACAGAGGCTGCCCTGAGGGGGCAGGACCCAGGGTCTGAGTTCAGGCTTCCTACAGCTTTGGAATAACAACTCCCCTCTTGGTTTCCATTTCCTCCTCCGCAGCTAGAGACAGCTGGACTAAGGCGGAGGTCTTAGAAGGAGACAAAGGGTCTGTGGACAGGTCTGTGAACCTGGCTGAGGAAATGCAACTGCAGCTTTGTTTTCTCTACCCTCAGTTTATAGAGTATGCAGGACTAGGTAGGCATCGTATGCACAGTGCCTGTGACTTGGGTACCAGTTGGAATCTCAGATATTTTCCTTTTCCGTGGCCGTGGCTGCAGAAAATTCAAAATGCCATTTCCACTCCTCGATACTTTGAAATGATTGATAGTTATTAGAACCTCTGGTGGGCTTGTTATTTAATACATTAATAAAGAAGCACATGCATTTCTAGGTCACAAATCTTAATATTTGATAACTTTCAAAATAATTGGTTTTCTTTGTCGTCCTATATAGTTTATGGCATTTTATTTCATGCAGGCAAAACTTGATTCTGAGAAAAGGTACCGGGCTTCACTCATTGGTCGGAAGATTCCATGGCAGGAAAATGACCGAGTGCCTGGGCGAGGGATTTCCAAGGGTCCTGCGAACTCTGATGTCCTGGGAGTCCATACGGTTGGCACACTCATCGTAATGATGACCACGTATGTGAAGTGCTCACTGTGTGCCCGCACAGATACAATTTTTAAATTGAGGTCTATTTGTGTATGTCAGAGCCTCAAGCTCTTAAGGGTCCAGATGGATGAATTTTGACAAATGTATACATTTCTTCAAACATCACTCCAAGCTATAGAGCATTGCCATGCCCCATAAAGTTCTTTGTGTCCCTTATTGGTCTATCCCCTCCTTCCCAGTCCCAGTCAGAGGCGGCTACTGTTTTGTGCCACCCAGATTAGCTTTTCCCCGTCGAGACTCATGCAGAGGGAGCCATGCTATGTGCTCTCTTTTGCACCTGCTGTTTGCCCTCAGCACGTGCCTCTGGGATTCATCTCCACGGCTGGATGAGTCTGCGGTCGCTGGGTCATATTCCATTACATGAATTATATCCATTGTATGAATTATGCTCTTTGTATTCTCATATTGATGAATTTGGATTGCCTTCACATTTTTTTCTTTTTGGTGGTGTAAATGTGTGCACAAATCTCTCAGTCACTTGCATGGCGGTGGAGTGATGAGTGGAAGGCCAGCTGCCAGGTGTGGGGAGGGTGGACCCCATCCCCTCTGAGGTCCCCCAGGCCTGACAAGCTACAAATGTGACTCACTGGTGTGGAGCACCTGCTGTGATGTGGGGCCTTCCCCAGGCTCTGGGAGCACCTGAGTTTAGCCAGCACTCCGCCTATTGCTTTTGCTTTCTATGTGGTTTGGTTTGACCTTTGACTCTGTAGGCATAGGGACTGACCAAGAGGGGACAGGAGGCACTAATACACCTTTAGTGATGACCATGATCCAGGCCATGTGCCACAGCTTTCAAGAAGTCTCCCATGAAACAGTGTCGCTCCCATTTTACAGATGAGGAAACCGAGGCTTACCCTCAAGCTAGCACATGAGTAAGAAGTGAAACCAAACACACACATTCAGGGTTAGTGGGTGTTATGGATGGTGAAGGTCATTCTCAGATCTCGGGTTGGGGGAGGGGGGACCTGAGCTGGCCCCTCTAAATAGGACACAGCTCTGACACTAGACCACAGGGAACGCAGCTTTTTAAATGAAGTAACACATCTCATGTTTGTGTCTTGTTTATGAAATGAATCATATTATAACAAGTTTATTTCCTGCCTTCCCCACTGGACTCTGCATCATAAACATATTTCCAAATCACACGTCTTCTACATTGTTTTTTGAAATGTTCTTTTGTATAGGAATACCATGTATTTCTTATATCTGATTTCCAGTTATTTGACCTTTTGGTTATTTCAGTTTTTTTTTTTGTTTTTGTTTTTTGAGATGGAGTCTTGCTCTGTCGCCCAGGCTGGAGTGCAGTGGCGTGATCTCGGCTCACTGCAAGCTCTGCCTCCTGGGTTTATGCTATTCTCCCACCTAAGCCTTCCGAGTAGCTGGGACTACAGGCGCCCGCCACCACGCCTGGCTAATTTTTTTGTATTTTTAGTAGAGATGGGGTTTCACCGTGTTAGCCAGGATGGTCTCGATCTCCTGACCTCGTGATCTGCCCGCCTCAGCTTCCCAAAGTGCTGGGATTACAGGCATGAGCCACCGCGCCTAGTCAGTTTTTTCTTTTTTTTTTTTTCCTGTAATTAGTAATACTGCAGTGAGCATTCATGTAGATAAGTCTTTTTCTATTGTGCCAATTCCTTAGGATACATTTCTTGAGATGGGCATGTACCCTCTTGGTCTGTTGACACATATTGCTGAATTGATTCCAGAAAGGGAGAACCAAGTTATTCTTTCATCAACATTTTGGGGACCCCCTTTTGTTTGCTCCTTGGCCAGTGCAATAAATAATGTTTTTAAAAATTTTACCTTTTTAAAATAACTTTGCTAAGTTGACAAGGAAAACAAAGAGAGCAGGATCACTTTAGTTTGCATTTATTTGATTGATGGGGAAGATGGAGAGCTTTTCACAAGCTTGGAACTTGCGTATTTTTTCTGTTTGGGGAGTTGCTTATTTGTGGCCCGCATCTGTTTTTCATCTCCAGATAGCACCCACTGGCTCCGGCAGGCGTCCCCGCCCTGTGCTGCTCCCGGAAGCCTGCAGGCTGCACTGGCCACACGGCACTGGCCACCTACCCCAGCTTCCAGCCTGCTCCACCTGGCCCAGTCATGGCTCTGAGCCCTCCCCTTGGCCATGCCCGCTGTCTTAGCAGTGACCGTGTGCCCTGTGCTCGGCTCTGCCTCCCAGCCAGGGCCATTGCTGCCTCCCCGGCTCCATTGCTGGTCCCACTCTGGCTGAGCATACCTCCACGTCAGTCGTCATGGAGACTGCCACCGGGTTCTTGGGGCTGATCCCGGGCTCCTGGTCTGTGCCCTCCCCGCTTGTCATGGGCTGACTCCAGCCTCTTGGGCAGGATCTAGAACCTGGGCATTGACCATGAATACACAGGAGAAAGAAAACACAATAATTTTGTCCTTAGGGAGGGCACAGCCACCAACATGGACAGACATTTTGATGTCACTAGTTCCAAATTCCTAACCCATGGCTGGGTTCCCGCTTACGACAACCGGCTGTTTGTTTGTTAACAGCCCTGGTCTTGGACCTTCATCTTCCTCTGTGTTTCTGGGGACCGGAGCTCACTGCCTCCCAGGTGGCCGTTCCATTTAAGGCCAGTCTGCTTAGCGGGTGCTTTGAGGCTTGTAACATAGCACCCACTGATGGTCTCTGTTTAGGTTCCCCTGAAAGCGGAGACCAGGGCAAGGACTTGGGTGCAGACAGTTTGTTTGGGAGGGAGCCAGGCGAGTGAGGTAGGGAAGGGGAGAGGCTGATAAAAAGGCGTTGCCCCACTGGTCACCACTGCAGGGAGCTGGGGCTCCAGCTCTCTGGGGATTGTGAGGAAGTGTGCGGGGCAGGCCTTGGGGTGTTCCCTCAAAGGATGGGAGGCAGGGGCTCCCGACCTCTTGGGCGATTACTGTTTTGGGGATGCCACATCCCATACTCTGGGCTGCACCTGCTCTTGGGCCACGCAGTCTTCTGTGGCTCCAGAGGAGCAGCGAGACCCCACCATGGGTACTGGTGGTGGGGTGCTGGCAAAGTGCATGGAGGCGACCACCAGAGCTGCACTCAAATCACGGGGTACACAGGGCTGAGGGAAGGGGATCTGCATGTGCTTCACTTGCAGGACCACCCTCAGGCGTGAGAAGGGCATGTGAGGGGCTGAGACTGCAGAGCGAGTACCTGCATCAGACACAAGGATGGGATCTCCCAACTATTCTCTCTCCCAACCAGCACTGATGTTGGCTCCAGATCCCCAGAGTAGAGGTGTCCCGGCTATACCTGAGGAGTCTGTGCGGGCTCCCTGCCTAGGTACTGTGCCATCCAATGTGGGGTCTCAGGCCTCCACATCGTTGACCCATGGCACTTCCCAAATTGGAACATCAATATCTGGAGATAAAATTCTATGGCCAAGTAAGTCTGGGAAACCTTGTACTTTCTATCCCCTCTTGGAGAGTCACAGTGGAAATTCACACAGTAAAGGCTCTGAGAAGTCCTGCAGCCGAGAAATGTGTTTCACTTTATTGACTCCAGGGTTTACCTCCTTTGACTGACTGTGGGGCATCAGCCTAGCAACATCTGAGGAACACGCTTCCTGAAGCCTCATTCTGTGGCGTACACCCTGGAGCCGACTGTGTATCCTTATACGTGACCACAGTCACGGTCACTACTTCGAGGTGAAGATCCATGCATGTCTCTCCTTGCCCTCCCAGACAAAGTGCATGTGACGCCTTGCTGCCAGCTGGACTTCCGGGAGCCCTATGGGGTGGATGGCGTCTTCCGAAGCCAGGGCTGCCTCACCCATGTGCAGAGGGGCGCTCTCCCTGCTCCTCTGCCTTCTGGCTGCGGCCCAGCCATGCTGTTATCATGCCAACTTGCTGGAGCTCCTGGAGGGGAACCAGTGCTTCCTGCATGAAGACTCACCCTGGCAGCTCTCTCCCCACCAATGCGGAGACCCCTCTCCCCTAGGTCTACTTAGGTGGTCCCCGTGTGTCCTCCACTTCCCTCTCATTTTAGTGAATGATGAAAAGTTCTCAAGTTCAAGATCAAAAGGATTTCTAAGGACAGAGCCAACACACTGGCAGCTTCTTAAAGCCGAGCTCAGAAGCAAGGTGCCAGATGCCAGGCAGAGAAAGGGGCCGAAAT
>NW_012104253.1:5335749-5365881 GCF_000951045.1 Mandrillus leucophaeus
AGCCAGGCGAGTGAGGTAGGGAAGGGGAGAGGCTGATAAAAAGGCGTTGCCCCACTGGTCACCACTGCAGGGAGCTGGGGCTCCAGCTCTCTGGGGATTGTGAGGAAGTGTGCGGGGCAGGCCTTGGGGTGTTCCCTCAAAGGATGGGAGGCAGGGGCTCCCGACCTCTTGGGCGATTACTGTTTTGGGGAATGCCACATCCCATACTCTGGGCTGCACCTGCTCTTGGGCCACGCAGTCTTCTGTGGCTCCAGAGGAGCAGCGAGACCCCACCATGGGTACTGGTGGTGGGGTGCTGGCAAAGTGCATGGAGGCGACCACCAGAGCTGCACTCAAATCACGGGGTACACAGGGCTGAGGGAAGGGGATCTGCATGTGCTTCACTTGCAGGACCACCCTCAGGCGTGAGAAGGGCATGTGAGGGGCTGAGACTGCAGAGCGAGTACCTGCATCAGACACAAGGATGGGATCTCCCAACTATTCTCTCTCCCAACCAGCACTGATGTTGGCTCCAGATCCCCAGAGTAGAGGTGTCCCGGCTATACCTGAGGAGTCTGTGCGGGCTCCCTGCCTAGGTACTGTGCCATCCAATGTGGGGTCTCAGGCCTCCACATCGTTGACCCATGGCACTTCCCAAATTGGAACATCAATATCTGGAGATAAAATTCTATGGCCAAGTAAGTCTGGGAAACCTTGTACTTTCTATCCCCTCTTGGAGAGTCACAGTGGAAATTCACACAGTAAAGGCTCTGAGAAGTCCTGCAGCCGAGAAATGTGTTTCACTTTATTGACTCCAGGGTTTACCTCCTTTGACTGACTGTGGGGCATCAGCCTAGCAACATCTGAGGAACACGCTTCCTGAAGCCTCATTCTGTGGCGTACACCCTGGAGCCGACTGTGTATCCTTATACGTGACCACAGTCACGGTCACTACTTCGAGGTGAAGATCCATGCATGTCTCTCCTTGCCCTCCCAGACAAAGTGCATGTGACGCCTTGCTGCCAGCTGGACTTCCGGGAGCCCTATGGGGTGGATGGCGTCTTCCGAAGCCAGGGCTGCCTCACCCATGTGCAGAGGGGCGCTCTCCCTGCTCCTCTGCCTTCTGGCTGCGGCCCAGCCATGCTGTTATCATGCCAACTTGCTGGAGCTCCTGGAGGGGAACCAGTGCTTCCTGCATGAAGACTCACCCTGGCAGCTCTCTCCCCACCAATGTGGAGACCCCTCTCCCCTAGGTCTACTTAGGTGGTCCCCGTGTGTCCTCCACTTCCCTCTCATTTTAGTGAATGATGAAAAGTTCTCAAGTTCAAGATCAAAAGGATTTCTAAGGACAGAGCCAACACACTGGCAGCTTCTTAAAGCCGAGCTCAGAAGCAAGGTGCCAGATGCCAGGCAGAGAAAGGGGCCGAAATGGGCCTGCAGTTAGGGTGGGAGAGTGCCCTGATGACAGGCAGTCTCTGTGATTCCTATGGTTGTTCAAGCTCAGCTGGCCACGGTGCCTCGCTTTTCTGTTTCTGTTTTTCTCTTAAGCCTCAATTACTGTTCCAGAGCTGAGGCTTCTCAGGATTCATTACAGCCAACAGCCCATTTTCTTTGGATCCCATTTGGGGTGATCTTCCCTGCTTTTATCGTACTTTCCAGGCCCCGCTAACCTCAACCCTTTGATTTTTCCTAAGTTCTGGAACGCATAAAGGGGCAAAATCTCCATTCTGATGGCAAACACAGCCTTTTCCATGCGGAAGGTGTGCTTTCTTCAGTGCTGGGGACATTTTTGCCTTGGTACTCAGTGACATTGTAAGCTTGACAGGGCCCTCTTTTCTGCCAAAGGAGAGGACAAGCAAATATAGGTTAGCAGTGGCAGAAGAAAGTAATTGAAGGGTGTGGAGGTGCCCTAAGCATCTGATACGGTTTGGATCTGTGTCCCCGCCCAAATCTCATGTTCAGTTGTAATCCCCAGTGTTGGAGGTAGGGCCTGGTGGGAGGTGATTGGATCACGGGGGTGATTTCTCATGAGCAGTTTAGCATCATCCCTTTGGTGCTATTCTTACGATAGAGTTCTCATGAGATGTAGTTTGGTTAAAAAAGTGTGTAACACCTCCCCCCGCCCTCCTCCTGCTCTGGCCATGTGAAGTGCTTGCTACCCTTTTGCCTTCTGCCTTGACGGGAAGCTCCCTGAAGCCTCCCCAGAAGCAGAAGCTGTTATGCTTCCTGTACAGCCCGCAGCACGTCTTGCCCCTATCTGAGATGGTGAGGAGAGGCATGCATAGATCTGCACTTGAAAGCAGGAGCCATGCCTGTGGTTACGTAGAAGAATACACAGTCAGCTCCGGGGGTACGCCACAGAATGAGGCTTCAGCAAGCGTGTTCCTCAGATAGTACTAGGCTGATGCCCTGTAGTCAGTCAAGGGAGGTAAACCCTGGATTGAACAAAGTGAAACTGCGCAGGGACAGATGGATACAGCATCCTTTCACTCCTCATGGCCTTTTGCATAAACCTTCTCCAGGTCAGGCATCTTTGCTTCTTTGAGCCCCAGTTCTTCATCCATAAAATAGAGCTAAGATCATAGACCTCACTGGGCTGTCGGGAGAATGAAACAGGCTTCTGCTCTCACAATGCCTGCCAGAGCTAGGGTGGAATGAATGCTCTCTTTCTCCCTCAACTGTGATGTGAGTACCTGTACTAGTCTATCCTCACATTGCTATAATGAAATACCCGAGAATGGAAACTTGCAATCCTGGCAGAAGGTGAGGGGGAAGCAAGGATCTTTTTCACAAGGTGACAGGAGACAGAAGAGTGAGGCTGAGAAAATGCCAGATGCTTATACAACCATCAGATCTCATGAGAACTCCCTCATTATCAGGAGAACAGCATGGGGGAAACTGCCCCCATGATGCAGCCACCTCCCACCTGGTCATGTCACCTTGACATGTAGGGATTACAGGGATTATAATCTGAGATGATATTTGGGTGGGGACACAGAGCCAAACCATATGGGTACCTTACACCACACATTGGTAGGGTATTTGTAAATCAAGTAGAGGGAATGATTAGATGACTTCCAAGATATTCCATGAGAAAAGCAAGTTGTCACCTGTAAAGCACCAGACACATCATTGCAATTATTCCCACCTCAATGCCACCAGGTCTCATGACACCCAGTGATGTGGTATTAAATGGATCCATGGAAAAATAGGTCATTGATTTCTCAGCTCACAAAATTTTACAATTTAGTGGTTCTAAGATGTCTCTATGGACCTGGTATGATGTTGGGAAAAAAAAAAAAAAAAGCCTTTGGAGCCAGCCAGACATGAGTTTGAAGCCTGGTGCTACCACTTCGTGGCTATGTGACCTTGGGCAAGTCAGGTTATCTCTCCCTGGCACAGTTTGCTTATCTGGAAGGTGAGAAGACCATGTCCTGACTCACAAGGCTGCAGGGCGCTCCAGTGAGGTCCTGAAAAGTGTCCTGGTAATAGGACGGGGCTGTAGAAACAAGCCCAGAGGAAATTGTGATGGGGTGGGAAAGGAACTAAGTTCAGCATAAGATGGTCTTGGTTTAAATCTGAGGTCACTTTCTCATTGGCTGGATGACCTTGGGCAGGTCAGCTGGCTTCAGGTTTTCTTGGCCACAGAATCGAATGAGATAGAAGAACAAAGGCAGGAGAGTGGGCAGTAGTGTTCTGCAGTGAGAAGACCCCATGATCTCATCCTCGGCAGCTCAGGGGGGCGTGTAGCTGAGTTCCCAGGGTTACAAGCAAACACTGTCCCCCTAACTAGCCCTTTGAGGAAGCTTGGGATGTGTCAGACACGGCAGCCCACCTGTGATCCACCTTAGGGACCTGCTGACTGGCCCACAGAACCCAAGGGGCAGCCCTTTGGACACACGGCCACATGGCTCTGGCTGCAGCTGGCGGGATCAGGGTGGACACCTTACCTAATGGGAAGTTTTGTTTTTCCTCCTTGGAAACTTCTCTTGGAATTAGAACTCAAGGAGGCCGAACTGGGTGGCTCTGTGGGTTCAGCCTGTGAGGGATTGACAGCCATGGCGACTGCCTCTGGCAGCCTGTGCCCCAGCAGATGAAGCCAGTCTGTGGAGAAGAGAGAGGGGAGAGGCAGAGGCAGGAGGGCAGGAGACCCCAGAGAAAGAGGGAAAGGAGTGTGTGTGTGTATGAATGTGCATGTGTGCATGTGTGTGTGCATGTGTGAATTTGCGTGGGTGTGAATGTGTGTGCACGCACGTGTGTGTGAATGTGTGTGCGTGTGTGCATGCATGTGTGAATGTGCGTGGGTGTGAATGTGCACGCACGCACGTGTGTGTGAATGTGTGTGCGTGTGTGAACGTGTGTGCGTGCATGTGTGAATGTGTGTGGGTGTGAATGTGCACGCACGCACGTGTGTGTGAATGTGTGTGCGTGTGTGAATGCGTGTGTGCATGTGTGAATGTGTGTGGGTGTGAATGTGCACGCGCGCACGTGTGTGTGAATGTGTGTGCATGTGTGAACGTGTGTGCGTGCATGTGTGAATGTGTGTGGGTGTGAATGTGTGTGCGTGCACGTGTGTGTGTGAATGTGTGTGCATGTGTGAACGTGTGTGCGTCCATGTGTGAATGTGTGTGGGTGTGAATGTGCACGCACGCACGTGTGTGTGAATGTGTGTGCGTGTGTGAATGTGTGTGCATGTGTGAATGTGTGTGGGTGTGAATGTGTGTGTGCATGCAAATGCACGTGTGTGAATGTGTGAGACTGTGTAACTGTGTGGGCATGAATGTGTGTGCATGTGTGCCTGTTGATATATGTGTGTGTGTGTGTGTGTGTGTGTCAGGTATGTGGGATAAAGCCAGAGAAAAAAGACTTCTGTTCTCCACGGCTGACCCCAAGTGTCAGCCCCGCTTTGTTGTCCTCCGGCCCTGTGATGTTTGTTGCCCCTCCGCAGGCACCCTCCCTCGCCTCGTCCCCTCCCCTTCTGTCCCCTGTTTGAGCAGATTGAGTGGGGTTCCTCTCCCTGTAGTCATCATGTCCTGAAAACACCAAGCTGGTGTCCCGAGTTCATGGAAACCGAGGCTCAGTGATAGCCAGGCAGGTGTCTGGGCCGTCGTGTCTGACACCTGGGCGCCCGTCAGCCTCCCGCACCCTCGAGCTGCCTCTCTGTGGGCGACTTCCAGGGCTGGACCATCACTGACTCCTGGCGTGGGTGGTGGAGACAACGTCAGGATGAGCGGGGGCCTGCTCTCTAATGCCTCAGGAGGGGGCTGAGCTGATGAGCGAAGGTCATTTTCTCTGTCGATCTCAGCTGGCCACACCCTGGAGTCAGGGGCTTGTTTGGGGATCACGAACCAGATACTGGAATTCTGGGTTCCAAGTGGATGTTCTCTGGGTTGAGCAAGGAGTCCAGGAACAGAAGATTGGGCAGGGGTCCCTTGAGGCAAGTGTCCAGCCTGTTTCCAACCCTGCTCCTTCTCGTGTGTTCCTCCCGGTGTGGGCTAAGAGCCGGGCCTCCCTGACAGACAAGGACTGCAGGACACAGGACTTGGAGGGGCTGAGGATAAAGGTGCAGGAGTCCCACACTCCCCGGGAACCCTCTGGCCCCCAAGCTCCCTCGGTGTCCTGTCCTGCCCTGTGTCTGCTGCTCCACCCCCATGCATCTCCTCCTGCCCTCTGTCTGCTGCTCCACCCCCATGCATCTCCTCCTTGACTCTGAACTCCGGGAGACAGCTTTGTGCCCCAGAACACGGCTGGATGTTTTGCAGTGATTAAAGAACAAGTGCTTGTTGAGCCAAGGAAGCCTTTGAGAAGAGAGGAGAACAGAGGGCACTGGGCCTCCTTGTGAGGTCTGCAGCCCACGGCCTGCCGGGAAGCATCTGGGAGAACCTCACCATGGGCCCTCCCTGCAGTCTGGATGACCCAGGCCTTAGTCACTCAACATACATGATATTGAATGTGAAAGATCTCCAACCTGTGTCCGGAAGCCTCCATACATACCAATTGCAATACAGCAACCCATGTTGGATTTGCTCCCAATTTGTAATTGGAGTTGATAAACAAGGGAAGCCTGCATTTATTAGATGGCTGGTTTGGAAGCCTCACTAACCATCTTCTGTGGTCGATTTCAATTGTTTCTTTCCTGCGTGTGAGAAATGCACTGTGATGTAATTCGAATATGGGTCTACTTTATGGGGTGGAACCATCAGTCATCCTGACTCAGGAGTTGGGCTGGACTGCAGGCCAAGGCTCACTGGGGGCCCACCAGACACTTCGCTGGAGTTTCGAATCATCCGTGGGGCTTCAGCCAAAGGCAATTGCTGATTTGCATTCTATGAAGAATACCACTTTTTTTGTTCTCTCCAGATCATTTTACTCCCTTTTTAAGAATTCCTTTAGCCAAAAGTGATTACTCCAAGGCTTATGTCCTGGAAAGTCCTGGAGTCAGAAAGAACCGAATTTGAAACGCGTGTGTATCTTCTGTGTTATGATTGGCAAGTCATTTTCCTTTCCAGGGTTTCATTTGCCAAATGGGGCTAAAATAGCTTACACTGGAAACGTATTTTTTGCATCAGATGAGAAGCAAATAAAAAGGCTTCGCAGGTTTAATACAAACTCAAACTACGCTGTATAAATTTTCTCAAGTACTGCTAGTTAAATAGTTAAAAAATGAGCTGGCCATCACAAGGCATGTTGTTTAGTCGAAAAAAGTGACTCCTGCATGTTTCATTTAGTCATTCGGCAATTATTAGGCATCATCTATTTTCAATGACATGCGATGTATTCTGCTGAAAATAAAATGGCTTTAGATACCATCTTACTGTCTGGTAAGAGAAAGAGGACATGGATGGCAAGGTCCCTTCACCCTAAATTATTTCTTTATTTTTAGTTTACTAAATGCATTTCCTAAATCAAATTAGAATATATTTGGAATAAGGCTGGGTACAAAAGAATTTAGCTCTAGTGTTTGAAATAATGAAAAATCTGGAAGAAATATGATTGTTAAGGTCCAGTTTTATGCCGTGAGCCATGGGCATTCTTGGCATTGGAGTGTTGGGCTTCTGGGTGCTCTAGAGAGTTCCAGATCTCAGGTTGGACAGCTTGACCATTAAAAATGGCTGAGCCAACAGCAGAGTCCAGGGCTGCCTTCACAGGCATGTGACCTGGGCAAACACACAAGGTCTTGTGCTCAAAAGGGCCCTAGGCTTGCTTTAATGCTCTGTTCTTTCTGTCTTGAAATTCTTTTTCTTAAAAAAACATTTTAAAAATTATTTTATTTGTTTAAGTTCTGGTGTACAGGTGCAGGATGTGCAGGTTTGTTACATAGGTAAATGTGTGCCATGGTGATTTGCTGTACCTATCAACCCATCACCTAGGTATTAAGCCCAGCATGCATTAACTCTTTTGACTAATGTTCTCCCCCGCTGGCTTCCCCAACAGGCCCCAGTGTGTGTTGTTCTTCTCCCTGTGTCCATGTGTTCTCGTTGTTCAGCTCCCACTTATAAGTGAAAACATGCGGTGTTTGATTTTCTGTTCCTGCGTTAGTTTGCTGAGGATGATGGCTTCCAGCTTCATCCATGTTCCTGCAAAGGACATGATCTCATTCCTTTTCATGGCTGTATAGCATTTCATGGTGTATATGTACTACATTTTCTTTATCCAGTCTATCATTGATGGGCATTTTGGTTGATTCCATGTCTCTGCTATTGTGAATAGTGCTGCAGTGAACATACGTTTGCATGTATCTTTATAGTGGAATGATTTATATTCCTTTGGGGATATACCCAGTAATCGGATGGCTGGGTCAAATGGTATTAATTTTATTTCCAAACTTAGGTTTTGTAAGTGAAGTTCAATGGGACAATGGAGCATGTGCCTTGAGTGCAACGTGCATGTCCCTGCTCCCTGCTGTCCCATTCACATGTGGCCTTCTCAATGTCTCCTTGACAGAATCTTAGTGGACCCCCCCAGTGTAGAAGTTCAGCAAGATTGCAGGTCAATACAAGGTGAGCATGCCCTGGAAAACTTTCAGCTTCCATAGAGTGTTGGCAGAATGTGCACATACGAAGAAGTGAAATAGAAAAGTAGAGTTAATTTTCTGCAGCGTTTCCATTTTTCTGGTAAGAATGAAATAAACATGCATGTATAAGCTGCAAAGTACAAATTGTATATTATTCTATGCATGAGTTAAATGCTCTTATATTTGTGTTTAAACTGGAGTTGCACGATATAAAGATGTATGATACACTTCCTACTAATAATTTAAGTTTAATTTTTCTTTACTTAGAATGACAATACATAGCAAACAAAAACACCACGACAAGTAGGGAGAGAGAGGAAGGAACAGTGAAGGTACATTTCAGTACTTTGCAGGGCACGTTTTTCCTGCTTTTGGAGCAAGTGCCTCTGCTTCTACGTTTTATGCTGTGCCCCACAGATTATGCAGCCACTGCTGACCAAGTCTTTTGTTGGGATTGAGACACAGATATATTACACCATATTCTAGCAGGATGAGGGTTTGCAGAAGCTTATATAACAAAGTGTTCAGAATTAGAGTTGAAGCCACTCTACCAAGGCTTCATAGGAATAACCAGATGGTGGGAATTCGTGAGAAGGAATCTCTTCCCTTTGAAAGTTGGATTTTCCTTGGAATTGTGTATATCTGGTATGATTATTCTTGTGGTGGACCAAGGCCCAGAGAAGTGCAGTGTTCCACTCAAAGTCACACAGTTCATCAGCTGCAGGGTAGACCTGAACTCAGGTATCCTACATCCTGATGGCCAGAGTCCTCGGCCTATCTTTTCTGCTCCACACCTGGAAGCCAGGTGGGCACATTTCCTCATCTGTGCCTTTTTGATTGTGTAATGGGCACTCATTCTTCAAACATTCAGTGAGTTCTACCTTGTGTCGGGTCACAGGCCTGGTGCTGGGGAGACAGCTGTGCTAGCAAGGAGTGTGGGCTATTGGTTATGAGCTTGGTTTTTGGAGATGGACAGAACTGGGTTCAGAGGGCAGCTGTCTCCCTCATTAGCTAAGTGATGCTGGCCATATCCATAGAGCATTTGAAGAGCTCCTGCCCTGCCTGGGGCCATTAGTATGGCAGTGAGCAGATGGGTGCACTTTCCTCCTGGAGGCTAGAGCTAGGGAGGGAGATATCAACAAAGCCACTACAAAAATATTTATTTACTGTGTGGTAAAGGCTATGAAGGAAATGTGCAGGGTTCAAAGGGAGATTGTAACAGAGAAAGTTACCAAATTTTTAAAGTCCCATTTCCCACCTGCAAAATGGGAATAATGAAACCTATGTCAGAGGTTCATGAGGAGAATTAAAAGAGATACTTCAGGCCGGGCACGGTGGCTCATGCCTGTAATCCAGCACTTTGGCAGGCTAGGGCAGGCAGATCACTTGAGCTCATGAGTTCGAGACCAGGCTGGGCCACGTTGTGAAACCCCGTCTCTACTAAAAAATACAAAAATTAGCCAGGTGTGGTGATGAGCGCCTGTGGCCCCAGCTACATGGAGGGCTGAGGTGGGAGGATCACTTGAACTGGGAGGTGGGTGATGCAGTGAGTCGAGATCACGCCACTGCACTCCAGCCTGGGCAGCAGAGTGAGACCTTGTCTCAAAAAAAAAAAAAGAGAGATACCTCTTGTGTGTACTAGCTGCTTTTAAAGGGAACTACTTGGGAAGCACAAATTTGGCCCAAATTTGGACCACTGAACTCTCTTGCCTTCTTTTAAGATACCATGTCCATACTTTATCTTTGAAAGAAAGTCAACTATTATATTTATTCTCAATAAACAAAGTTACCTTTCAACTATTAATAATTATTGTTAGCTATAGTTATTACAGACAGAGTTGCAGTTTAAAAGCATCTGGAAAAACCCTAACAGTTAACAAAACATTTGGGGTAAAAATTTAAATTTCTCCCAAGTACTATATGATGGTATTTACTTGGCTCATTCACCAATTAAATGTTCCTTCTATTTAATAACATCATCTAGACACCTATCAGAAAGATCCACTGTGAGTGGCCTCACCTATATTTTGTCTTATTCAAGCCTTGAGACAGGACCCTTGCTTTGTATATAATTTTTTGACTAATGCTAATACAATGGTCTATAATAAATATATTCAATTAAATAATATAAAGCACTAACACTTATAGTTTTCTTATAAATATTTAGTCTTATGTTTATAGCAATATTTTTCTTCTAAGGACTATATGCTTAAATATTTATTCGCACCAGGAATTGCATTTTGTGTCATGATAGAAGTTGGGAAAATGATTAAGAAAACTCAGTGATTATCTGGGGGAATAAAAACAGCATTATATGAAACTTATGTGAAAAGAAAATATACCAAAAAAACCCCATAAAATGTAAGTACAACCATTTCTAAATGATCACTTAAAAAGGGTTCCAAAGAAACATTTCTTCTAGTTCCTGTTGTAACATACAAGTAATATTAAAAATTCTTGAATAAAGACGATGGTTGTAAAATTCTGTGAATACACTGAAAACCAATGAATTAAATGGAGGAATTGTACGGTATGTTGGTATGTAAATTATATCTCAATAAAGCGATTTTTTAAAAAAACCGAAAAAACCTCTCCAAAACCAAATGTCACTCTTCTCCCCTTTTTGTTAAAATGAGCTGAGGGGCTACTAATAACTATATTTTGTCTTCCAGCCATCTGCTGAAGGTCTTCTCTAAAACCAGTCAGCTAAACAACCAAACCACCAAACCTAAGTCTGTATTCCACAGCTGCTGTGAACAAGGACACACAGGGCTGCTTTCTTTAGGAAGCTTCCCCTGCGCTCAGGAGTGGGCTGAAACTTGCCCTCTTCCCTGGTGTTTCATCCTGGCTCTGTCAGGTTGTTTTTGGTGGCATTGAACAGAAAATCTGGCCTCGTGAGGCATACATAATGGCCCTCATATGTAAAGAGAAGTTCAGAGGTGTGTGAGTTTCAGGTGCTGAATATCAGGGGTTGGGTGGGTGCTTGGTTCTGATTCTTTGTGTTTCTCTGGGTCCTGCTTGATGTGTGAGCTTCACGCTTGGGCTGGTAGCAAGATGGCGGCACCAGCAACTCTTGCTTCCCATGAGCCTCTTCTTGTCATCTGGGACAACGTTTCCCAGAAGCCCCAGGGAGAGGCCCCTCATGCCACATCTCATTGGCCAGAAGTGAGTCACATGTTCACACCAGAACTCATTGCTGGCTCAAGACATGGAGTTACACCATCTGGCATAGACCAATCAGGATCTCCCCCAGAACGGGGCTCGCCAGTTCCCGAATTCCATAGTGAGCTGGCAGTTTCCCTGAGCACCATCAGGGCTCTGACAGGAAGAGACAGCAGGCAGATGCATGCTGGGAAGCAGCCGCATGTTCTCCCTGGGCTTCATGCTGCTTGTCTGTCTATACTTTGTGCCCCTTTTCTGGATGCCTGAAGGCCAAGGCCAGGGTCTTGCTTATCTCTGAGTCTTCCTCACTGCCCGACACCCAGGCTGTAATCCTGGGAGTGAGCTGATTAGATTGCCTTCTTTTTAAAGAGAATTAAAACAAAAACCCAAATGCTGTGAGTGCATCACCAGTATGTAGGCACTGCCATCCGCTGTTGTCTTTGGTGGTACTTTAAAAAAAAAAAAAAAACCTTAACACTGACAGCATGCTTACAAACCTGCTATATCTGCAGTGAGCAAACAATTTGATTTTGCAACAGTAGCAGGCAACTCCTGACGCACGTTCTGTTCTCGATAACCGCCTCTTTTCGGCAGGCAGCCATCTCCCCTCTGTTGGTGAAATTGACCTCTCCTCATCTTCCCAGTATCTTCTCCCAGAGTCTACATCCTTGGGGGATTTGCTCGTAAGCTCAAATCAGGCAAATTCCCTCTTTTTAATACATGGAGACACACACAAGACATTAATACTAAAACAAAACCTACCTGCACACAGATCCTTTTTTATCTGTGATGTTTGTTTTCAAACTTCCAAAATTTGTTTTCAATCCATCCTTGAAATCCAGAGGAACTTTCTCCGGATCATTAACAATGGAATGTCAACAGAAAGCGAGGCCTGCCACTGTGCATAAGAAATGGGTGTGGAACCAAGGAGAAAAAAAGGAAGAGTAGAAGAATTTTTACTCCCTCCCTTCAAAAAGTCACACTTTACTATTTCTCTCTCATTTTCATCAATCACCAGGGCAATACCCCCTAGATCAATGCATTAACTTGTTTGTTTTTTACAATGAAGAAAAACTTCATAGCCTCATCATTCATTCCAGAGTGTGGGGGAAAAAAACAAAAGCCAGCCACCGAAATTTGCATGGTGCTCAATTATACATTAGTGAACATCACTTGGCAATCTGTTCATATCAATTTAATTGGATTTTAATACTGCCTCTGATCTTGTTTTCTAATTAACAGCAGTGCTTGGAAATAAAGCAGAACCATGCACCCAGCAACACCTTTGATCTCGACCATATGGAGCCCCACCAAGCTCTGGAAAAAAAATCTCCCTTGCCTCCACAGCCGGCCGAGAGAAGCGGGGGCCCCCAGATGGCCGGATACCATGGGCGCCTGCACCCCATGGCTTGTCTTGTCTTCTGATTGGTCCCCAACCTAAAGGCAGGGGACTTGCTTGTCACGCTGGAGGCAAATCCGTGTCCCCAACGTTGGTGAGGTTGACAGTTTTCACAGCTCGGTTTTGGGGGGCAAATATTTGAGTAAACAGCCCTGACCCTGTTGGGTTTGTTTTAGAGTGGAGTCTCACCATCAGGACAGAGCAAAAATGTCATGGGCCCCTAGACCAGCGTGGAAAGCTCACTAAACCATTCTTCCAGCTAAGCTCTCTCTCTTTTGTTAAGTCCTTGGGTCTCTAACTTTGCTCATCATCGTCTTGAGAACTGACCACATGGGAAGACTGATTACATAATGGGTCAGCCTGAGAAGGAAAAAGCCCATGACCGGTGACATCGGGGGCTCCAGAGGGAAGCTGGCTGGGGCAGAGGGAGCAGGTGGGCTATGGCCAAGGGCCAAGGACCTGCATCCTCATCTTCCTCTCACCAGCATGGGGATTGGCAGGTTTAAGAGGCAGTTAGGAGAGGCAGGTGTGAGTAATGGGAAGAGCACTGGCTTTCACCAAGCAACCAGGTTCATGGCAGCCGTCATGTGACCTCGGGCACATGAGTCCACCTCTCTGTGAGGCAGTTTGCTCATGGATTCTTCTGCAATTCTGAAATCCGGAAGTGCCAAAAGTCAATGCTTTGATAATTTCATAGCAGACTCATGTGGCAGCAAAGCCTGCCCTGAGCTGACGTGAGACTATTTGTAATCTGTATTTATGCTGCTTAATGCAGGTACTCATTCTGCTGTGGAAATAGTCCTGTCTGGGACAGCTGACTCCATTGGGATATTATATGTTTACTTTTGTAAAATCCAAAATATCCTGGATTCTAAACCACACTGGGCCCCAGGAATTTAAGAATAGGGATTTTGGACCAGAGCGTTCCTCTGGGATGTCAGTTAATCAACCTAGAGCAGTGATTCTCTCCAGGATGATTTTATTCCTCAGGGAACATGTACCAATGCGTGGAGATATTTTTGATGATTGTAACGTGTGTGTAGGGTTCCCACTGGCATCTACTAGGTGGAATCCAGGGATGCTGCTAAACATCCTACGATACCATATGACAGACAAAGAATACTCCAGTCTCAAATGCCCATCATGCTGAGGGTGAGAAACCCTAATCTGCAGAATAGTACGCATTCTAGCTTTATTCTTATTTCACCACTCTGAGCTCCTCTTCCTTCCTCTGCCAATTAGAGAGCGTGAACAACTGCCTCCAAGAGTTCTGGGGAAACCGTATGAGACAGTAGACATGACTGTGCCTTCTAAACTTTACCACTCAATAGAAAAATGAAAGATAGTTTACTCATTCAAAAAATAAAGTGTTGGCCAGACCCGGTGGCTCACGACTGTAATTCCAGCACTTTGGGAGGCCGAGGCAGGTGGATTGCTTGAGACCGGGAGTTAGAGCAACATGGCGAAATCTGTCTCTGCAAAAAATACAAAAAATTAGCTGGGCGTGGTGGCACATGCCTGTGGTCCTGACTACTTGGGGTCTGAGGTGGGGGGATCACCTGAGCTCGGGAGGTCGAGTCTGCAGTGAGCCGTGATTGCACCATTACACTCCAGCCTGGGTGACAGAGCAAGACCTTGTCTCAAACAAACAAACAAACAAAACATAAAACCACCACAACAAAGAATAAAGTATGTTCTTTGTAACCCTTGTCTTCATGATAAACACTTACCTGTGTATACACCATGGGTGCTAGGCAGTGTGCAAGACATGTGGAGAGGGATTCATGGTCTCCCCTTTCAGGGAACTTGTAGCCTAGTTACTCTCCTGCTAGAGGTAACCATTTATAACTTAATCTATAATTTAGATGTTCTCAAAAGCAATATTTCCTTTGACTTGTTTTAACCTTTAGACTTCCCACTTTCCGAAGAACCCCAGCCCACGCACATACACCCCTTGTTGCTAATTAGAGAACTTTGATATGCAGGAGAAAGCACTAATAAAGAACCGTAAATAGCAGGTCCTGCTTGGTTCCTGCCTCCTCTGAGCTCCTCTCACTCCAGCTGGAACCACTTCATCCCTACTTGCAGGCTTAACTCCAAATTTAGATTTCAGGAACAGCATTGCCTATGTAGCGGGGGCCCTGGAGCAAGGAGCTGTCTACTCTGTTAGCTCAGCTTCGAGTCTTCATGGATTTAATCCACCCCCACACTTGTGGACTGTTTGTGGCCTGTGGGCTTTGGTCTTGTCCCAGGTCCTGGTCTCCTGAGTCCCAGGTTTGGAAACTGGGCTTCTCTGCTGTGGTCCTTCCTGGTGACTCAGGTCATCCCAATCCCTTTACACTTTGCCCTTCCTTCTGTGGGTATAGGTTCTCCCTGCAGATATTGGATCCTGGCTCTTAGCAACCAGTGAATGGCAGACTATTTAGATGCTGCCTGCCTCTTCCCCGACCCTGTCCTTGGGTTCCTGTGACCCTGATCCTCTGTGAGGCAGGACATTTTATGGAATAGGCCATTCTGGGATGTAGAGGTCAATTCAAACTGTCATTTCTGGAGCACAGTGACTTCCGTTTGAAGGACCTTTAATTGGCCACAGTCCTCGCTACAGTGTCCTGCATTCACTCTGGTGTCTGACCATTTCCATTCCACCTGTCCCCTGCAGAAGTTACACAAGCTCCTTGGATGTCAACCAGCCTTTTGCCTTGGCTCAGATGTTAGATACATGCATGACAAGCTCACACATACTTCCTTAAATATGACCAGGTGTATTGGTTAGTATTAGTAATACTGGTTGCTGAAATAACCAATCCTTAAACCAGCTCTCAGGAGATATAAAAGCAAGATTTCTTGCTCATATCATCATCTGATGACTGTCAGAGGCCTCTCCTGGGCAGATTATCTTCAAGTGGGGACTCAGGGATCCTGGTGTTTTCTACTGTATGACTACACTGCCTTGGATTCTTTTGCTCCCAGCCGTGTGGATTGGAGGGAAAGAGACAGTGGAAGGTAATATGGGACTTTTGGGGGACAAAGCTGAGAACTGATGTATATGACTCTTACACTCACATTCAGTTGGCCAGAATTCAGTCACATGACCCAACCTGACTACAGTTGGGCTGGGAATTATAATCTCCCCATGCATCCTGGAAGAGGACATGGGATTGATGAGCCTCTAGATAATGATGGCCACAATCCATCTTTCTCGTTGTCAAATCACTGTTTGACTCTTCGTCCTACACATAGAAGACACTCACCCCCTTCCCAAGGGGAGAAACCTCACAAACCATCCAGTTTCCGTCCAGTCTCTACGTCCAGCTGAAAGTCCAGGATTTCTGAGTGCTACATCATCCTCTACATCTGGTCCAAATGTGGCTTCTCATGAACGAGTGACTTATGTACCACAGTGACAAGCTGCTTGTCCCCATACACTGAACATGAGGTGGTGGAACAAAGGCTGGGTCATTGCAATAAATACTTCCTTTAGGAAAAGGAATGAGTGGAAGATATTAGCAGCCCCTGATTCATAAAGGTCCGAGGTCCTCAGCCTGGGTATGCATTATGAAGGCTCTCTGCACCTGAATTCTGGGGACTGTCACTGATCAAGTTCTGGTCTTGGTCTCTGAGAGAAACCCCTGGGTCCGTGTCTCTCTGCAGCTCCTGCCTCCATCCCTTAGGGGAGTCCCCTTGTTCATTTCTCTCCTTAGCCACCTCTAAAGTTGTTGTTGGGGGCCTGCTCTTCTTGGAGGCTGAGCAGCCTTTGAAGGCTGCATTCTCCTTGAGGGGAGGTTGGGGGCTTAAATGTTTTTAATGCAAATCAATTATTGATTGCCTATGATAAGCTTTTATTCATATTTTTAAAAATTGAGGTACAATTTAAGTATGGTAAAATTCACCTTTAGTGCATACTTCTGACATCTGACAAAGACTCATAATCATGTAACTACTGCCACAGTTGAGAATTAGGATAGTTCCACCACCTTCCCAAATTTCCCGCATCTTGTTTGTCATCAACCCCTCCCCCAACTCTAGTTCCTAGCAACCTCTGATCTGTTTTGGAATCATACAGTACGTAGCCTTTGGGTCTAACTTCTTGCACCATGCATAATGCATTTGGGATTCATCCAAGTTGTTTCCCGTATCAATGAAACAGTTTCTTTATTTTTATTACCAAGTAATATTCTAAGTATATAGATGTCACCTCTTGAAGGACATTTGTGTTGTTTCTGGTTTTTTGACTGCAAGTAGAATAAAGCTGCTGTGAATAAATAGAACATTCACATATAGGTTTTAAGTTTTCATTTCTTTTGGGTACATAGAAAATGGAATTACTGGGTCATATTGTAAGTGTATGTTTAATTTTATGAGAAACTGCCAGTGTTTTCCAAAGCAGCCGTACCGTTTTGCATGCCTACCAGCAATATATGGGAGTACCAGTTGCTTTCTGTCCTGTCAGCACTTGGTGTATGTCTTTTTTATTTTAGCCATTCTAATAAGTGTGCCGTTGTATCTCATTGTAGCTTTAATTTGCATTTCCCTAATAATCGAGCATGTGTTTATTTGACCTTTATCAATCTTATTTGATGATCAATCTCTTCAAACTTTTGCCCATTTTGTTATTGAGTTGTTTTCTTATTTGGGGTTGTGAGAGTTCTTTATATACTTTGAACACAAGTCCTTTCTCTGTTATGTGATTTGCAAATACTTTCTCCTAGTCTTTTGGCTTGTCTTTTACTGTTTTTTTCTTTCTTTCTTTCCTTTATTTTATTTTATTTTTTTTGTTTTTGAGACAGAGTCTCGCTGTGTCACCCAAGCTGGAGTGCAGTGGCACAATCTCGGCTCACTGCAACCTCCACTTCCTGGGTTCAAGCGATTTTCCTGCCTCAGTCTCCCAAGTAGCTGGGATTACAGGCGACCGCCATATCCCCTGACTAATTTTTGTACTTTTAGTAGAGATGGGATTTTGTCATGTTGGCCAGGCTGATCTCAAACTCCTGACCTCAGGTGATCCGCCTGCCTTGGCCTCCCAAAGTGTTGAGATTACATGCGCGAGCCTCTGCGCCTGGCCTGTCTTTTACTGTTTCTTAACAGTGACGTTTAGAGAGCAGACGCTTTCACTTTGATGAAGTCTAATTTATCAATTTCTTTCTTAAAGATTGCAATTTGTGATGCTGTATCTAAGAAATCTTTACCTAAGCCAAGGTCACAAAGTGTTTCTCCTGTTTTCTTCTAGAACAAAATGTGTTTTAAATCTTGAATAGTGAAAGGCTTTAGAATTCAGACTTCTGGTTTCTTTAGATGCATATCCCTTAAGAATTTAGTAAGCTTCTGATCAATTTGCCTGGCTCCATTCTGTGTACTGGTAGCCACACCCAAAGTCCCTTTTGAGGTGTAGTTCTCAGATGGGTTTCATTTCTTTGCTTTCTCTCCCCTGCCTTTCTCTCTCTCTTTCGATTTACTGGTGTTTCCTTGGAGTTAAAAGACTTGAATAGAAATGCCACGCCCTTAATCTGAATCTTTGCTTCAAGTTCCTTTACCCAACTCAGAAGATTTCCTAGGCCTTTGCCCTTCAAACCTTTTAAAATCCCATTTCTGACTCCTGGGGACTTGAAGCATTTGGCTTTTCTAACCTGGCAGAATCCCAAATTTCTGGACTCTCTATTCTCCTTCTATTCTGCTTGCAAACCGGTCAAATCTTTCCTCAGTTTATCTCTTTCTTTAATAGTTTTCCGGAGGCACTCAAATGCAGCTGATACACGCTGATTATCAACGCTGTGTTTTCCAACCGCTTCTCTAGAGCTGTAAGTTCAGTAGCCACAAGTTCTGCCTGCCACATAATCACAGGCAACAGTCTTAGAAAGTGCCTTTCCCTGGATAACTTAAATGTCTAGCCATCTATCCTGCAAAATCTGTTTCCTCACCTCCTGACACTTGACTGATAATCTGATGACATCTGTTTTAGAATATAAAGAAATCTGCACCCCTCTTTTGTCTCCTTGTTCTGTTAATCAGGATAAGAAACAGTAGTTGCTATAACAAACAATCCAGCATTTCAGTGCCTTAACATAACAAAAGCTGACTTTTGACTTGTGTTAGAGTCCATTGAGTTTCCTCTGAGTACTGACTGGGCTCCTTCCACAGTGCAGCTCCCCTATGTCCAGAGCCTTTTACCTTCAGCCACAAGGACAGAGGAAGCAGAGAGAGCATGAAGTAGTCTGTAGAGTGGATTGGAGCAGGACTTGACAGGTGCCTGTGTGTCCACTCCCGTTCCATTGGCCAGAACCGAGGCACACGGCCCTAACGTCACTGCAAGCAACACTGGAAAGTGTCGTCTTCCTGTGTGTCCAAGAAGACAGGAGTGGTGAGAATCTCGCTGGATCTGTCCTAGAACTTTTTCTTTCACAAAGAGATGGGAGTTCTCCCCTGAGTTAGATCTCTCCTGGCTCTTTTAAGGATTGTGTATTGAGTAAAACCTCAGCACCTTTTAAAAATCCATCTGTCCAGTGATTTATTGGTAAGCATTTCAACCTGCTAGGCATAGTGTTTGGAAGGGGGAGGTGGGAGGAGAAGGGGGTGGTCCTAACATGTAGTAAGTGGCTTCTATGTTTCTAACACTTGAAGTGATTATTTATTTATTTATTTGTTTTTGAGATGGCGTCTTACTCTATTGCCTAGGCTGAAGTGTAGTGGCGTGATCTTGTCTCACTACAACCTCTGCCTCCCAGGTTCAAGTGATTCTCCTGCCTCAACCTCCTGAGTAGCTGGGACTACAGGTACCTACCACCATGGCCAACTAATTTTTGTGTTTTTAGTACAGACAGAGTTTAACTTGTTGGCCAGGCTAGTCTTGAACTGCTGACCTCAGGTGATCTGCCTGCCTCAGCCTCCCAAAGTGCTGAAATTACAGGTGTGAGCCACCACACCTGGCCTGGAATGATTATTTAATCCCCACAGTGATAGAGATACCTGTTTTATCCCCCTTGGACAGATGAGTGAACTGGTTCAGAAAGGCGATTGTGCTCAAGGTCATAGAGCTAATAACCTGATCAACCACAATTAAATCCTACATTCATTCTACATGATTAACTTATGTTTGCACCACAAGGAGGTTTATATCATCTAATTATAGTCTGGTGGGGGAGACAGACATCAAAATCCAGTGAGACAAGAGGACATGGTATTGTCAGAGTACTGGCCACCATAACTGGGGGTGGAGGAGACTGGGAAATCTACGGGGAAGGACATTTGAGCTGGGCTTCTGCAGAATAGCCAGAAGCCCACCAGATGGTGGAAGACAAGGTACTTGCTACCTATGGCTTCCCATGGCCTCTGCTCCAGGCTAGGCCCTACAAGGGGGGACCTCCCTAAAGTTTCAGTTTGGGGTTCTTATTTTAATTTACGGTGCCTGTGATACGGGGTTCTGGGAAGAAGAACTAAAGGAAATTGCTGTTTTGAGCCGGCTGGGCTGTGTCCCCAGTAGGTGCAGATATTCTGATAAGGTGTGGTGATCGTGACCTCACAGAGCCGCTCTGCTAGGAGATAAGGGCAGATGAGTCGCAGAAAGAGCTTCCTGTCATGGGCTGATTGGCTGGCAGGGCGGATCTGTAGCTGCGGCTGGGCCAGCCCTGCAGAGGCCGCTGACTGGGTCAGTGAAGTGCTGAGGCTGCACTTCTTGCTGTACCCTCCGTGGCTGCGTTCTGGGTCACCTCGTCCATGGAGGACCCCTTTGAGACATGCGGAGGCAAAGGAGAGAACAGTGTTTTAGGGGATCCTTAGAGCTGGTTTCAGACTTGCTTATGTTATTAGTTAGCTATGCGGTTGCAGCAAAGCCACCTCTCTTCTCTGAGCATCCTTCTCCCATCTATAAAATGGAATTATCAGTTCCAGCTTCAAAGGACTGTTGGTGGCGTTCAGCAGTCGGTGAACCTGGAGTTCCTACGAGGGCACCGGGTGTAGAATAGATGCTCAATCAAAGGTGGCTACATTGTGTCATTGCCATATGGGTCGTGATCGTCCCATCATTCATTATCCTGGTCTGATTTTGGCTTCTGCCCTCTGGAGAATCTTGAGTTCTGTAGCCTTGCACCAAGCTCTGGGATTTCAGCTATAATTAGTCTTATACACAGTGCCACGCCTGGAACTTCCAGGCTAGGAGAAGAGACTGGGCTTAACAATTGATCAAACCCATAGGCCACGAATGGGGTGAGCTCTGTGGAAGTAAAGCCTGTGGGTGGAGAGGTGGCCTATGGGGTCTCACCCAGACCAGCGAGAGAGGTTCCACCAGGAGCCTTCAGCCTGGTAAACAGCAGGGCAGGGCTGTGACTCCGATCTTGCTCTGCCTGACTCTGAAGACGCCGTGTTCTTTGGTAGCTATGCAGTGAGGTCACCATGCTCTAGGAACCAACATTTGTCCTATTTGGTGTCACCTCAGTCTTTTGGGTTCAGTCCTCAAAATAGGTAAGTGTCAGAAGTCATCCCTTTCCTTTTTGGTTTGTTGAAACGCTGCAGGCTTTTTGCTCTTCCTCCCTCCCTCCTCCTTCTTTCCTTCATTCCTTCTTTCTTTCTTTCTTCTTTTGTTCCCTTTCTTCTTTCCTCCTTTCCTCCTTCCCTTTCTTCCCTTCTTCCCTCGCTTCCTTTTGATGCTGCTTCACAAGGTGAAACTGTGTCCCTGTGAGCACACGATCTGTACGTGTTGCTGGAGCATTGTACTTGAGCTCCGATATCATCCCTCCTCTGTGTGCACCATGAAAACCAATTTGCTACCTAGAGGAGTCCAGACACCTCAAATGTCAAAGGAAGCTTCTCTTTCTGTCTCTGTCTCTTCCCTCTTCTGTGGGAGGGGCCACAGCTTGAGGAAAGGGCCCATTTATGGGGGCCAAGGAATCATTCAAGGGAGCCAGGGAATCAATTTTTACTCATCTACTAAGGAGCTGCTCCAGGCCTGGCCCAGGGCCCTGCTAGAAAGCACATTCCAATACAGGCTGACAGGCTGTAGAAATTAATGCGCAATACAATGAGGGGTGGTTATTCACATAGGTTGGGAACAATAACAAAAAATGCGGGAATATTAATTGGTGTGCCATGTTCATAAAATGAAGAGGGGGGAGGAGAGCTTGAAATGACGGGGACGTAACAGTAACAAGATGATTCCTAACAGGAAACATTAAACATACATACAGTGGCAGCGAATTGGATACGTTCACAACAGATTTCCTACTAACACAAATTGGCTGTTAGCCTCTTTACAAACAGCTGAGGGAAGCTGGCATCTTGATTTGAACTAAGTGGAGAATTTTAACCTGTTAGGGAATGTGGGGTGCTAAAAACCATCTTTCATCCCCTGATAGCCGATATATTATTTTGTAAAGTCTGAAAAAAGCAAACTAAGAAGACAGTTCTAAGTTTCTGGCTTCTGGATTCCAATGTTCCTCTCATCTTACTCTCTCATGACACACATGCGATTTCCCCTTCTGTAGCACTTCCTGCAAAAACTTACGTGTTTATTTATTTGGTGTGATGTCTGTATCTCCAGCTAAGCTGTAGATTACAGTGTTTTTGCCAAGACATTCTAGGAGTTGGGTGTTTGCTCTACCTTGGAACCTTTGAGATCTCCTGTTCTTACTAAATGCTGACTTGTAGCACCGTAGCCCAATCCCAGAAGAAACAATTCTGGTATCACATCTGGACCCAACTCCTCATTTTGCTCTATAGCAATTCTCAGTGTGACCTTGGGCAAGGCACTCTACCTCTCTGCATTTCAGATTGCTAGTCTGCATGATGGAAGTAAGAATTGGGTGAGATAGGGTGGCACAGGATATAGTAGAATCCAGGTTTCCTGACCTCACGCCAACACGCTGTTCCCCACAATTGAATCTTCTACACTGGTGGCTTCCAAGGGGGGTGGATGTACTTGCAGGGAGTTAACACTGAAGACAAGGAAAATACACTAGAACTTTTATTTATGGTTAACTCAGCTCAATATAAATAACAACACACGCTTAACAATACATGTGTTTAATTTACAAAGAAGTGTATACCTAGGAAGTCCGTGCTCAAACATTCCGTCTCTGCTTTGAAATAGCTCACAAACTATGCCTAGATGACAGAAGCTCAGCAATTTAGGTTTCTACCACCTTTTGTTTTAACCACTTTAAGTAGAAATAGTTTCCGCTTAGGGGGAGACAGTGGAATACAATGTAGCATTTTCTGTGAAATTCCGGACTCCGGTTGGGAATATTAGCTAGTACCAGTCTAGAATACTGTGTGACTTTTACATGGGGCTACTATTTTTCAGTGACACTAAATGGCCCCAGACTTCAGTTCCTTTTCAGGTTTCCTGTCTGGGTTTTGTAGTCATTCTATCTCTTTCTCAAGCTACTGCATAAAGGTAAGAGCCTAAGAGGAATTTTGGAGGATTTGGGATTCCGGGTTCAGGTTGGCCACTAGTTTACCAGGTAAGCTTGGGAAGATCCCTTTTCTTCCCTGAGTTCTGGGTTCCTGGTTTGTAAAATGAGTGGATTGGTCCAGGTCGTCATCTCTGGTCCCTTCTAGCCCAGTGATGCTGTCACACTGAAAGATGTTGGCCAACATATCCTTCAGCATCCCTCCTTCTTCCCCCTCCCTGAAATCTATTGCGGCTTGGAAAGAAAAAACATATACAAGAAGTTGCCTTAGGTATTTATGCATGGAAAGAAAAGTAAATAAGCAAGATTATTACAAAAGAGCCAAAGTAAGATTTAAGAGTTGGAGGGCCTTTCCCTGGGACAAGTACATGAAGGCTCATGTATACTTGTTTTTTTTTTTTTTTTTTTTTTGAGACAGAGCCCCACTCTGTCACCCAGGTTGGAGTGCAGTGGCGAGATCTGGGCTCACTGCAGCCTCCACCTCCTGGGTTCAAGAGATTCTCATGCCTCAGCCTCCTGAGTAGGTGGGATTACAGGCACCTGCCACCACATCTGTCTAATTTTTATATTTTTAGTAGAGACAGGGTTTCACCATGTTGACCAGGCTGGTCTCAAACTCCTAACCTCAAGTGATCTGCCTGCCTTGGCCTCCCAAAGTGCTGTGATTACAGGCATGAGACACTGTGCCTGGCCCACGCAGGTGTTTTGTTTGTTTTCCAGTTTTTTTGTTGTGTTAACGTATACCTAACACAGAATTTACCATCTTAACCATTTCTCAGCATGTTGTTAATGGCATTAAATACATCCATAATCCTGTGCAAGCATCTCCATCGTTCGCCCCCAGGACTCTTCACTGGAAACTCTATCCCCATTAAACACTAACTCCCCATTCCCCTCCCCACAACTCTGGCAACCTCCATTCTACTTTCTGGCTCTGTAAATTTGACTACTGCAGGTACCTCATGTAAGTGGAATCATATGGCATTTGTCCTTTTTTTTTTTCTTTTTGAGACAGAGTCTTGCTCTGTCATCCAGGCTTGAGTGCAGTGGCACAATTTCAGCTCACTGCAATCTCTGGCTCCCAGGTTCAAGCAATTCTCAGCCTCCCAAGTAAATGGGATTACAGACATATACCACCAAGGCTGGCTAATTTTTGTATTTTTAGCAGAGACAGGGTTTCACCATGTTGGCCAGGCTGGTCTTGAACTCTTGACCTCAGGTGATCTGCCTACCTTGGCCTCTCAAAGTGCTGGGATTACAAGATGTAAGCCACCAAAACTCGACAACACTTGTCCTTTTGTGACTGGATTATTTCAGTCAGCATAATGTCTTCACGGTTCATCCATGTTGTAACATATGTCAGAAGTTCTCCTCTGTAACGCTGAATAATATCACATTGTATGGATAGACCTCATTTTGTTTTTCCATTCCTCTGTTAGTGGACACTTGTGCTGCTTCCATGCTTTAGCTATTGTGAATAATTCTGATGTATAGAAATGCTGAACATAGCTGTACAAATATCTCTTCAAGAAAGTGTTTTCGATTCTTTTGGATCTATACCCTGTCTTAGTTCATTTGGGCTGCTTTGGATCAGGTAATTTACAAACAATAGGAATTTGTTGTTCACAATTCTGGAGGCTGGGAAGTCCAATATCGAGGTACCAGCAGATTCAGTTTCTGGTGAGGGCCTGTTCCTGATAGATGGCACTTTCTGGCTGTGTCTTCACAGGATGGAAGGGATAAAAAAGTTCCTTTAGTCTCTTTTATGAGGGCACTAATCCCATTCATTAGAGTGGAACCCTCTTGACCTAATCACCTCCCAAAAGCCCCACCTCTTAGTACCATCACATTGGAGATTAGGTTCCAGCATATACATTTTGAGGGGACACACACTCAGACAGTAGTATAGCCAGAAGTGGAACTGCTGAAATACATGGTGTATTAGTCTGTTCTGGCATTACTATAAAGAACTACCTGAGACTGAGTGATTTATAAAGAAAAGAGGTTTAATTGGCTCACAGTTCCACGGGCTGTATAGGAAGCATGGCTGGGGAGGCCTTAGGAAACTTACAATCATGGTGGAAGGTGAAGAGGAAGGAGGCATAACTTTTTTTTTTTTTTTTTTTTTTTGACAGAGTCTCGCTTTATCGCCCAGGCTGGAGTGCAGTGCCAATCTTGGCTCACTGCAACCTCTGCCTCCTGAGTTCAAGCTATTCTCCTGCCTCAGCATCCCAAGTAGCTGGGACTACAGGTGCATGCCTCCATGCCTGGCTATTTTTTTGTATTTTAAGTAGAGAGGGGGTTTCACTGTGTTAGCCAGGATGGTCTTGATCTCCTGACTTTGTGATCTGCCCGCCTTGGCCTCCCAAAGTGCTGGGATTACAGGTGCGAGCCACTGTGCCTGGCCGGAAGGAGGCATATCTTACATGGCTGAAGCTGGAGGAGGACAGTGGCGGTGGGAGGTGCTACACACCTTTAAACAACCAGATAGCATGAGAACTCACTCACTATCATGAGAACAGGAAGGAAGAAATTTGCCCGTATGATCCAGTCACCTCCCACCAGACCCCTCCTCCAACACTGAGGATTACAATTTGACATGAGACTTGGACGAGGATACAAATCCAAGCCATATCACAAGTTAATTCTAGTTTTTTATTTTTTGAAGGACTGATTTACTATTTTATGCAGTGACTACACCATTTTACACTCCCACCAACAGTGCATAAGTGTTTCAATTTCTCGACATCCTTACCAACACTTTTTTTTAACTTAGTCTGCTTAAAAAATTACTGTTTTGAGATTTCTTTATGTATTCTGGTTATGGTTCTTTATTAGATATGCAATTTATAAATACATTTTCTCATTTTGTGGTTTGCCTTTTAAGTTTCCAAAGTGTCTTTTGAAGAACAGAAGTTCTTAGTTTTGATGAGGTCAATTATAATTTTTTTCCGTTAAGAATTGCGCTTCTAGTGTTGTATCTAGGAAATATTTGCTTAACCCTAGGTTACAAAGATTTTCTTCTATGTTTTATTCTAGAAGTTTTATAGTTTAATTTTTTACATTTAGTTTTATCATTCATTTTGGGTTCATTTTTGTATATGGTGTGAGGTATGGATTGAAGTTCTTTTTTGGCATATAATTATTTAGTTGTTCTAGCACTATTTATTGAAAAGACTGTCTTTCCTTCATTAAATTGTCTTAATATTTGTGTTGAAAAGCAATTAGTACCATTGCTTTTGAAAAAGATTAGTACCATTGTGTTGAAAAAGAATCTATGTGAGTTGATTTCTGAACTTTGATCTAGTTGTCTATTTTAGCACCAATACCATACTTTTGTGACCACAGTAGTTTTGTAATAAGTCTTGAAGTCAGTTAGTGTTAGTCACCCTACTATGTCCCTCTTTTTAAAAGTTGTTTTGGCTATCATAGGTCATTTGCATTTCCATACAAATTTTAACGTTGGCCTTCTACAGAAAAGCTTGCTTGAATTTTGATTGAGATTACATTGCAGCTATAGATCAATTAGAAGAGATGTGGTATCTTAAAATTGTGAATCTTCTGGTTCATGATTATGAAAACTTCTTCTTTAACTTAGATCTTTCTTAGTTTTTCTCAGCAATATTTTGCAGTTTTCTGTATTCAGGTCTTCCACATCTTTAGTTAAATTTATCCGCCTAAATGTTTCTTATTTTTTAATGCTACATAAATATTTTTTATTTCAATTTCTGGTTGTTTGTTTCCAGTCTATGGAAATATAACTGAATTTTATATTGATGTTATATTCTGCAGCCTTGCCATACTCACTTATTTAGTTTTAATCAATTTTTTTTGCATATTACATATAATTTTCTATATGGGCAATATGTCCATGAATAAAAACAGTTTTATGCTTTCTTTTTCAATAATTCCTTTTATTTCTTTTTCTTGCCTTACTGCACTGCCTAGAACTTCCAGTTCAATGGTGAATTGAAGTGGTGAGAGTGAACTTCTCTGACTTGCTTCTGAACTTAGGGTGGAAAAATTTAGTATTTTACCATTAAATATGCTATTAGCAAAAGATTCTGGACAATCATCCTTATCATATTGAGCAAGTTGTCTTGCATTCCTAGTTTGTTGAGTGTCTTTGTTTTTCTTTTTTTTTAAATGATGGGTTCTTTTATTTATTCATTCACTATACATCTTCAGAAATGAATGCTTGATTTGGCCAAATGCTTTTTATATGTCTATTAAGATGATCATATTTAAAAAAAATTTTTCTGTCTGTTAACATAATGAATTATAGTGATTTTCAGAAATTAAACCAATCGTCCAAGATGGCTGAATAGGTACAGCTCCAGGCTATAGCTCCCAGCATGAGCGACACAGAAGACGGGTGATTTCTGCATTTCCAATTGAGGTACCGGGTTTATCTCACTTGGGCATGTCAGCCAGTGGGTGCAGGACAGTGGATGCAGCCCACTAAGTGAGAGCCCAAGCAGGCGAGGCATTGCCTCACCTGGGAGGTGCAAGGGGTAAGGGAATTCCCTTTCCTAGCCAAGGGAAACCATAACACACAGCACCTGGAAAATTGGGTCACTCCCACCCTAATACTGTGCTTTTCCAAGGGTCTTAGCAAATGGCATACCAGGAGATTATATCCTGCACCTGGCTCAGAGGCTCCCATGCCCATGGGACCTCCCTCATTGCTAGCATAGCAGTCTGAGATCTAACTGCAAGGCAGCAGCAAGGCTGGGGGAGGGGCGCTGGCCATTGCTGAGGCTTGAGTAGGTAAACAAAGCAGCCAGAAAGCTCGAACTGAGTGGAGCCCACCACAGCTCAAGGAAGACTGCTTGCCTCTGTAGACTCCACCTCTGGGGACAGGACATAGCCAAATAAAAGGCAGAAGAAACCTCTGCAGATGTAAATGTCCCTGTCTGACAGCTTTTAAGAGAGTAGTGGTTCTCCTAGCACGGAGTTTGAGATCTGAGAACGGACAGACTGCTTCCTCAAGTGGGTCCCTGACCCCCGAGTAGCCTAACTGGGAGGCACCCCCCAGTAGGGGCAGACTGACACCTCACATGGCCGGGTACCCTCTGAGATGAAGCTTCCAGAGGAATGATCAGGCAGCAACAATTGCTGTTCAGCAATATTCACTCTCCTGCAGCCTCTACTGCTGATTCCCAGGCAAACAGGATCTGGAGTGGACCTCCAGCAAACTCCAACAGACCTGCAGCTGAGGGTCCTGACTGTTAGAAGGAAAACTAACAAACAGAAATGACATCTACACCAAAACCCCATCTGTACGTCACCATCATCAATGACAAAAGGGAGATAAAACCACAAAGATGGGGAAAAAACAGAGCAGAAAAGCTGAAAATTCTAAAATCAGAACACCTCTCCCCCTCCAGAGGAGCGCAGCTCCTCACCAGCAATAGAACAAAGCTGGATGGAGAATGACTTTGACGAGTTGAGAGAAGAAGGCTTCAGACAATCAAACTTCTCTGAGCTAAAGGAAGAAGTTCGAACCCTTCACAAAGAAGCTAAACACCTTGAAAAAAGATTAGATGAATGGCTAATTAGAATAACCAATGTAGAGAATCCCTTAAATGACCCAATAGAGCTGAAAACCCTGGCACGAGAACTACGTTACAAATGCACAAACTTCAGTAACCGATTCGATCAACTGAAAGAAAGGGTATCAGTGATTGAAGACTAAATGAATGAAATGAAGTGAGAAGAGAAGTTTAGAGAAAAAAGAGTAAAAAGAAACAAACAAAGCCTCCAAGAAATATGGGACTATGTGAAAAGACCAAATCTACGTCTGATTGGTGTACCTGAAAGTGACAGGGAGAATGGAACCAAGACGGAAAACCCACTCTGCAGAATATTAGCCAGGAGAACTTCCCCAACCTAGCAAGGCAGGCCAACATCCAAATTCAGGAAATACAGAGAATGCCACAAAGATACTCCTAGAGAAGAGCAACTCCAAGACACATAATTGTGAGATTCACCAAAGTTGAAATGAAGAAAAAAATGTCAAGGGCAGCCAGAGAGAAAGGTCGAGTTACCCACAAAGGGAAGCCCATTAGGCTGATAGCGGATCTCTCAGCAGAAACTCTACAAGCCAGAAGAGAGTGGGGGAGGGGGTGGCAATATTCAACATTCTTAAAGATAAGAATTTTCAACCCAGAATTTCATATCCAGCCAAACTAAGTTTCATAAGTGAAGGAGAAATAACATCCTTTACAGACAAGCAAATGCTGAGAGATTTTGTCACCACCAGGCCTGCCCTACAAGAGCTCCTGAAGGAAGCACTACACATGGAAAGGAGCAACCAGTACCAGTCACTGCAAAAACATGCCAAAATGTAAAGACCATCGATGCTAGGAAGAAACTGCATCAACTAACAAGCAAAAAAACCAGCTAACACCATAATGACAGCATCAAATTCACGCATAACAATATTAACCTTAAATGTAAATGGGCTAAATGCTCCAATTAAAAGACACAGACTGGCAAATTGGATAAAGAGTCAAGACCCATCTCACACGCAGAGACACACATAGGCTCAAAATAAAGGGATGGAGGAAGATCTACCAAGCAAATGGAAAACAAAAAAAGGCAGGAGTTGGAATCCTAGTCTCTGATAAAACAGACTTTAAACCAACAGAGATCAAAAGAGACAAAGAAGGCCATTATATAATGGTAAAGAGATCAAATCAACGAGAAGAGCTAACTATCCTAAATATATATGCACCCAATACAGGAGAACCCAGATTCATAAAGCAAGTCCTTGGAGACTTACAAAGAGACTTAGACTCCCACACAATAATAAGGGGAGATTTTAACACTCCACTGTCAACATTAGTCAGATCAATGAGACAGAAAATTAACAAGGATATCCAGGAATTGAACTCAGCTCTGCACCAAGTGGACCTAATAGACATCTATAGAACTCTCCATCCCAAATCAACAGAATATACATTCTTCTCAGCACCACATCACAGTTATTCCAAAACTGATCACATAGTTGGAAGTAAAGCACTCCTCAGCAAATGTGAAAGAACAGAAATTACAACAAACTGTCTCTCAGACCACAGTGCAATCAAACTAGAACTCAGGATTAAGAAACTCACTCAAAACTGCTCAACTACAAGGAAACTGAACAACCTGCTTTGAATGACTACTGGGTACATAAC
>NW_012104253.1:5365931-5366299 GCF_000951045.1 Mandrillus leucophaeus
AATCAGGCAGGAGAAAGAAATAAAGGGTATTCAATTAGGAAAGGAGGAAGTCAAATTGTCCCTGTTTGCAGGTGACATGATTGTATATTTAGAAAACCCCATCATCTCAGCCCAGAATCTCCCTAAGCTGATAAGCAACTTCAGCAAAGTCTCAGGATACAAAATCAATGTGCAAAAATCACAAGCATTCTTATATACCGATAACAGACAAACAGAGATCCAAATCATGAGTGAACTCCCATTCACAACTGCTTCAAATAGAATAAAATACCTAGGAATCCAACTTACAAGGGATGTGAAGGACCTCTTCAAGGAGAACTACAAACCACTGTTTAGTGAAATAAAAGAGGACACAAACAAATGGAAGA
>NW_012104253.1:5370949-5381959 GCF_000951045.1 Mandrillus leucophaeus
GCTGGAGAGGATGTGGAGAAATAGGAACACTTTTACACTGTTGGTGGGACTGTAAACTAGTTCAACCATTGTGGAAGACAATGTGGTGATTCCTCAAGGATCTAGAATTAGAAATACTATTCGCCCAGCCATCCAATTACTGGGTATACACCCAAAGGATTACAAATCATGCTGCTATAAAGATACATGCATACATATGTTTATTGTGGCACTATTCACAATAGCGAAGACTTGGAACCAACCCAAATGTCCATCAATGACAGACTGGATTAAGAAAATGTGGCACATATACACCATGGAATACTATGCAGCCATAAAAAAGGATGAGTTCGTGTCCTTTGTAGGGACATGGATGAAGCTGGAAACCATCATTCTCAGCAAACTATCGCAGGAACAGAAAACCAAACACCGCATGTTCTCACTTACAGGTGGAAATTGAACCATGAGAACACTTGGACACAGGAAGGGGAACATCACACACCGGGGCCTGTTGTGGGGGTGGGGGCGGGGAGGGATAGCATTAGGAGGTATACCTAATGTAAATGATGAGTTAATGGGTGTAGCACACCAACATGGCATATGTATACATATGTAACAAACCTGCACATTGTGCACATGTACCCTAGAACTTAAAGTATAATAATAATTAAAAAAATTACACCAATCTGTTATTGCAAGGAGAAAACCCACTTGGTCATGACGCCCTTTATATTTGTTATTATATTTGATTTGCTAAAAAATTTTAAAGTAATTTTGCATTTATGATTGTGAAGCATTTATGATCATGCTGTTCTATAGTTTTCTGTCTTGTAATAATCTAGTTTTGTTATCAAGATTGTGCAGGTTTACTGAATCTGTGGAGAAACACTCCCATTTCTTCTATTTTCTGGAAACACTTGGTATTATTTCTTTCTGAAATATTTAGGTAAATTTACCACTAAAGCCATCTGAGCCTGGTGTTTTCTACTGGGAAAGTTTTAAACAAAAATTTGAATTTATTCAATAGTCAAAGTGCTATTTGGGTTATTTACTTCTTTTTAAGTAAGCTTGGGTAATTTGTCAAATTTCATCTAAGTTGTTGATTTTGTTGGCATAAAACGTGTAATAATATTCACTATTTATCCTTTTAATATCTGTAGAATTTGTAGTGGTATCACCTCTCTTATTCCTCTCATTAGTAAATTTTTCTTCTCTTTTTGGTTCCTGGTCAGACTGGCTAAAATTTCGTCAGCTAATCTTGTCAAAAAACCAGTTTTTAGTTTTATTAGTTTTTTCTACTGATTTCTATTTCTTCAATTTCTGCTACGATTGTTTTCATTTTCACTATTTTCTGCTTAAATTTGGATTCATTTATTCTTCTTTAACTAGTTTCTAAAGCTGAAAGCTGATGTAATTGACTTAGACATTTCTTATTCTGTAATGCTATAAATTTCTCCCTAAGTGCTGCTTTAGCAGCATTCTATAAATTTTTATGTATTTTCATTTTTATTCACCTTAAAATATTTTCTCATTTTCATTTTGATTGTTCCTTTGACCCATGGAGTATTAGGAGAGTGTTTAGTTTCCAAATACAGTTAGCTTGTGTATCTGTGGGTTTACACCCATGGATTCAACAATTATAGATTGGTTGAATATTACAGATTGGTTTGAAAATATTTTAAAAAATCGCATCTGTACTGATCATGTATTGACTTAGTTTTTATTGTCATTATTTCCTAAAAACTACAGCATAACAATAATATACATTGAATATACACTGTATTTATTAGGCATGACTTGTAATCTAGAGATGATTTAAAGTGTATGGGAGAATGTGCATAAGTTATATGAAAATACTATACAATTTTATATCAGAGAGTTAAACATCTGCAGGTTTTGGTATCTGTGGGAGTTCCTGGAATCAATCCCACACAGATACCAAGAAATGACTGTACTTGACGATTTTCCAGATAGCTTTGTCTTACTGATGTTCAACTTTATTCTATTATGGTCAGTGGAAATGTTGTGTATGACATGGATTAGTGAGACTTGTTTTATGGTCCTGAATATGTTCTATTTTGGTGATTGTTTCAAGTGCACTTGAAAAAGAATGTATATTCTGCTGTTGTTGGGTGAAGCGCTCTATATGGATCGATTAGGTTGGCTGATAGTGTTCTTCAAGTATTATTAATGATTTCACATCTACTTGTTCTGTCAGTTACGGAAAAGGGGATATTAAAATCTACAACTAGAATTGTGAATTTGTCTGTTTCTTTATGCAGTTCTGACAATTTTTCCCTCTATATTTTGAGGTTTTGTTACTGGATGAGTATACATATAGGATCATTATGTTCTCTTGATGAATTAATGCTTTTCCATTAAAAATGACCTTTGCTACCTCTTTGTTATTCTTTGCTCTGAAATCTACTTTGTCTGATTTTTAATATAACCACCCCCACTTTGTTTTAATTAGTGTTAGTGTGGTATATTTTTTTCTCATCCTTTTACTTTTAACCTATTAGTGTGTTTATATTTAAAGCGAGTTTCTTATAGGTCATATAGAGTTGGGTCTATTTGTTTTGTTTTGTTTTTATCCAATCTGACAATCTCTGTCTTTTCATCGTGATATTTGGATGATTAATTTTTGATACCATTATAGATACAGTTAGGTTTAAATCTACCATCTTGCTCTTAACCTTTTATTATTCTCGTCTGTTCTTTGTTCTTTTTTTCTTCTTGTCTGCCTTTCTTTGGATTGAGTATTTTTAAATGATCCAATTATGTTGTCTCATTTGGTTTATTAGCTTATTAGTATAACTTTTTGTTCAGTTATTTTAGTAGTCGCTTTAGGGTTAATGCACATCTTTAGTTTATCGTGGTCAACCTTCAAGTGTTATTATATCACTTCACATATGGTATAAGTTGCTTATAACAGTATATTTCTATTTTTCCTTTCCTGGCCTTTGCACTATTGTTGCCATACGTTTTACTTCTACATACATTATAAACCCCATAATACATTGTTGTTATTTTTCTTTAAGCAGTCAATTATCTTTTAAAGAGTTTCAGATAATAAGAAAAGTGTCTATGTATTTACCCACATAGTTATCATGTCTGGTGCTCTCCATTCCTTTGTGTAGATCCAGGTTTTCATCTGCTATCATTTTCCTTCTGCATGAAGGATTTTCTTTAACATTTCTTGTAGCACAGGTCTGCTGGTGATGAATTCTTTTAGCTTTTATACGTCTGAAAAGAGGCTTTATTTTGCCTCTACTCACTGAAGGACAGTCTCAAAGTCTCAACAAATCTACCAACAATTCCCTTTTTTCTTTTTTACTGCCCCTCAAGACTCTAAGAGGATTGTGCAAAAAATGGTAGGATTTAGAATTATTTCTTTTGTGCAGAATATTTTACAAGGGCATAGAGGAATCTGCATGTGTCTGAGCATCCACTGAGGCAGGAGCCAGTGTGGCTGATTCTCCATTCTGACAGCAGGAGTCATGATTAGTAAACAAAAGGACAGTGTGTGGGAGAGGGTAATTTGTCACTAATAAGATTGACACGGCCAGGGGAGGAGAAGAGTATTTTTTTTTCCGAACTATCTCCTCACTGAGATAAATTTTTTTGTGGTAATAAATTTTTTGCCACCAGAAAATGAATATCTTTTGTGCCTCAGTGACAAAGTTTTAGGTTTCCATGTAGCATCAAAGTCATGTCTATCTTTCATGCTGTGTAGAAGGAACTAGATTTGCAGAAATTGTGAGCGATTTCTGCCTCCTGGCTTATGGCACCTGTGGCTGGTTTCACAGGTCACCTTTTCCTTGTCCTCCAAGGCAACACCTCCCTGATTCAGTTGACATTCTGAGTCATTCTGTCTTGTTAATTTGGTTGGCTGTGTGAAACCAGACAAACAACCCTCATGTTTTCGGATCAATATTTTCCCCTTATGGTGCATATTGATTATTTGAACAATCCTGGTACTGACACTTAAGCCTAGCTGATTTCTTAAAGTGATAGAACTTAGAGGGAAGGGCCACAAAACCCAAAAACAATAAAAGCCTGGGTCATGGAAAAATCTTCAGAGTCTGGTTGTCTCAAGGTCAAGGCCTGGCTGGCTCATCTGATCCAGTCTCCTTTCTAGGCCTCAGTCTCCCAGCTGTGCAAATGGATTAGTGATTTCCTTTCCAACTCTGATATCAAATGGATGCACCATTCCACATTCCATGCATTCTCTCCCCTGCATAATCTCACATTGGATATTTTGCATGTGTCGAGCATGTTGCAAATTCTGTTCTATTCCTTTGCTCTCTTGTAATAAAAACAGGTATTTTGCTTAATGTTCATAATTATTTTTCTATTACAGAAATAGTCATGTGAATGAGAAAATTTAGAAAATACAGATTTGCAAAAAGAAGAAAATATCCGTACAAAAATCATACAGTCCAGAAATGACCACTATTTTAAGTTTTTGGTTATATTGATGGTTTGGATCTGTGTGCCTGTCCAAATCTCATGTTGAATTGTAATCTCCAGTGTTGGAGGTGGGGCCTGGTAGGAGGTGATTGGATCATGGGGGCAGAGTCCTCATGACGGGTTAGAACCATCCCCTCTGTGCTGTTCTTGTGATAGTGAGTGGGTGAGTTATTGTGAGATCTGGTTGTTTAAAAGTGTGTAGCGCCTCCCTCCTCTCTGTCTGTTCTTTCTGCTCCGGCCATGTGAAGATGCCTCTGCTCTGGCTTTGCCTTGTGCCATGAGTAAAAGCTCCCTGAGGCCTCCCCAGAAGCAGATGCTGGCACTGTGCTTCCTGTACAGCCTGTGGAGCTGTGAGACAATTAAACTTATTTTCTTATAAACTACTCAGTCTCGGGAATTTTTTTTTTTATAGCAATACAAGAAAGGATTAATACAATATCCTTCCAGTCTTTCTTCTCTGTATATACTTAAGCATATATTTCTATTTTTCCTTTATAAAATGGTATTATACAGGATAACTGGCTTTGTAATCTTTTTCATTTAACGTTTTCTATAATCAGCTTTCTACGTAATTAAATATTCTTTCACCATGCATTTTCAATGCCTACCACATATTTGCTTTTAGATGTGTCATGACTTATTTAACCATCTCCTGTTTTTGGACATTTGAATGGTTTGCAGATTTTCACTGCCTTGAACAATTCTATGCTGAGCCCCTTAAAGTGAAGATTTTGTATACAGCTATGATAATTTCCTTAGGATCAATTTCTAGCAGCAGAATTTCTGGGACAAAGAACATTTACTTTTTTTTTTTAGGTATTGAAACATTTCAAATTAAATTCCAGAAAAGGTTTTATGAATATAAACTTCAATTTATAAAGTAAGAGTACATCTTTTTCTAGACACTTCCTAAATTCTAGATGTTATTTATAAGCTTCCAGCCCTTCATATGTAATTCTGATATTCAAAAGGCTCTGAAAACCAAAATTTTTTTCATCACTCATTTAGCGTCAAAACCTGACCTCAATTGACATGAAGACATTAACAGCCTGCATCTGTCTCATTTAGTGTGGATATTCATATTTTGCTTTAGAAATATCTTGCTGTTGGATTTTGGGGTGCTGCTGCAGACGTTTTAGGGTGAAAGGGCTGCTTATGTCCAGCATATGCACCACAGTTCCTTTCTAAAGTCTGAAAATTTGTAAGTTTGGGCTCACATTTGGCATCAGGAATATCAGATAAATAGCTGTGAGCCTACATTAAAAAAAAATTGACACCAACTAATAGGCAAACGTGATGCTTCAGTTATTTTAATTTACATTTCTTTGTTTACTAGTAAGATTAAATATATATTACCTATCTTTAGCATCAATACGATTATTCACAGTTTTTGTTTATTTTGGTAGATATTTTGGTTATCTAGACAATTTCTTTCTTTTTTTTGAGAGACATAGTCTGTAACTTTATTTGGCTGATGATTGCAAGGATGTACATATTTGTCAGAACTCATTGATCTGTACATTTTACTATCTGTAAAATATTCTTCAAAGAATTAAAAAAAAAAAAAAAAAGCAACATAAAGGAGTGGTCTCATCCTGGCAGCCCCTCCCTGCATGTGTTGGTGGGGAATGTAACAGTATAATGAAGGAGAGAAAATAGACTTTAGAATACACTGAACTGAGTGTATATTTTTTCCTTACCGTTCAATAGTGGTGACCTTGGGCAAATTCTTTAACCTCTGCAAGCCTTAGTTTTCTCATCTCAAAAATGATGCTGGTGCTAACATTTACTTTATAAAGTTGCAATTGCAATGAAGAATGTATGCATATAAATAGAGGAAGAAGTTAGCACAGTTTCAGGTACACAGTCCCCCAGGACCAAAGATGCGCTGAAGGTGGGTTGTTATCTGACATGAAAAACGGTGCACCATGAAAGAAAGGGAGATCTGTCTTTAATTATGAGAACCTTGAGTACACGCAGGTCTTGAAGATGTGTTTTATTAATCCTTACTTCAGAAACATGAGCCAACATCTGGACACCAATATCAAAAATATACTTTGGAAAATTTTTAAGAAAATTGGGCATGTCTCTGATGGAGCTCTCTCACCTTACAGAGGCATTTTTATGTATTTCTGATTACTAGACAATTTGTTTGGAAATGAAATAAGGGATGATTAAAAAAATAGATGATTTAGAGCAGGAAGGATTCTTATTTCCTGGTTCAAGTTACAGAATTTCTCTTAGAGTAAATGTTTTCTCCTCAAAGGCATGTGAGAAATATATTTTCAGAGTTCCAGAGTCCTTTCTTTCATTCTTTTTTTCTTCTTCTTCATCTTTGATCCATTTCTTGGCAGGGAAAAATTCTTGGGTCACTAACTCTCCCTCCTAGTCTATGGAGAAGGCGCTGTTGTGTTCCGTCATTTGGGAATATGGAGGAAAATTTTGAAGCCAAATCATTTTTCCCCGACCTAGGATGCCAGTCCATTTTTTTTCTTCATCCTTTAGCATTAGTCTCTCTGATTTTGTCTAAAAAAGAACATGAAAAATCAACACAAGGAGAGATTTTCTTGATCTCAGGGCAACTCTTTTTCACTTAGTCCTTAAATTAGAGCTTGCTTTCTGTCTGATCTGGACTCTCTAGAATTTCAGTTGCACAAATATTGTGCCACTAGGATAGTTTTCTTGACACATATCACTTTGTTCCTCATGCTGTCTATTGATCCTTTCTTTTGGTTTAAAGGAGGATTTTTCAGCCAGTGCTCTACCTGGTTGATTTGGTTTTCTGCTCCATCAGTTCTGCTCTTCTCTCTCTCTGTCCCTCCTGCTTGTGTCCATCATGTGAATATTCCCTTAATCTCAGTCTTTCCTACTGCAGAATGGGTGGGTAGGAGTCAGACTGGACATCCTGAATGGCCTTTTTAGCACCATAATTCTAAGAGTTATCATTGAAATTGCTATAGAAAGAATAATAATAAACACTTGCCTCAATTTCTCCCCTCTCTTTGGTTGAAGACATTAAAGGGTCATGATATTTAGTGTTTGGGGCCAGAAAAAAATCCTGTAAGAATACATAAAAGGGCCGGGCACAGTGTCTCACACCTGTAATCCCAGCACTTTGGGAGGCTGAGGAGGGTGGATCACGAGGCCAGGAGATCAAGACTATCCTGGCTAACACAGTAAAACCCCGTCTCTAATAAAAATACAAAAAAGAAAAAAAATTAGCTGAAGGCGCCAACGCTGCTTCCCAGATGGAACCCTGTGGCTGCATCCTCCGAAGGGGAGGAAGGCTGTATCCTCACGTGGCAGAAGGAGTGAAAAGGCAAGATAGAGCTCTTTTCAACCTCAAGACCTTTTATAAGGGTGCCTCTCAAAGGCCACACCTCTTGATACTGTTGTACTGGGGATTAAGTTGCAACAAGAATTTTGGAAGGGACACTTCTATACAAACCAAAGGAGTTTCAAAGAGTTTACATGGCTTTAAGATGCACTGGGCTAGAGCTTCTACCTTGGAGAGAGGGCTGTAGTCTTTGAAATGCCTTCAGCATCAATCTGGGGACACAGCATGGTGTCTTACAAAGATCATGGGCAGCAGACATTTGATGAATTAACCAAGCTCTGCCACTTTCTGTGTAACCACAGACAAGTTATTTTACCATGAAGAGCCTCAGTTTTCTCATTTGTAGAATAGGGAATGCTAATGCCTACCTCACATAAGGTAAAGATCAAATGAGATCACTTATGAACAGTGCCTGGCAGATCTGTTCTTTTTCATTAATGAATCAGGGGTCACATACAGATCTAGAATGGGATTTCTCAACTTCAGCATTCCTGCATTTCGGATGGGAGAAATCTTTGCTGTGGGGGGCTGTCCTGTGCATTGCAGCATCACGCTCTCTACCCATTAGATGCCAGGAGTACCTAGATTGGGTCAAATGTGCCCTGGGGCACAAAATCCTCCCTGGCTGAGAAACACTGGTCTGAAGCAAGCAAGGTGCTTTTCTAGAACTTCACTCTGAGCTGTCAGTATGGGGATAATTTTTGTGCAGGTGGAGAAGATTTGGTGGGATGATATCTACCTCATCTAAAATCCTCATCTTCCTGTTGATGGCTGTAGCACATTTAAATCGACAGGCCATTTCCCCATTGCTGGGTGTGCAGGCGAACTTGCATGTCTGCTGCCATAGGGCTTGCAGCAGTGGCCATCACTGTACAGGTCTCCTTTGCACACCTGGCTTGAACTTCTAAAGGGCTCTGCTATTAGTATCAATGTGGCCTCCCCCTGGGATCGGCCTATGAAGTAAAGATAACGAGGGTGGTATGAAGCAGCCCAGTGATGCTGGAGCCAGTCTCACTGGTGCCCAAACATGATTGTGTGGGTGGAGGTTGCCCAGCCTTTGCTTTTCTCTACCTATCCCACACCCTGAAGCCTGCCAACATCCTCTGGAATTATGGCCCTAGAACATTTTCCAGGCCGATCCTGAGCACCTCACGTGTCTGGAGAGACCAGTACTCGATCAGCTTTTACTCACGGCAGCAAGGGCCAGGTTTATTCCTTCCACTGCGTGGGTGAGAAAATAGAGACTCAGACATAAGTAACTTTCTAAGGTTACACCAGACACTTTCCTTTTGTGGTAATGAGCTCTCCATTCCTGGAAGTACCCAACACTGGGGACCTTGGCATGGTGCAGGGGAGCATGCTGGGCCATGCCACCAAGTTCTCCCTCTTGGGACAATGCTTCTCTTCCTTCCTCGGAGGCTGCCCAACTGGCTTCAGCTCTTTCCGTTTTCTTTCTTCTGCCTTGGAACCTGGTCTCCATCCTCCCTCTGAAGTGAACTTGCTCTATGAGTTCTAACAAGAAACATTATGATCTAACTTCTTGTGGCTTCAGGAGATACAAATCTGTGGCAACACTTCAAATTAAGTGTCGTGAGTGAGTAATTACTTTCTGAATCTGAGGCGTTCCATTGAATGGGAATCATTACTGTGTGTTAATTAAAATCCCACTGATTATTAAAATTATATTTTGGTGTTTTAATAACTCTATAAGGGACATGCAGATAAAGCCCAGAGATACACATCGGTGTGGATTCTTGTTCAACCCCAATAAATATTGATATTACTTCAGACATGTACTTATTGGTTCATGAAATGTAAGTGGAATTCACACTGGAGATGGGTCTGGGTGTCGCAATGAGGTCTGCACCTCTTTGGAAGCCAAGTGCAGGGATCTTTTGATCTTTATAAAGTCTGAGTTTGGAGCAAGCTTCTTCAGAGTGCAGAGTGATTGGGAATATCAAGGAGGAGGTGTGGGGTGGTTATGATACACTCCTGTCTAATTCCTTCTGGGTGCTTCCAAGGACCAGGGTAGAAGTGAAACTTGCAATCTTCATGGAATCTTATTAATATTAGATCATAGGGCTGTAGATACTCAGGATTGGCATTCAGGAATTTTAAGTCATTTATTCACCAAGCCTGGCTGCTGATCAGAATCCCCTTGGGAAGCTTTGCAAACATTCACATTTCCTACTGCTTCTTTGAGGTCCTGACTGGGCAGGTAGGTGGGTTTGATCCAGCCCCATAGGTGATCTGTCCACTCCAGTGTTTCTGTTTGTCTGGGGATGCATGAGGAATATTTTCACCTCCTCGTTCCTACTCTCCCATGTCTCTCTTGGGGCTCTGTCTCCCAAACTTCCTTCCACTGAAAGAGTCTGCAGAGGTGTTTTCTACAGGTTGGCATTCACTGGATTGGGAACATTGACACATTCCTGCCCTCCATAGCGGCATGGGCTCCAACGTCCCCAGCAGTGCCCAGCCAGCCTTGCCTCCCTGCTTCTAGAAGCTGAGCTCACCCCAGGACTTCTCAGATGTCTAGAACATTATTCCCCAGGGGAGAGATAGGTGCCCCGGGAGCTAGATGGAGACATTATATTATCTACCTGAATGAAGCAAGATATTTGGAAGGGTCCACTTGATGTGGCCATTTCATGAGGCTGTTTTGCTATAGGAATTGTATTGGTTAGGTTCTGGCAGGAGACAGGACACCCTCAAATTGGGTCACTTGAGGAGAATTTAGCAGATGTGCCGTCTGCAAAGGGGCGAGGAGGGAGAAGGGTCATCCTAAGAGATAGTGCAGTGTGCTGGACTCGGGGCCTGCAGTCGAGAGGGGAGGAAGAGCTCCCTGGGATGGGGATGCAGAGAGAGCTGGGGATGGGGGGATGTAACCCACCTGCCTGTGGTGAGCCTGGGAGAGAGTGCTGGGGGGGAAATACCCCACCCACCTCACTCTCCTTCCCACAGAGCTGAGCAGCAGCAGCGGGTCTCCTGTGGCTCTGCAAGGTGCACAGCGCAGCAGGTGCTCACAAGAGGCCAAGGGGCAGCACCTCTGTAGAGGGTATGGCCTTTGACATGGCCTAGATGGGGTGGCAGTGGAATTTGGGCTGGTGGAGCAGCAGACTGGGGTCCAGGAGTTGGGGGATGACACTTGAGCTGGGTGGAGGCAGTTTTCAGGTTTGGAGTCAGGGTGGATAAGGCCAGGAGCTGGGGTCTGGATTGGACAG
>NW_012104253.1:5387764-5389664 GCF_000951045.1 Mandrillus leucophaeus
CACCATGCCCAGCTAATTTTTGTATTTTTAGTAGAGACGGGGTTTCACCATATTGGCCAGGCTGGTCTTGAACTCCTGACCTCTTGATCCACCTGCCTCCGCTTCCCAAAGTGCTGGGATTACAGGCTAGCGCTGCTGCGCCCAGCTTGGCAACTATTTTTGAACTTGATGTACCCCCTTTCTCCTTCATGACGCCACCAACTCCTATATATCCTTCAAAATCCTACTCATTTAGTCCTCTCTCTGAGAATCATTTCCGGACCTGTGCATGCTCCCCTGGGCTGGGTTAGTGGATCTCTGCCTCCATGGCTGGGGCCTGCACCATCGGATGCCCATCTCACTGTGTGGTAGGAGGTGACTGTCCAACCTCCACTGGATTGTCAGTGGCTGGAGGGCACCAGCCATGTCCCTAGTGTCCAGCCCAGGACGTGGCACAGAATAAAGGCCAGCTTTGTTGAGTACATGAATGGGCATAAAGAAAAAAGAGATCACAGTCCCTGCCTGAAGGAATAAGCATGGACGCGGGGCGACTGGGCCATCCTGTCAAACGTGATAAGGGCCAGGTAAGTGATGCAATGGGGGAGCCCAGAGAAAGCAGCAGTTTCTCTGGAGGACCCAGAAGGACTTCCAGGAGCAGGCGGCCTTTGAGATGGATTTGAAAGGTGAAGGGATGACTTATTCCCAAGTTTGTTCTTCTCCATCTTACAGGGGGCGAGCCCAGCCGCGACAGGGTGGAGCCAGATGATTCCCCTCCAGGCCGGTGTACATTTTGCCGAGTGTGAGCGTGGGTCCCATCGCTCCATGGTGCCACTGGCCACAGTTCACCTCCAACACAGTCAGGTGGGACTGGAAGAGCTGAGGCAGGGCCAAAGGAAAATGAAATAAGGCAGGAAGAGCCAGGTCTGCCAGGCTGGGGCTGGCCCCACTGCTGGGACATCCTGGGCAGTGGACAAAGATGTTATGTCAAGGGGTTCACGGACTATTCTGGCACAGTGACCACAGTTCCTTTAGTCGTTCAAATACAGGCTCTGGGGGCACCTCCAATGAGATGGGCCTTGTGCTCTGGCCTAGGGGAGCAGGTGAACAAATCATACCCTGTGCCCCTGGGAGGTCACAGGTGAAAGAGGCAGACAGATATGGAGATGATCAAGTACATGAAAGCCTCCTAGAGTCGCCGAAAGCCCACTTTACAGAGACTGTCTGCCCTGTGAAATGACCATTCACACACATGCATGGATTAAACATGTATACATGCCCAGGAGCATGGATCAGACAGTTAAAGTCCCGCTCCAAGGAGCTTCCATTTCAGTAAGTGAAGGAGCTAGACATTAATCGAAGCATCACTAGTAAGTGCTGGAGATGCTGTTAGAAGTGAGATCTTCCCTGGTCAGGAAGGCCATGGGTGGAGATGTGAAGGTAAGAAGGCCAGGTAGGGCAGGGACATCACTAGAGGGGAGAGCGCAGGTGCAAAGGGCCTGAGGGAGGGGCCCTGGAGGTGGCCATTCTGGCTGGAGTGGTGAGAGTGGTAATTGAGTGGCAGGAGGTGTGCTGGAGGGGTGGGCTGGAAGGGCATTATCCCACCCACCAGGGATCCCACACCACCCGGTGCTTACTGGAAACCCCCTGGCATCCTCTCCCACCCTGGCCCTTGGCTGTTGTGACCTGGTGAGATCAGGCCTGTTAAATGAGTGGCTGGGCCTGTGACCCAGGGACATCCTGGGTGGACTCAGGGATGGAGTGAGAAAGAGGGAAAGAATAGAAAGATAGCAAACACCAAATGCCTTGATGCCAAATGATGGGCATCCGGGCCTGAGTAAAGGTTCCGTCTCTACCCCAAAAGCACTGGTAGAAGGACCCTATCCCGCTTTAGGTGGGGTGTGTGCGCCCTGTGACCAGATTA
>NW_012104253.1:5391834-5393436 GCF_000951045.1 Mandrillus leucophaeus
AGCGTCCACCGACGGGGTGAAGAGAGGAGAGCCTGGTTCTGGGAAGACGACTGCGGTGAGATGGATTGGACTGGGGAGATGCTGGAGATGGGGACCTGTTGGGGTTACTGTGTTGTTCAGGTGAGAAGTTAAGAGTGTCCAGATCCCAGTGGAGAGAAGAATGGAGGGAGAAGTCCTGAGGCTCTTGCAGAGGAAGGACAGGACTGGATAACAGGCATCACGGGGGAGGAGATGAAAAGAATCCCTGGCCCTGAGCCAGGTAATACCTGCAGAGGGAGCCATGGGTTTAAGGGACTGTCATTTCCCTGGTTCCTGGGGTGTCTTGGTGCTCGGGGTCTTCTCTGTGCACCCTCTAACCTGGCTTCCCATTGGAATCACCTGGAGAGGCTGTTAGAAACATAGCTTCCTGGGTCCCGTGCTCAGATGGTCTGCAATGGCCCTGAATCTGCATTTTTCAGGTGGCTCCAGGAAAATCAGATGCAGCTGGGCTGGTTGACATCACTGTTACCTCCCTCATCCTTCCCATACCCAAAGAAAGTCCTGGTGGATTTTCCTCTCACTGGCATGGAAACTGAGGCACAGGGAGGTGAGTGGCTTGCCCAGGCTCATACAGTTTGAGCCCAGGCTGGCGTCTATGCAGAGTCGCAGTCCTGTGGTCTCACAAAGCCAAGACCTGGAGGAGACTGAAGGGGAGGGGTGGGAGCCCGACTTCGGTTTCTTTACTCTCACCTCTAGGGCTATTGACAGCTCACTGGGAGGTCGTCTCCTGTAGCGCAGGGTGGGGCAGAGCAGGCTGCACAGGGAGTGGGCGTGTGGGTGCCAGACCCTTCCTGGGTGGCCAGGACCTTGGCAGACAGACCCCAGCTGGGCCTGCTCAGGCTCAGCAAGCCCTCCAGAGCAATCTGAGCAAGGGTGGGGGGTGCTGATCAGCCCCTGGGTCCTGGAGGATTCATTTTGAAAGGATTATAAATGATGAAATGGGCTTGTATCCTTCTCTCTTCAGCTGGAAACACTGCCAAGTAAAATCACGTTTTCCCGCCTTGGGGATTTTACTGATTGATTAACTGTGCTTCTCCAGGGCAAGGCATGTGGCCTCAGTTTGCCTAACCTGTCAAATGGGAACTAGTGTGGAAGTTTAGTGTCACATAGTCAGATGGGCCTGGCTTCATATCCCAACTCATGCCCTTGGGCAATTGTCTCTGTCTCCTAGTTTCTACATCTGCAAAACAGAGACAGTGACGCCAGCCTCACTGTGTTGTAGTGGGTATCAAATGGAATGCAATGAGAAGCACACGTAGCTAAGCACAGTGCTGGGCACGGGGCAGGGGAAAGCTACTGATTGCTGCTATTAGCCCAAGTACCTGGCACATCCCACATGCTGTTCATTTGTTGGCGAAGACAAATATATAGTGTCTGTGTGAATTGCTGTATATGGGTGTATGAACATATATGGAACTTGGCAAGCAGAAGTTTATGATCTAATGGGGCTGGAACAGCAGAGAGAAGATCTGCTGTCTGAATACCCTGTTGTGTCTTGAGCACTGGCCTGGGTCTTCTTTGGGACCCAGAAATGTGAACAAGAGAAAGAAGAAATTTCTTAGC
>NW_012104253.1:5394721-5401238 GCF_000951045.1 Mandrillus leucophaeus
CCCAGCCGCGACAGGGTGGAGCCAGATGATTCCCCTCCAGGCCGGTGTACATTTTGCCGAGTGTGAGCGTGGGTCCCATCGCTCCATGGTGCCACTGGCCACAGTTCACCTCCAACACAGTCAGGTGGGACTGGAAGAGCTGAGGCAGGGCCAAAGGAAAATGAAATAAGGCAGGAAGAGCCAGGTTTGCCAGGCTGGGGCTGGCCCCACTGCTGGGACATCCTGGGCAGTGGACAAAGATGTTATGTCAAGGGGTTCACGGACTATTCTGGCACAGTGGCCACAGTTCCTTTAGTCGTTCAAATACAGGCTCTGGGGGCACCTCCAATGAGATGGGCCTTGTGCTCTGGCCTAGGGGATCAGGTGAACAAATCATACCCTGTGCCCCTGGGAGGTCACAGGTGAAAGAGGCAGACAGATATGGAGATGATCAAGTACATGAAAGCCTCCTAGAGTCGCCGAAAGCCCACTTTACAGAGACTGTCTGCCCTGTGAAATGACCATTCACACACATGCATGGATTAAACATGTACACATGCCCAGGAGCATGGATCAGACAGTTAAAGTCCCACTCCAAGGAGCTTCCATTTCAGTAAGTGAAGGAGCTAGACATTAATCGAAGCATCACTAGTAAGTGCTGGAGATGCTGTTAGAAGTGAGATCTTCCCTGATCAGGAAGGCCATGGGTGGAGATGTGACGGTAAGAAGGCCAGGTAGGGCAGGGACATCACTAGAGGGGAGAGCGCAGGTGCAAAGGGCCTGAGGGAGGGGCCCTGGAGGTGGCCATTCTGGCTGGAGTGGTGAGAGTGGTAGTTGAGTGGCAGGAGGTGTGCTGGAGGGGTGGGCTGGAAGGGCATTATCCCACCCACCAGGGATCCCACACCACCCGGTGCTTACTGGAAACCCCCTGGCATCCTCTCCCACCCTGGCCCTTGGCTGTTGTGACCTGGTGAGATCAGGCCTGTTAAATGAGTGGCTGGGCCTGTGACCCAGGGACATCCTGGGTGGACTCAGGGATGGAGTGAGAAAGAGGGAAAGAATAGAAAGATAGCAAACACCAAATGCCTTGATGCCAAATGATGGGCATCCGGGCCTGAGTAAAGGTTCCGTCTCTACCCCAAAAGCACTGGTAGAAGGACCCTATCCCGCTTTAGGTGGGGTGTGTGCGCCCTGTGACCAGATTAGCATTTGAAAAGGATGACACTGATGGGAGCAGTAAGAGCAGAAGCTTCTGGAGGCCTGAGTTGTGGTATTTTCTATCCAAAGCTGTTTCCAGATGTGTTTTGCGACAATGCCCATTCATCTATTACTACCTGCTCTGCCCTGGAGGAGAAGCAATGGAGGTGTTCTCTGCCTCCCCTCTCAGTCCACCAGCATTTGATGCCAACCATGAAAGGACTGTGCCTGGTGCTCTGGGGCCAGCCCTGTGTCCTCAGGAAGCTCACAGCCCAGCCGGCATGGCCTGGGGGCCCACCTGGCAGTGACAATGGTGTTCCCTGCACATCCTGGGAGCCCTAAACCAATCATGGAGCCTAGGGAAGGATTTCTGCCTGGGCTGGTGCTTGGGTCTTATCTGGGTGCAGAAGGCAAGGAAGAGTGTACCAAATAGAGGGAACAGTGAACTTGGAAACGGGGAGACTTTGGAGAACGTGGTATCTGAGGAAGGTGGTTAGGTGCTGTTAGAAAGAGAAATGCGAGTAGGCGGTGGGGGTGGAGCAATGCCCCGGCCAAGGTGGGCTGTTTGAAAAGGCCCGGGACCTGGCAGGCGGGGTGGCGGGCAATGGGGCAGGACGCAGCCTGGGCCTGCTCCAGGCGGCGGGGCGCTTCCCGCAGGTGGCCCTTTGATCTCACAACAAATGGCCTATTCAGCATCTCCAAGACTGGGCCAGCTCCTGGCAGCCAAGGTGGGAAGGTGGGAAAACACAAGGGGATTGTCTGCCCAGTTCCAAAGCTGGGAATTTGCTCAGCAACACTGCACACTCAGGGAGTAGCCAGGTTCTAGCAGTCGTCAGGATGGCTATTCGCCAAGGACTCCCCTGACAGGCTGCAGGCAGACCCTGGGGGCTGGGACGTCCAGGCTCTTTTGCCTGCCTTTGCAGGTCCTGGAGCAGGAGTGGGGTGTGGGATGGAGGTAGGGATTGCTTGGATTGGGACTTTGGGTGCAGTTGTTCATATGAGCACAGATCTGAGCAAGACAGACTCTTCAGCATGGCAGGGCGAACCGGCAGCCTTGCCACAGAGCCCCCAGAAAAACTGACGGATGCGAACTTCCTACTTCTGCGGGAAACTTTTTTCTGTGGGTGAAGGCCCATTTGTGGAGAGAGGCAAGGTTGGATATTGTGATCCTTCATACTGAAGAAACTGGGTTCTCCTCCCCACCCTCCACCTGCCATTCCAAATGAAGCCAACACTAAAACTATAAGAGACTCTTTTATTTTATTGAAGTGACACCAAACATGATGGATGCTGAAAACAAAACAGCTTCTTTGTAGACTTTTGGGGTCTTTCTCTTTATTAATTTATTACAGGTGTGTTTTCTGGTGTCCCAAGCCCACATTTGGAAGGTCCACTGGATAAGTGGTGATGCTGGAGAAAGATCTCTTTGTAGACTGCCCAATTCAAGAGAGAAAGCTCGCTTGGGGGCTGAGAGGTGTCCTGGGGCAGTGTGGGTAGGTCAAGTGTGGACGTACAGTCCTGGCCTTTGACCTTCCTGGCTTCACCAAGCTGTATGTACTCAGGAAAGTTGCACAGCCACTCTGAACCTTGATCTTTTCCTCTGGTAATAACTGGCATTCATGCCCATTTGCAGTGTTGCTGTGAACCCGATCAAGTGTGTTGATACACACAGGATGGTGTGTGTTCTCACAGCAGCTACTCAGTGAACATTAGTTTCCCATCTCTTAAGAAAGAAAAGTTGGCTTAGAAATCAACTTGAAAATATTTTTGTTGTTTGTTTAAGAATGGCTCAAAAGTCACAAAATTATTTAGAAATTGTTTTCACTGAGTTCAGAAATCCAGGAGACTACTTAATCAACAGTCTGTTTTCTTCCCGATAGCCTCATGATGAACTCATCTTTGAAAACCCAAATAAAGCAATTTAAGTTTTCAAATTCATTTTGCTCGTTTACCCACTCATTCATTTATTCTGCAAACAAGTAGTCAACACCTCCTATGTGTGAGGTCTGGGGCTGCTCCCAATTATACAGAAAAAGTGGAGAGGAGGCTTGGAGCTGTGGGAAAGAGGAAACTCGGGTCCAAGAGGTCCCTGCAATTTACTAACTGTGACCTCGGGCAAGTCATTTCAGCTCCGTAGCCCTCGGTTTTCTCATTTGTATAATCAGGATAAGAATATTTCCATTGCAGGGTTGTTTGCGAGAATTAGAAATAATGTGTGTAAAATGTGGGTTGCATGGAGCCATGGGAGCAGCTGGTCCTGCTAAGACGTGGTCCCTGCCCTTGTGGCTGAGGCCCCTGTGGTGGTGACAGACGGATGGACAGAGGCATCCAGAGTGATTTAAGAGTACATCTCTCCATCTGCATCTGTATATAACAGACCTGAGATACAGGCTTGGGCAAAGCTCTGTTTGCAGACTGCCAAATTCAAGAGAGGAAGCTCGTCTGGGGACTGAAGGGTGTTCAGGGGCAGTGTGGGCAGGTCAAGTGTGGACGCGCACAGTCCTGGCCTTTGACCATTCTGGCTTCACCAAGCTGTATGCACTCAGGTAAGTTACACAGCCACTCTGAACCTCAGTCCCTTCCTTGTCTCCAGGTAAAATGACCGAAGGACCTGTCTTTAGGTGGGCCTTTTTATCCCGTCCATGTGTAAAAGCCCACTCCAAATGAACCAAATCTCCCACATGCTTTTTAAAGTGTGACTCAAGAGTTGAAGCAGAGTGGGGACCTGCCTGTGGACCCTGGATCTTAAATGAGCCCCTGGAGCTCAGCGGCAGGTTCTCGGGAGTCTGGCTGGCTGAGTGCTTGGCTGGGATGAGTGGGAGCAGCTGCAGGAAAAGGCAGAACTAGTTTCTCCGGAGTGTTTATCCTGCTTATCTGACCTCAGAACCCAACCATCCTAATGATTTTTAATGACTCTTAACGTGCCTCACGTCTTGACTGGACTCACTGGCCATGCTGTGCTGTCGAATGGCCTCTTTCCCATGCGTATTGCCCGGCGGAAGTGGGTCCAGATGCCAGGTGGGATTACTTGGGTCGCACACATGGTGGGACTTAGTTCAAAAGGATTTGACCCCAGGCTCTGCCAGAGCTCAGAGCTCGGGGAGATGGCTCCAGCCAAGCCCGTTTTTAAAGCCAGGTGGAAACATGTTCAGGGAAATGGGATCAACTTCAAAGTCAAATCTCAGCTGTGCCGCTGACTAGCTGAGCCCTTAGCATACGAACTTGGTTTCTCTGGTCTCTATTTCCTCATCTGAGAAACGGGTGCTGTAATGAGATCTTCCTTACCTCGCCAGGATCCCTGCTCCTCCACCCTCTGTGGGCCTGAGCTTCGCCTATAGCAAATGTAGGATTTCTCAGGCGCCTCCCAATTTTGTAACCCTATGACTGTCTCGCTGGCCAGCTTCTTCCTGTCCACGCCCATTCCCACCCACCTGAAAAATACCTGCCCTTGGACGATATGGCCTTGGCCAAGCCATTTCCCAAGAAGGGCTGCCGTGGCCTGGGGTTGCCGCCCACCTGAGACCTCGTGGGGCCAGGGCTGAGCTCTCAGGATGAGCCTTGTGAATAGCATAAACACTCACTAGTTCCCGTCCCGTCCCTGCTGACTACCCTTAGGCAAACTGGACAGCGAAGCACCAAAGCCTCTGCCTCCCCTTCACACACATGACGTAACTGTCACTGGTGAATGTGGAGATTTCTAGAAAGTGAGGGCTTCTCCATTCGTGAGTCAAAAGGCTCAGATCAGCTCTCCGCCTTTCGTGCAGGCTCCAACTGTTGCTTCACCCGAACCCACCCTCTTTCGTAAGCAAGAGTATCCTTGCCAGCTGAGTCACCGAGTCCGGCGACTCCAGCCAGAAAATGGTAGCGGCTTCATGGCCCAGACCCTGGCTTGAGGAGGGGCCTTGTCTAGTCTCTTCTTGGCCGGCTGTGTGGGTGGGAGCCCCCTTATCCCGAGGGATCATTTGTTCTCTCTCCCCCTATATTCTGCAGATGAACACCCTTGGGGTGGAGGAGAATTTCAGCTACTTGCCTGATGCTTTACGGTCCTGGGCAACAGAGCAGCTTTGTCTTGGGGTCTGACCACAAAGCCCTAGCCATTATTATTATTAATATTTCTTAGAAATATTTATTTCTTGTTTAATCAGATGTCTTAGAAATCTCATGAGTGTGTCAGGTGAGCAAGAAGGGAAAGACATGAAAGTATCCTTAATAACAGCACAGTGCTTCTCAGCTGGGGCAGTGTTGCCCCCAGGGGATGTTTGGTAATGTCTGGAGACGTTTCTGGTTGTCATAATTGAGGGGCAGGAGGTGTTACTGGCATCAAGTGAAGAGAGGCACGGGATGCTGCTACACATGCTACAAGGCACAGGGCAGCCCTCCACAAAGAGTGACCCAGTTCAAATCATCAATATCCCCCAGCCTGAGAATTCATGATACAGGGAAGCTGAGGAGCTCCCTTGCTTTGGAACTAGACCATGAGGCCTCCAGAGACTCTCAAAAATAGTATTTATATACATAAAAACAAAAACCCCATTTTAATTGTAAGATAGATTTTAATTTTGAGGTTGAAGGGCTGGTGAGTGCTCAAATTAGAGTGTAGGCTGGTGGCATCTTCGGGAGGCCCCATCACTGCCAGCCCCAGGCTGTCCTGACTCCTGCCCCGGGGACACTGAAGATACCCACTCCCTGCTCCGGGTACAGGTGGTACCCCACTCTGCTTCTGCAGCCCTGATCTCTACCTGGGGCGATTCTCCCACATTTCACTGCTGGTGGGACGTGACACCTGAGTTTACCACCCCTAGCTCAAAATGCAATGTGTCCCAACCTGAGCCCCGCACCTGCCCTCCCAGCCTGCTTCTTGTGGGTCCGGTGTGCCTGAGCCCCGCCTCATTCCCTCACTTCATTGGCCTCCTTCCCACCACCCCACAGCTGTCTTATTTTACATTCACCACCATCTTTCTGTCCTTCCTTTCCCTGCCCATGCCTTCTGTCATCCTTTCCTCTCTACCTGGAATCCTGTTCGAGCTGTCTTCTTCTTTGTCTCTTCAGGATTCTTTTGTGTCAAATGTTTTGTCTGAATCACTGTGACTTTCATCTTTCCGAAGCTGTTTTTCACTTGTACTACTTTCCTGGTCCAAACTCCTCCATGGCTCCCTTTGCTAACAAGGGAAGGTCTTTCTACCTCCCTAACTTGGGAGTCACGGCTCCCTGTGACTGGGCTATCAACCTCCCACTACAGTGCAAATGTCTCCCTCTCCCAGGCCACTCCGTGCTGCAATATGGGGCACACTTGTGGTGGTCAGAGCTGTCTATGCACCCCCTAGACCATGAGATTTGTGAG
>NW_012104253.1:5403643-5406958 GCF_000951045.1 Mandrillus leucophaeus
CTGCGGGATCGGTGGTTAGTCAGGGGCCTGGCCGGGGAAGACCTTGTTGTGCAAGCAGCCACTTGGCGGGCGCATCCCTGGTCTCTGCACAAACTCAGAGGTCTCGGTGTGCCCAAGAGAAACTGGGGGGCTGCTCCTGCTCCCCGTAAGTGGGGGAGGTCACAGCTAGGATTTCTGTGGCCTCCTCAGCAGGCCAAGAGGCATGGATCCAGCTTCTACTCGTAGCTCCTCCATTAACTTGCTGGGTGAACTTAGGCAAGGCTGGGCCTCAGGGCTCCCATCTGTAAAAGGAAGTGATCAGACTTGGTCTCTGCCATCCATCTCAATTTTAAATTTGTCCAAGTTGAGTTCTCTGCTCCTCATCTAGGGTGCACAGTGGGTTCCCAGTAGCTGTGATGTGAAGAAATGAATGAACAAATGACAGATCAAAACAGAAACCTCTCCACTTCTTTCCAGTCTATGGAATGCTTTGCTCGGAGATGAGCTCAGAGCAGAGCCGTCAACAAATGCAAGGTGGCTGCAAAGACCAAGTGCAAAGATTCTGTTCGAGAGGCTCAAGTCAGTGGATTAGAACAAACCAATTAAGGGTGTTTGTGTATTTAGCATTTTGCACTCAAAATACTTACAGGGGAAGGGTAATCCTTTGAAATCAAACACATCTTGCCGGCTAAATGTTAGTGTAAGTTTTTTTTTTTTGGAGGTAGGGCCCAGACATGGCAGCCAGAGCTTATGTGAAAAGGCAAATTACCTATACATGAGGTTATGCCTAATTACCTGAAATACCCTCCTCCGTTGAGTGAAAAACACAGTTTTCATCAGTCCCGTATTAATTATGGCTGCTGAGAGCTGCAGTTGGCAAAGGCGTGTTTTTAGCTCATGACTCAGGGCTGACTCAGGGTTGGGGACTGAGCTTTCTGTGGCCTCGAGCTGGGTCCCCTTTTTTCCTGGAAACGCCTAAACTGCTTGCCAATCCCTGTGACAGGGCCCTTGGACTTTCCCGGGAGGCTCAGCGTACTGTTTTTATTTTGGTTTGTTTTTGTTAAGATGTATTTTCTTTTTTTCTTTCTAATTTTTCGTTTTAGGTTTGGGGGGTACATGTGCAGCTCTGTTACACGGGTAAATTGCATGTTGTGGGGCTTTGGTGGATAGATTATCCTGTCACTCAGGTGGTGATTGGCATAATATCTGAAAGACAGTTTTTCAGTCCTCATCATCCTCCCACCCTCTACCCTCAAGTAGGTCCCGTGGTCTGTTGTCCCTTTCCTTGTGTCTATGTGTACTCAATGTTCGGCTTCCACTTTTAAGTGAGAACATACGGTATTTTGTTTTCTGTTCTGGCATTAATTCACCTAGGATAACGGCCTCCAGCTCAATCCATGTTGTAGCAAAGGACATGATTTCATTCTTTTTTATGGCTGCATAGTATTCCATAGCGTATACGTACCGTATTTTCTTTATCCAGTCCACTGTTGATGTGCAGCTAGGTCGATTCTCTAGCCTTGCTATTGTGCATAGTGCTGTGATGAACATACCAGTGCGTGTGTCTTTAGGGTGGAATGATTTCTATTCCTTTGGGTGTATATACCCCGTAATGGGATTGCTGGGTGGAGTCGTATTTCTGTTTAAAGTTATTTGAGAAATCTCCAGACTAGAGCACCTGGATTTAAGCTCCTGGCTTCCAAGCTGAGGGTAGGGGGTGGGGATGTGGCCAATTTACCTTCAGCCCCATGTGGCTGCCTGAGCTGGGTGCTCCTGTTCCCACCTGTGCATCAACCTGATGACTGTCCTGAGACGCCAGTGTTAGCTTCTCCTTCAGAAAGGTGAGGAAACTGAGGCCTCAGCTTTAAAGTGGTGCAGCAGGGATTTGAACTCAGCATTTCCTGACCAGAACAGCTTTTTTCTCCTCATTGCTCTTTGGGGGCCTCACTCAGGTTACCTGCAGGGCACGAGGTGCTAAGTGGCCTCAAGAAGGTGGGTCTCACTTCTTTGAGCTGCACCCCTCTGGCTCAGGACTGGACAAGTTTGTGATTCCATCTGAAGGGCTTTGAGGACATGCCAAGTTATAAAATATGGAAGATTTTCCAGGAGGGGAGAAAGGACTTTGTCATCCATCTTGGCCTTGCTTCCGCACTGATGGATGGATTGACCATTTGGTCATGTTTGTGAGACTATTTTCCCGTCTTGTTTATCTTCTCACACACAATCACCTCTGCCTTTGAGTGGTCACCCAGGCCTGACTCTACAATGCAGGCTTAGAGGGTCAGTGGGCATCCTCAGCAAACGCTGTCCCATGTAAATGTCTGGTGAGCTCCTTGCATGGGTCCTCAGGAAACACCCATTTCCCTCCCGGCCTCTCTGGCCCTCTGAGGCTGACAGGTGTGTTCTCCTTCCTTGTCTGTTTCCCCCGCACAGTGAGGGGAGGTGGGACTTCATAGACCCAGGCTTGACAGATGACAGATGGGGAAGTGCAGCTTCAAAAAGTGACCTTTTCCCAGCCAAAATGGGGCTAGGTTTTGGCTCCCTAGTCCAGACCTGCTATGGTCTTTCTGGGAAGCATGAGGTAAGAGTTCCAAAGAATTGCCTCCCATTTAAACACCAAATATCCCTGGTCAGCATCCTTCCTCTGACACCCCCACCCGCATCACATGGGGATGGCCTCAGGAGGGGATGAACCAGTGTGAACTACCCTCTAGGTTGTGAGCCTCACAGTTAACTATTCACATCTATCAGTTCATTTTTTTTTTTTGTCTTAAATACCCTCAGGAACTGGGTTTTATTATTCCACCTTTTCAGAAGAGTAAACTGAGGCACACAGAGAATTAAGGCATCTTGTTCACGATGACTTGTCCTGACTGTTCATGACAGTCCAGCTTGGCATGGTCCAGCTTGGCATAGCCTGACCAAGACTGGAACCCAGTCTGGCCAGATCCTACCACAAGCTCCTTCCAGCCGCTGTGGCCAGGCTCACCTGTGAGGGGGGCAGGGGCTCTGTGGGGGCCCCAGTGGTCCAAGTGACAGGAGTGACAGTGCCCCCCAGGGTCTATCATGGTGTGTTCACCACCAAGGGTGCACAAACCATGCAGACACAAACTCTGCCTCCTGTTGGAGATTGACAAGGCCAGCTGGCATTTGCAGACCAGGAGAACACCTGCTCCACAACAGGAGGTTGAATTCTGCCCAAATCTTCAGTCTCCCAATTTGTCGGACCACAGGAAGCCTTTTCCCCTCCCCACCTCTCCCCTCCCCTCTCTTCCCCTCCCTCCCCGCTCCCTCCTCTCTTCTCCCCTTTCCTTTTCTATCCCTTTCCTTTCCTGT
>NW_012104253.1:5407250-5412367 GCF_000951045.1 Mandrillus leucophaeus
GGGATGCTGCTACACATGCTACAAGGCACAGGGCAGCCCTCCACAAAGAGTGACCCAGTTCAAATCATCAATATCCCCCAGCCTGAGAATTCATGATACAGGGAAGCTGAGGAGCTCCCTTGCTTTGGAACTAGACCATGAGGCCTCCAGAGACTCTCAAAAATAGTATTTATATACATAAAAACAAAAACCCCATTTTAATTGTAAGATAGATTTTAATTTTGAGGTTGAAGGGCTGGTGAGTGCTCAAATTAGAGTGTAGGCTGGTGGCATCTTCGGGAGGCCCCATCACTGCCAGCCCCAGGCTGTCCTGACTCCTGCCCCGGGGACACTGAAGATACCCACTCCCTGCTCCGGGTACAGGTGGTACCCCACTCTCCTTCTGCAGCCCTGATCTCTACCTGGGGCGATTCTCCCACATTTCACTGCTGGTGGGACGTGACACCTGAGTTTACCACCCCTAGCTCAAAATGCAATGTGTCCCAACCTGAGCCCCGCACCTGCCCTCCCAGCCTGCTTCTTGTGGGTCCGGTGTGCCTGAGCCCCGCCTCATTCCCTCACTTCATTGGCCTCCTTCCCACCACCCCACAGCTGTCTTATTTTACATTCACCACCATCTTTCTGTCCTTCCTTTCCCTGCCCATGCCTTCTGTCATCCTTTCCTCTCTACCTGGAATCCTGTTCGAGCTGTCTTCTTCTTTGTCTCTTCAGGATTCTTTTGTGTCAAATGTTTTGTCTGAATCACTGTGACTTTCATCTTTCCGAAGCTGTTTTTCACTTGTACTACTTTCCTGGTCCAAACTCCTCCATGGCTCCCTTTGCTAACAAGGGAAGGTCTTTCTACCTCCCTAACTTGGGAGTCACGGCTCCCTGTGACTGGGCTATCAACCTCCCACTACAGTGCAAATGTCTCCCTCTCCCAGGCCACTCCGTGCTGCAATATGGGGCACACTTGTGGTGGTCAGAGCTGTCTATGCACCCCCTAGACCATGAGATTTGTGAGACCAGCAGCAAGTCTTGCCTGTTCAGTGTGGGGAAGTTGTGCTAGTAGGTCCTCAGCTCACCTTTGCCAAATGCTCCATCGAATGGTAGATGAACCAGCCCCTCTGCTAGGCAATCCACGATTCCTCTCTCTGTTGTCCTTCCTGCTGTTCTCCACCCTAGAACCTTCCCTCTCCTACATCCACACCTTACTATGAATCCCATTTGAAGTCAGCTCTCCCCTCAGATAGCATCCCCCGACTGGAAGAAGGGATGGTTTCCGTTTCCAATCAACCTCCACAACACTTTTTCTAACCCCCTCGAACAGTGCTCACTACTCTCAGCCTTAAATTATAGCTATTTATGATAAAATAAATAATAAGGGTGGTTCTTGGTTCTTGAGTGCAGCCAGGCTCACTTATTTGCAGGCCAGGTACCTTGTTGAAGTCACACAAGGACCTGGTTCATGTAGGCTTCAATGGGTCCCTTTTGCAAAGAGGAAAACAAAGGTGCAGAGATGTTTATAGATGTGCCTCGAGGGTGAGAGGCTAGTTGATTTCCGAGCCAGAGGCAGTGCACCTTGATTATGAGAGCTTCATGCTTGGATCTGAGAGCACCAAACTCTGGGCATAGAACTTGCATTCATTCCCTCATTCATTCATTCACTCATCCATTATTATATATACTCATCCTCACTCTTATTCATTCATTCATTCTTTCACTAATTCATTCATTCACTCATTAGTGAGGGAATGCACAAATCAGTGAAACAAATGAATTCCTTTGTTCACTAAACTAATATTAACTGAGTATTTTTCATGTGTCAGGCACATCCTAGCTGCTCAATGAAAGGTTTTCTGCTGTCTTTTCTTGAGGAGGAGGGAATGAACACATTGATACCTCTGGTCTATTGAATTAGGAAGCAAGTGACTTAAAATCATCTTTTGAATTTCAGAGCCCTAACCTGGTAACACTGAAAGGGACACATGTGATTGTTCTTATCCACAGGCTCATGTTACAGACGAGAACAGTGGACCCGCTCACGGAAGGGCTTGCTCAGGGCCACCCAACAGCCCCGTGATCTAGCCTGGACTTGGCCCCTCTGGCTTTAGACTTGCCATTCATTGTTTTCCTTTCACTGTGTCTGGGGGATGGGTATGACTAACCTGGGCTTCCAGGACATGTATGACTTGAGTGAGATGTGGATTTGGGGGTGGACAAGAAAAGAGAGGAGAAGACAGATTTCACAAGTTCTTATCAGGTCCTTGTCATCTTGTGTGCTATGAGGGAGCCATCAGGATTCCATTTCACCGATGGAAACTGGGACCTTAGGAGAAGGGAGCCCCCCAGGAGCATGCAGGGATGAGCCAAAGCTCCCATGAGTGGAGAGGGCATGGTGGAGCCACCTGGAGAGAAGTTCGGCACTTTTGCTGTAGCGATGGGGAGGCTGGGTTTGAGCTTTGCCCCTCACTTCTGTGTGGCCAGGGCAGGGTATTTCATCTGTGTGCATCTCAGTTTGCTCGGGTACAAAATGGGGCACTGATGCTTCTTACCTTATATGCTTGTTGTGAGGATCCAGTGAGTAATAACCCAGCCAGGACTCAAACCTGTGCCACACAAGTGAATGCTCATGGTTAGCTCGTATTTTTAATGTTATCATCAGAGAAACCTTTGGTTCCAGACCCGGGTCTGCCAATCACTCCTCAGGTGACCTTGGGCAAATCCGTTAAAGTTTCTGTGCCTCGGTTTCCTTAGGTGTAAAATGAGGCAGACGGTAACCCCCAGCCATACCCCGAGATCCTGGTGTCACGGGCCTGGCCTCCTGCCCTGCTCCAGGAGCTGCTCGGCCAGCACACGTGGCTCTTGCTGTTTCCACTGCTCCATCGAGGTTGTTAGAGTTACAAGGAAAGGAAGGAGATTTCGATGCTGAAGAAAGGGCTGGGGAATTAGGGGAGCTGGGAGTTAGCCCCGAGGAATTCTGGTTTTTGGCAGTTTTCCCTGAGCTTCTCTGGAAATGTTGGGTAGACATCGAATGTCCCTCTTGCTTCATCTGGCTGGGCATTGCAACATCGGCACAGTGTGAAAAATAGAGCTGTCCTGGGAGAACCGCCTTAGTCATGGGAACCTGGGGAACCTCTCCCAGGAGTGTCCTGCAGTTGGGGCAGGGCTTGGACTGCGGGATCGGTGGTTAGTCAGGGGCCTGGCCGGGGAAGACCTTGTTGTGCAAGCAGCCACTTGGCGGGCGCATCCCTGGTCTCTGCACAAACTCAGAGGTCTCGGTGTGCCCAAGAGAAACTGGGGGGCTGCTCCTGCTCCCCGTAAGTGGGGGAGGTCACAGCTAGGATTTCTGTGGCCTCCTCAGCAGGCCAAGAGGCATGGATCCAGCTTCTACTCGTAGCTCCTCCATTAACTTGCTGGGTGAACTTAGGCAAGGCTGGGCCTCAGGGCTCCCATCTGTAAAAGGAAGTGATCAGACTTGGTCTCTGCCATCCATCTCAATTTTAAATTTGTCCAAGTTGAGTTCTCTGCTCCTCATCTAGGGTGCACAGTGGGTTCCCAGTAGCTGTGATGTGAAGAAATGAATGAACAAATGACAGATCAAAACAGAAACCTCTCCACTTCTTTCCAGTCTATGGAATGCTTTGCTCGGAGATGAGCTCAGAGCAGAGCCGTCAACAAATGCAAGGTGGCTGCAAAGACCAAGTGCAAAGATTCTGTTCGAGAGGCTCAAGTCAGTGGATTAGAACAAACCAATTAAGGGTGTTTGTGTATTTAGCATTTTGCACTCAAAATACTTACAGGGGAAGGGTAATCCTTTGAAATCAAACACATCTTGCCGGCTAAATGTTAGTGTAAGTTTTTTTTTTTTGGAGGTAGGGCCCAGACATGGCAGCCAGAGCTTATGTGAAAAGGCAAATTACCTATACATGAGGTTATGCCTAATTACCTGAAATACCCTCCTCCGTTGAGTGAAAAACACAGTTTTCATCAGTCCCGTATTAATTATGGCTGCTGAGAGCTGCAGTTGGCAAAGGCGTGTTTTTAGCTCATGACTCAGGGCTGACTCAGGGTTGGGGACTGAGCTTTCTGTGGCCTCGAGCTGGGTCCCCTTTTTTCCTGGAAACGCCTAAACTGCTTGCCAATCCCTGTGACAGGGCCCTTGGACTTTCCCGGGAGGCTCAGCGTACTGTTTTTATTTTGGTTTGTTTTTGTTAAGATGTATTTTCTTTTTTTCTTTCTAATTTTTCGTTTTAGGTTTGGGGGGTACATGTGCAGCTCTGTTACACGGGTAAATTGCATGTTGTGGGGCTTTGGTGGATAGATTATCCTGTCACTCAGGTGGTGATTGGCATAATATCTGAAAGACAGTTTTTCAGTCCTCATCATCCTCCCACCCTCTACCCTCAAGTAGGTCCCGTGGTCTGTTGTCCCTTTCCTTGTGTCTATGTGTACTCAATGTTCGGCTTCCACTTTTAAGTGAGAACATACGGTATTTTGTTTTCTGTTCTGGCATTAATTCACCTAGGATAACGGCCTCCAGCTCAATCCATGTTGTAGCAAAGGGCATGATTTCATTCTTTTTTATGGCTGCATAGTATTCCATAGCGTATACGTACCGTATTTTCTTTATCCAGTCCACTGTTGATGTGCAGCTAGGTCGATTCTCTAGCCTTGCTATTGTGCATAGTGCTGTGATGAACATACCAGTGCGTGTGTCTTTAGGGTGGAATGATTTCTATTCCTTTGGGTGTATATACCCCGTAATGGGATTGCTGGGTGGAGTCGTATTTCTGTTTAAAGTTATTTGAGAAATCTCCAGACTAGAGCACCTGGATTTAAGCTCCTGGCTTCCAAGCTGAGGGTAGGGGGTGGGGATGTGGCCAATTTACCTTCAGCCCCATGTGGCTGCCTGAGCTGGGTGCTCCTGTTCCCACCTGTGCATCAACCTGATGACTGTCCTGAGACGCCAGTGTTAGCTTCTCCTTCAGAAAGGTGAGGAAACTGAGGCCTCAGCTTTAAAGTGGTGCAGCAGGGATTTGAACTCAGCATTTCCTGACCAGAACAGCTTTTTTCTCCTCATTGCTCTTTGGGGGCCTCACTCAGGTTACCTGCAGGGCACGAGGTGCTAAGTGGCC
>NW_012104253.1:5413782-5437850 GCF_000951045.1 Mandrillus leucophaeus
CCTCCTCTCCCCTCCCCTCCTCTCCCCTCCCGTTCCCTTCCTTTCCCTTCTCCTCTCTTTCCTTTCTCTCTCTTTCTGTCTCTTCCTGTGTATCTCTATCTCACCCCATGTCCCTCTGTGTCTGTCTCTCTGTCTCGCTCACTTTCCTTTTCTCTTTTCCAAATCACCAAAGGCCAAAGACTCTTTGGGAAATAGGGCTCTGAGACTTCGAGAAGGAGAAGGCTGAGCTCCAGTCTGCACACCTGTTTGTTTCCAGGCCCACTTTGGGCCTGATGTCCCGAAGTTAGACACACACTGTCACTGGGTAGACTCTCACCGTCCCTCACCACAACCAAGGTGTGTGACTCTCCTGGGGTCCCCAGTGAGCACACAGAGGCCCAGACAGCCCATGTAGACAGGGAGCTGGTTTCAATTCTGGGTCTGAGTGCCCGTCCTGGCCCCTCTCCTGTGACTATGGACACTTGGAGTGTGGAGGGATGAACTTGCGGTTTGGATGGGGTTGCAGTCCCTGCTTCCGGCTGCTACTTGGGCTGTCAGGTTATCTCTCCTCAGCCTGGGCTCCCTGGATGTTGTGGTCTGTCCTGTTGCGTGAAGCCCCCAGGGGAGGCAGGGAGGAGTCTTGTTCATCTTTAGTTCATCTTCATACAAATGAGCCGGCCAGTTGGCACTCGTCTGCATTTCCACTGCAGCAACAGGAAAGACGAGATCCATGGTAATTGCCATCCCATCTTCTTGTTCTCTGGTTAGAGCCGTTCCCAACTGTCAGAGTGACTTCTTGCTCCCTGACACAATAACCCTTGCGACACTTCTTTGTTCCCCTAAGAGTCTGAAGGCAGGAAAATTCTCAGCTCCTTGGGGTTACCTAGGGCTGACTCTGATGCTTAGGGACAGGTCTTGTCCCCAGACACGATGTTGCCCCTCCTTTCCCCCTGAGCTAAGACCTATTGTTTTTACTTAACCTTGCTTCCAGGATCTGAAAACATCTTTTAACCAAATAACTATGATTCATTTCTGGACAGGCCAGCAGAAAGAAAGGATTAAGATTTGGAACTCCTCCTGGCCCCACTTCCCTTTTATCTCCTCATCGCCTTCTCTTTCTTCCTTTCCTGCCCGGCCCACCTTCCTTTGGCCTCCTCCCCAAGCCCCAATTAGCAGACAGGAGGGGCTGCTTGGTCAAGGGCACATGGTGGGTGGTCCAGACCTTTGAGAGGATTTTCTCTCTGCATCTCTAGCTCTGGGGAGACAGGCGACTGACATCAGTGGGAAAATCTTCCCAGGAGATTTCAAAGCATTGGAGACTGAACTGTTGATGGCGAATTAAGAAGAAAAATTTAAAAAAAGGTAAAATCTCCCAAAGGCAGTATTTGGACATGATCATTTGACCTCACCCCACTGTTGCTCCCCTGACACCTCAGTGTTCGGATTCCATGATCTCAGGCTTCCCTGGAACCGCAGAGTTTGCCATTGATGTAAACTTTCCTGATTGGTAGGAAACATGCAGGGGTGTGAGGAAAGACAACTGATGTTTGTGGAGAGCTAACTTTGTGCCACGTGCTTTTTGTGTGTGTCCACAGATTGTGTTACCCTTTGGTCCTCTAAGAATGATGATGATAGCAGACACATGGGAGAGGCACTGGATGCCAGCCGGTGTCTCCGTACTTTGCATGTACTAGCTAATTTAATTTTCATAGCAATCTATTTTTCTTTTATTTGAGACAGAGTCTGGCTCTGTTGCCCAGGCTGGAGTGTATTGGTATGAACTGGGCTCACTGCAACTTCTGCCTCCTGGGTTCAAGCGATTCTCCTACCTCAGCTTCCTGAGTAGCTGGGACTACAGGTGCCCGCCACCACGCCCAGTTAATTTTTGTATTTTTGGTAGAGACGGTGTTTTACCATGTTGGCCACGCTGGTCTCAAACTCCTGACCTCATGTGATCCACTCGCCTCCCAAAGTGCTGGGATTATGGGTGTGAGCCACCACACCTGGCCTCACAGCAATCTTATGAAGTAGAAACTATTATTATTCTGATTCTACAGTAGAGGATTTTGAAGCACAGAGACATTTAGTAACCTGATGAAGGTCACACAGCTCAGAAGTGGTGGAGCCAGAAATCCAACTGCAGCTGTCTGACTCCAGCATAACTCTGTGCTGTTATCCATTTAGTCAGACTGCAATTTACTCCTGAGGGATAACCTCCTCCAGAATTGTGTAGCTGCAGGAGGTGAGGTGATGTCGGCTGGGGATGGGTAGGCACAGCAGTGCTGCACATTCAGACCTCAGCTTGGCCACCAATGGGAACATGTTCCTGCCCATTGTGCTTGCGTGGGCCAGAGCATGAATTGGGATCTATCTCTCTCAAACCAGCATGGTTAGTGGTAGATGTGTCTATGTCTTAAGTCACCACCTCTCCCCTGCTTTGAGGAGATGTCAGTATGGGGCACACAGGAAGAGGCCTACAGAATAAATCTCAGGGGGATGGGGACACACCATTATTAGTTACCATTGCTGTTATTGTTATCATCTCTTAGCAAAGAGGCTCTAGTGGTTGATATCAACCCCTGGAAATGTAGTTTTGTTCATGACACGTTAAGCTCTAGAAACGATGTGTTCTTTGCTCCACAGGGAGCTTTCAACGTTTGTTCAGTCACCATTCGGTTGTGTGAGTTGCAGAATCCCTGCCAATGTTATTCCAGCCAGTGAGCCAGAGTGGATAGGTAGGCATTTGGAATGGAGGTACGATGACTGCCAGGGGCAAGATTTTGGTAAAATCTGATGGAATTCTGTCTGGCCTGGATAAGTGTGTTTCCTGGCATGCATTTACGTGTACTTTGCTTTGTTTTATTTTACTTTCCTCTTATTGAATATTTCCTCTTTCCCACAGTCTCATGGAATAGATGTTGACTTTCACTCTCCCAAAGACCATGCAGAGATGGAGTGGCCCATGCTCCTCACCAGGGCCACGTGTGGTGGGCGGCAGCATCAGGTCCCATGTGTGGAGCCAGGATCTGCATTTTCCTCTGGGTCTGCCAGCAGTTCCTGGTATTAACTCCCACCGTCGCTGGCCCTTTCTCTCCCAGCCCGTAGCCACTCCTCCTCTCCCTTTGCCTGCTGCATCCAGGGCAGAGTCTGCAGCAGAACAGGGCAGAGGAGCGTGAAGCTCCTTGGACTGCAAATACTTTCTCCGCGGTGATTGCAACAGCAGCTTTTGCCAAATTCTGAGTCTGCTTGGCCTTTGAGGGTGCTGAGTTTGGAACTAAATGCAGCAGCCCCTTTGGAGTCAAAATTTGGTTTCCTCTTGGAAAATGAGTACTTCCTGATTGCTAGAGAAATAGAAGAAAGTCTTTAAAAGACTCTGGTGTTCCTGTTGGCCTCTAAACCATTGGCCTATAGCATTTTGATGATTTAAGTGTTGATGGATTAAAAACATGTGGTCCGAGTTTCCCTTGAATTCAAATACATGTGGAACTTAAAGGAAAGTTTTTTTTTTTTTTTTTTTTTTTTTTTTTTTTTTTTAAAAGAAAGGATTTGGAGAAACAGCCTGGGTTTTACTCGATGCCCTGACTTTGAAAACTTGGCGTAAGGTATTTTCCGTGTGTAAGCTCCAAAGGGGTTCTCCTGGGCCCTCTGGAAATGTCTTTGATTGGTGGGGAGGCAGAAGAGACTTCTGCAGGGGTGAGGTGGGGGTGGGGGCTCAGATCCCTTCCGCGCTGGACCCATCAGCTTTGTGCACCTCTGAACACGGGGAGAGGGCTAGACTTGAGGTCGAAAATAATGCTGCCACCTACATCTTCCAGAGACCTCCCCCTTTCATCCTAATTTTGCTCAAAGTCTATCAATGTCCTCTGCGCCAGGATTTTGAGTGGATTCCACGTGAATGCCTACTGCTTGCTCTTTCTTCTCCCATGCTCTACCCAACCGAGCGCCTCAACGTTCCAGCCACCCTGCCTTGGCCTGTGTGGATTCCCCTACCTGGCATGCCCTTTTCCGATCTTTATCCAGCCAAGTCTCACCCATTCACACCCATAATGTTCACTGCAGTGCTTTCTCCAGACTCTGGGCTCCATCAACACTTGGGAGTAATGGCGGACTCACAGGGAGATCTGGCTCCTTGGGTTGGAATCCCTAATTGCTCAGGACACAGAGCTGCTCAGAGGGATGTTGGCATTTGCTCCTGCCGCTCAGCTCCGCCCCGTCGTTTTTGGAGGGTTTTCTCTGGCCTCCTCCCTCTCGTGCCTTGTTTACTGCAGGGAGTGATTTTAGTTTAATAGAACCGGGAAGGAATTCCGCTTTCATGTGGTTGAGAAGCAGAGGCCCACTCAGATATCCGTGGGGTTTCATGGCCAGGCAGGGGAGTTGGTAAATGTGTTGGGGAGAGCCCTGATCCCAGCAGCTCGCTGGGAACAAGGCCTATAAATAACTCCTGCCAGTCAAAGCATAATGATTTCAATCTTCCCACTGTATAAATAAACAGTATTGTTCAGGAGTTCTCCTTGGCTACAGTTTTGGCCCATTAGCAAAGGCTTGCAGAGGATCCAGCTGGAATTTTCGTCGAAGGCAAAGGATCTGACATTTGGGGAGTAATTACTGTGTGCTCAGCCCCGTGTGAGACATCTGAATAGACTGTCCAGTTAAACTCTCATGCCAACTCCAAGAGTCAGTATCATCCCCATTCGACAGATGAGGAAATGGAGGCTCAGGGATGGCATGGCACAAGCCAGAGCTCTCGGGGCGGGGAAAGGGAAATAACGTCAGGCTTGTCAGAGTGCAGACCCCTGGCACCTCAGCCCCCTCACTGTCTCAGTCATCCTGCAGCAACAGTACCAAGACCAGTATTCATGGAAGGCTTGTGTTTTTCCTTGGTAATATAAATAACACGTGCTCTTTTTTTTTACAGGAACGTTTGAAAATTTAGAAATGCAGAAAGAAAATGAAAATCACCTGTATCCTTGCCACCCAGAAAAACATACATGAGTATGTTTTGTTTACATTCTTCCTGTGTTTAGACAGATTGGTAGATAGATAAGAGATGGCGAAATGACCTTACAGACACACACACTGAGGGATAAATGGTTTTTAAAAACACAACTGAGATAATAGAGTAGATTCTGTTTCAGAAGGGGCCTTGGTTCACTTGATGCTGATGATGCAGATATTATCTTCATTTTCAACATGAGGCATGGGTGGCTCAGAGGGTGGGATGACGTGTCTATGCTCGTGCAGGTGGACAGGACCCGCTTTCCATCCTGCCTCCTCCTTCTCTTCTCTCTCTGCCCCCATATGCAGGTGCAGGTACTCCTCTGGGCATGGATAGACTAGCTCATTGCATTCTTCCATTAGTCTCTAGATTGCTGAAGGTCGGCATTCTAGTCCTCACTGTGTGGCTTACTAGCTGTGGGGCCTTAGACAACTCTCCTTCTGTTTTCCTTCATCCATAAAATGGGTACACGTTGATCTAAAGCTCTAGTCAATCTGAAAGTGTTGGTAGAGCATGCTCTACAGATCATCTCTCGAGGCTGGGAACAGGGTAGAGCAGAGGTCTGGATTTTGAAGCCAAAGTTTGACATTTAGATACTGGGAAGACTTGGGAAAGTCATCTGACCTGTGCTTCAGTTTTCACATCTGTCACACGAAGACAATGGTGTCTATCTCATGGTGTTGTGGGATCATTATCATAACAACAGGAGGTGTTGAGTTCTTGCAATGGGATGTGTTGAGATCTTTTCATAGATTCCTTCGCTGGTCCTCATAACAACTCTGTGAAGATTAGAGATGATGACTCTCCCCATTTTCCAGATGAGGAAACTGTGCCACAGTTAAGAAATTGAGGGCTGAAGTTACACAGCTAGAAAACTGGATCTGAGCTGGATGAAGACCCTTTGAAATGGGAAACCCTTTTCTATACAAGACTCAAGCCAGGCTTCTGGCTACACAAAGTGGGTTTGGGACATTTGTCTCTATTCCTGTTACCCAAAAAGTACCTCAGCCAACAATGAAAATGAATCAATTTTTCACTTTCCTTGACATAAGGAAAAACCACTCTCGCAAACTGTGGAAAGTTATGCATATCTCCTAAATCCTGCAAAATGCAATTGAAGAGGAGGGTACCCGGAGCTAGTACCAACTCTTTGGACTTTGAGCGGGAAACAACTTTCCCTAAGAACGAGTCACCCAGGGCTAAAAGACATATCGAATGAACCATGGATTATGACCACATCATCTAAGCATGGGTGGGCAATGTCCTGTGGAGACTCGGATGATATCATGCAATGATGAGAGGGTGGAGGTGCAGGAGAAATGGACTCAGCATGCCAGTCCTAGTACCTACGACTAAGGCCCTTGGTCTCGGGAAAGCACCGGTTATCTGTGCAATGATGAGGAGGAGAGATAGACGCTGAACTCTGGATCAAACTCAGAGACCTCCCATGGAAAAGGAAAAGCTCCTTTTCAAGGCCAACAGGATAGGGACATGTTTCAGGGCAAAGGAAATCACATTTAAGAAACGAGGAGTTCCAGACACCAGGCCGTGTCCAAGTTCGTGATGTCCCAGTTCATGCTCTTTTTCACCTCACTCTCTCTCAAGTCAGTATGTGGCTAGCTCCATTCAGCATGAAAGGTTACACAGAGAAACCAGCCTGTGACCTATTGTACTGCAAAAATAAAATAATCACAGCCATGGAGGGAAGAAATCCCTCATCAAAAGGCAGATAAAGGGAATTTCTAACATAAATTGCCCAAGGAAAGAGTGAAAAAATTTAGACAAATAATTCTCCATAAATTAAAAAAAAGTATAGAACAACATACAAAGAGATGAAAAGGGAGATGGCAGAACTCAAGAAAAAAAACTGATGTGAAGAATAAAAATGCTACACAAATTTAAGCTTCACTAGAATCTGAAAGTGGGAATCAACATACTAGAGAAACATTGTCGAGGACATGCTGGTCTGGCCAACTCTATAGCATGTATTGGCATCTTCAGCACCACACTCATTATAGCACAAGACTCCCACATATTGAAAGATATTTGGGAGGCTTACGTAACCCCCAGCCTCTCCAGCTACTGTGTCAAGGAAAAATACCATCCCCCATTTTCAATGTATGATGATATAAAATGATTGTAAAGATGATATACTACTATTATAATTTTTTTTTTTTTTTGTGGTGGGGGACAGGTTCTTGCTCTGTCACCTAGGCTGGAGTTTAGTGTCACAATCATTGGTCACTGCAGCCTTGAACTCCTGGCCTTAAGTGATTCTCCTGCCTCAGCCTCCTGAGTAGCTGGGACTCCAGGGGTATACCATCATGCTTAGTTAATTTTTAAATATTTTATAGAGATGAGACCTTGCTATGTTGCCCAGGCTGGTCTTGAACTTCTGGTCTCAAGCAATCCTCCTGCTTCAGTATATTTTTATAATAGATAGGCAGAAAAGAGAAATAAGATAAATGCATAATTTGTGTTCTTTGGGGAGAGACCGAACAAATGACACTGAAAAACATTAAACAATATAACTGAAGAAAACATTACTGAAATAAGGGCTACAGATCACAATACTTATGAGCATTTCAGGGAAAATAAACATTCCCCAAATGGAAACTCCCCTATTTATTTTGTTTTTCAAATCTATACAAGGCAAAGATGAAGTAAAATAAATGATGCAGGAATGATGGCATCATGGCGAGATGGTGAACGTAACAGTCACTAAAACCGACTGAACCAAAATTTTGTTCACTGAATGAAATGTAAATATTATAAAGCTAGACAATAATAATGCAACTAAAAAGAGTTGAGAGATAGAGAAGAAATATATGGTGTTAATTTCCACTTCCTTCATTGCAGGAAGCTATTAGTCTAAAATTAAAATGTCATTTAAAGATAACTCAAACCCAATGTGTGTGTTATAATGTCTTCTATTCCTTTAGAAGGGCCTTTTAGGAAGGAAGTCATATCCCACACACTGAAGAGAATGGATCTGAGATAAGCCTTCCAATTTTACTTTAGTTTCTTTTTTATTCCATTAAATTCAAGTAAAATATAATCTAGAACTTTTAAATATTAAAAAGTGTGCATAATGTTTCAATTTTTGTCCCTTTATCTTTCTTTTGTTTCACCATCACTATCATTTTATCTGTTTTTACACATAGAAGAATGCTTAGAATAATGTTTACCAAATACTGGTGGTCATTGTTTGTGTGATGGAATTTTGAATCGTTTTTCTTTTTTTTTTTAACTGGCTTTTTTGTACTTTTTTGTATTATTGGGGTATTTTCACAATGAACATGTATTGTATTTACTAAACAGAGTCAATATTCTTAAAAAAAAAAAAAGCACGCTATCACAATGGGAGAAAAAGACAAACTAATTTTATTTTATCCCCACTCTATAATGGGAGGTGTCTCTCTGGGCTGCCCATTCTGGACATTCAAATTCTAATGGTGGCTGCAAACCTATTTCCGATAATTTTTTTCTAGAATATGTGATGTGCTTTGAAGCTCAGGCTACATCTTAAAAAAAAAAAAAATGAAGCCATACAATGGAATAAAGTTCAAGTGCACTTGCATTTAAGTTAATTATAAAGAATACATTAATTTAACTGCACTGAGGTGATATCATGAACTCCAATGCCTCTTTTCTTGTGGGAGTTGCCTGACACAAAGCAGGTGTGAAGAGGGTAAATGTGTGTGCTGTGGTCTCATTTAGAGACTAGTTTGGTGTCATCTGCTGATTCACTTTTCATAGTATCCCATAATCATAATGTGTAGTTTAAGTCTGGTATTATATAACGCTTTTCATTTGGACTCTGCTAAATACCTTCACATTTATAATCTCAATTTGATAGCTGAGAACCCCTAGGGAAGGACTGAACCAGCCTGGGTTAAAAACCAAGCACAAATTCAACAGAACAAAACAGACTTTACTTGGGAATCTTGTTTTTGTTGAAATTATGAGAATAACCAAATAGGAATGATCACCTGGCAGTTTGAGAAACAAAGTTTTCCCACGATACAGGTTTCTCTCACACACAGTTTTAATATTTGGCCAATTTGGCTCAATTTGATAGATGAGAAAGCCATGTATCACCCATTTTGTTACTTTCTGAAGCTCCAGCACCCCTGAGGATATGCAGTAGCCCCTTCTGCCATCCATGTCATGTGGATGAGGCTTGCCTTCTTCTGTAAATTCCAAGAGTGTGCGGGTGACCTGGGCTCAGGAACTCAGTGCATTCCACCTGCCTGAGCACCACGAATTAGTTCAGGGATGGGCAAGGACTCAGAGGTGGCCCATGGGAGCAAACACGGGGCCTCTTTCCAGTGTACCCAATAGAGTAGTACAGATGCACAAGGGTAGTCCAGTAGCACAAGAGTAGTACATATGACACAAATATGTATCTGCTAAGCACGATCACACAGGTTCCAGGAATAAAGCCGACACGGAGGAAAACAGAGACAAGAGAGAAAGATAGAATAATTCCCATTGCATTGTTCAAGATATTGGATCCAGCCATGCCTGAACCCAATGCACCTTGGATTTTGGAGATACAAAAGATAAAGTAACCATTTGGCTTTTGGTCACTTGAGGCTTAGTGGTCCTTATGCATTTGGAAACAACACACTAGACAGAGCTGAGGTGGAAGCTAGATCTTCTCACTCTCAGTGTGGACGCCTTCCACCAGACTCCTTCTACCAGACCAGTGTGGACTCCTACCAGACTCTGGGGTACCTCTGTGGCTTTTTTTGTGGAAGAGGAAGGCTTACGCATTTACTGTGCACCCCGTTTCTCAGGTATGACTTTCCCCATGAAAACTGAACTGCAATAGATGAATAAATTACAACTAAAAGGTTGTCACTTGGAAAGTTTTGTTTTAAATGATCTAAATTAAAGGAATGGTCTTTCCCTTTTAATGTGCGTATAAAGTCACTGCGCTTTTCTGGTTAACAATATAGTTTCCATTCTCATTATCAAAATCATAAAAATGAGTGAGATGACAGTTTCTTTTTAAAATGCAAAGTGTTTTATGCCAGAAGTTATGAGAAATTAGATGGAGACTCTCGCTATCTGCAGGTGTAAAAGAGTGACTGTCTTTCTTTCTTTGTGTATTTTTTCACAGTTCTGATCTACTCCCCTTCCTTTAAAAACAAGAATAGAGATATATACCATTAGCCAAAGAAAACAAGAAAATCCACACACAAACCCTCGTACTTTTATGGAGACAAAGAGAAGGCAGTGAGCTGTCCAAAAGGAAAGTTATAAATGTAATGATAGGAAGATCACGTGATGCACATTAATTCAGAAAGGCTCCTTCATTGGATTGTGATCTGATTGTGTTTACAAATATATAGCCAGAAGGCTTTTAATTTTGGGGCAATTTCATTGTTCATAGATATATATGTGGCTGCAGATATACGTCTATGAAATTATGTGCTTATGTGTTTTCAATGAGATACAGCCCCTCTCCTTTAATGCAATAATGTTCCCACTTTATGATCTACGGTTGCCCAAAGTTGGGGCAATTTTATAACAATCTTATTTGAAATACCATAATATATGAAAGATGTAAATAATGTGATGTTTAGAGACCCGGTTGAAATTTGAATTCATTGGAATTTAGCATTTGCTGGAGCTAACAAGGACAGACTTTATTAAATCGCAGAGATTGGGTTCTTCTTGCATTTCCAGCTACTTCTTGCCTTCTTGCTGTTTATTTTTCTTTTAAGCCCGAGTTCAATAAATAAACCCAACTAACAATTAAAAAGTCCCCAAATGATTCTAGATGGAAAAATGCAAAAATAGCCTGGCTGGCACTGCACTTGCAGTGGAGTTTGATTAAATTCTCTAATTGCATTCGAAAGGGTGGGGAAGATCACAATACCCCGGCGCTTTTAGCATGAGCCTCCGACGAGAAACTTCAATTACCACTAAAAATGGAAAATGTTCATAATAGATAAATGCTCTTCCCATTTGAGAGCTGCCTTTTAAACATTACATAACTGGTTGGGTTGAGGTACTATTCTATTTCCTGTTGTATGCTGTGGATCGATTTACGTCCCCTGACCCAAACCTGAGAACCTTCTCTCTCTTCCAGGGGAGATGCTTTGCCTGTAGCCAGCTTGGCTGAAACAGTTTTTTTCCTAGTCTGAGACTGGATGTCCTGTGTTAGGGCTGGGGGTCTTTAAAGTTTCTCGGACAGAAGGAAGAACAAAGACAGAGGGAAGATGTTAGTAGGATGGCTTTAGAGCAAGTGTGGCATCTACTGTTGGTTTGGAACCTGCTGTGGAGAGTGGGTGAATAAGGGGCAGGGCAGGGCAGGAAAATATGTCAGGCACTGTCAATATTCACACATTGCCCTGAACCAGATATGCCTTGATCTTCTGGGAAGATGGACGCTTACTCACACGGCTTAGCTCAAATGTCATCTCCTCCAGGAAGCCTTCCCTCACCCTGTCTCCTCTGCGCCCTCAAGAACACTGTGTATCCCCTATTGTGGCATGGTCTGCTTCCATACGATCATTGTTCATGCCACCTCCTGCCTCCCAGTGCACCTTTGTGGACTCCCTGGGATCAGAGCCCATATTTGGTTTTCTGTGCCTCACTCAGGGTTTGGCCCCTGGTGGGCTAGAAAAGCACAAGCCCTACTAAGCAGTTTTCTGGTACTATTCATCTCCTCCTGTTTCTCCTCCACTGTCTCCCTCCACACTAGAAAACAGGAGCTGCAGAGTCACAAAGACCAGGGTTTGACTCCCGTCCTACCCATTTTAAACTGTGCAGAGAGCTCCATGCTTTGGACCTCGGCTTCCTCATCTGTAAAACAGGGATAAGCTTACCCATCCCATAAAATTGCTGAGCAGGGTTAATAGAAATCCCAATGGTGAAGGCAGCTAGTAGATGCCAAGTGCATACAGTAGACACTCAATCTGTACTAGTTTTCTTCTTGATTTCCCTCATTCTAACCACCGCCTCTGCCATTGTCACGGTTTAAAGAGCATTTGCTCAGTGCTGGGCCCTGTGTGGAGTACTCTGCACAGATCATCTCATCGAGTTTTCCATATCCTTAGGTTTCCCTTCTTCCCCTCTTTGCTGTGTCCCAGCCTCATTGCCCAGCCTCATGGCTTTTCCTTGGAGGGGTGGGATGGGTAGGACTCAGCCCAGGCGTGCTCCAGGCTCCATGGCAATTCTGATTCCAGCTTTGGCCTCACTTTCTGATGGGGCTGGACCTGTACTTTTTGCAGCCCAGTGAGCCAATGTGCACTGCCTCAGAGAGAGGCTGGGGTATATTCCCGTGAGATTGGACAGACCAGAGAGATAACACTGCCTTGAGTGGTGCCTGAGTGTGGTCCAGTGTGGTCCAGTCTCTGTCTTCTGCCCCGGCTCTACTCATCTCCCCACGTCCCGAGCCCACCTAACACTCAGCCACACCTGTTTCTGCAGAAGCCCCTGCCACCTCGGCTTCCTCCCTTCATGTCTCAGGCTTACCTGCACCTACCCAGGTGCAGCACATTCCTGTGGTTCCGTTGTCTATTCCTTTCACATTTGCTGCCCTTCCTGTCCTCCCCCCTTCCTTCTTCCATTTTCTCTCTTTTCTCAGCCCCTAATTTTTTATGGTGGGTTCTAGCATTACAGACATTCATAAGACTGAGTCACTTCCTAGAGGAGCTCCAGCCTGATGGGGAAGACAGAGCAATGACCCGCGACCTCGGAACCCTTTGGGCCCTGGAGCTACATTCATGCAACCTCCTATATGTAGGGTCAAAGAACGAGAGCACACGGAAGATCGGGGCAGGGTAAATTCAGCTTTGTAGAAATGCAGGAATCAAATGCCTTGGGAATCCTACTCAGCAAAATTCAACAGGATGCTGTGGCGGCTTAGATAAAGTGATTGAGATCCGAGGTTGCATTACAGTGGGCTCAGGTTTAGGATAGGGAGGTGGGTGCTCTGCTCATTTCTGCATTGCTGCCTGCAGGCATTGTGCTCACTTCAGGGTGAGCAGTGGGCTCTCCCTCCCCAAAAAACAGCAAATCGCAGGGCATTTTATAAGAAGGCGATGAGGAGTGGGGGAGGGGAGACTTCCATCTCATCGGATACTGAGGAGGGGCAGAACTGAGCTGTGGAAGGATGGAGCATGCTGCCCCTAGAGGAACACATGCCACTGCCCTCAGATTTCAGGGGCTAACTGACAAAAGGAGTGAAGGCACTCAGTAGGACCTGAAAGCAAAAACAAGAAGACATCAATATGGAAGCCAACTTTGGCACAGGCTACGGAAGATCCTTTGACACCAGCCAAGCCTACTGTGCCAACCCTGTCCTTGGGAGACCATTTCCTGACACTGGAGGTGATCAAGCAGGAATGCCCGTTTTAGGGGGCTGGGCAGAGCAGTTGGCATCCCAGGTGTAGACTTCGTCTCTTTGCCTCCCGACCTTTCCCTTGCTGGCACCTTCATAGGGCTGAGTCATGGAGCTCGCGGTTCCGCCCTCCATCCCTTTTTACTTCCCTGCCCCACACTAGGACAGGTGACTGTCCCCAGCACCAGGCAGCTGATATCCTGGAGGCCCACACTTCTCCAGCTTGCAGCCTATGGATAAAGTTTTGTGTTGGGAGTTATAATCTTCTCCTTTTGCTTCTGAATCCACGTCGTCTCAGGTACCTGGAAAATGAAGAGTGTTGAATGAGCCATGCAGGTCTAGCCACGCCAGAAACTTTCAGACTCTCCCAGAGGCGAGCTTGGTTGGCTCCCCTCTAAAGGAACAGCAGCAGAGTGCAGACACCAGCCTCTCCTCCAGTTCCTGTCTCTTCTCTTTCCTCTCTGTGAATATCGCCCCACAGAAATCACTCGGGCTCCCACTTATACTCACTGCTCATGACTGATGGTGCCCCTCAGTCCCGTGGCTTCTATCTCCCTGACCCTCTCTCATGTATGGCTCCCCTTCCTTCTCCACTGTCCATATCCTTATGTCCGCCATTCCTTAATCCCACCCCAGAAGTAGGGGTTTGAAATGGGTCCTATTGGGCTCAAATCAAGAACTCAGCAGGGCTGCCTTCCTCTTGGAGGTTCTAGGGAAGAACCTATTTCCTTGACTCTTCCATCTTCCAGAAGCTGCTTGTAATTTTTGGCTCCTTGTTCCTGTCCCCATCTTCAAAGCCAGCCACCTGGCACCCTTGAATCTCCTAACCCTGCCCCTCCTGCCTCTCTTTTATCAGGACCTTGTGATGACACTGGGCCTGCCTGGATAATCCAGGATCATCTGCTCATCTCAAAGTCTTTAATTTAATCATGTTAGCAAAGTCCCTTTGCCATGTAAAATGACATATTCACAGGTCCTGGGACTAGGATATGGACATTTTTGGGTGCCGTTATTCTGTCGAGCGCAAGACTCCACTATGCTGCCTGCACTTACCATCTTGTCTCCTACCTGATGAGGGACAGTCTCCTTAGTCTGGTGAATGGTGCGCCCTGTGATCTGATCCTGGCCAGCCAGCCTTGTTCTCCATATTCTACAGAATCTACTTGCTGGGACTTGGCCCTGCATGTTTCTCCCTCTTACTGTCCTCTGCCTATCCCCTGGTGGCCCCTTCCACCCAGATGTGGCCCCATCTTAGCCACAACTCAAGCCTGACCTCAGCATGACCACACCAAGGATTTGCATTGCCAAGGGTTTGCATTGCCAAGGGTTTGCATTGCCAAGGGTTGCCGTCAGCAGGGGATGATCCTCAGGAGATCCCCAATAAGTGGCCTGTGTGCCATGTCTTTTTGCTGCTTTGCCTCTCCAAGCCTTAAATTCATCCTCAGTAGCTCCTTGAAGACCAAAATCCCTCCCCGTGGCTCTCCAGGCCTGGTTTCCTTTTTTGATTTTGTCTGGATTCATCAAACCAGGCCTAGTTTTGGTTTTCCCTTTTTGGTTTTGCCGGGTTTCGTCTCAGGCCAGGGTTTTCCTTGCTCTTCCTCCAACCACCATCACCTTCTTGCAGTTCTTTAAGAGCACCTCCATCCTTCCCGTGTCTTGGTTCTTGCTCACACCTTTCAGGTCTTCTGCTGGATGGCTTCATCCCCTTTTGTGTTCACCCAGCTTTGGCCTGCTCATCCCTCAGCTCAAATTCTCTTCCCTGAAGAAGCCTTCCCTAACCCTCCCGATGAAGACAGAGACCCTCACTAGTGCCCAATCCTTTGAGCACCTCACACGCCTTGTAATCATGTACTCATTCATGTGTCCATGCAATGAATTTTGTCTCATCTCCTGGGGAAGGTGGACATTGTAGTGGATGCTGTGATGCATGGCGTATGTACTCTGTTAGGGCCCAGGAACTCATTTCCCAGCTGCTGGGGTTGTTGGCCAGGGCTGGCTCAGAGCTGTATCCCTTTCTGGAAATTGCTCTTGGCTGAAGGAAGCTGCTTAGGCCTAAGTTTCTCCCTCTCCCTGGGTGTATCCCATCTCTACTAACTGTGCCAGGTGGGGACATAAAGACCTGGCCCCCTTGTCTCAATCCAGGACAACTCTGATGGATGACACCAGATTGAGAGCCCCCCATGGGGTGGGCTGAGGCCTTTATTGCAACTGGATCCCAGTCCAGCTTCTCCTTCTGCCCCGTCTTCCCCTTGCTCCATCACAGGCGTGGTTCCTGAGAGCTTGTGTTAGTCCATTTTCATGCTGCTGATACAGACATATCCCAGACTGGATAATGTATAAAGAAACAGAGGTTTAATGGACTCACAGTTTCATGTGGCTGGGGAGGCCTCACAATCATGGCAGAAGGTCAAAGGCACATCTTACATGATGGAAGACAAGAAAGAATGAAAACCAAATGAAAGGGTTTCCCCTTATAAAACCATCAGATCTTGTTTGACTTATTCACTATCATGAGGACAGTATGAGGGAAAACACCCTGATGATAAAATTATCTTCCACCAGGTCCCTCCCACAACACGTGGGAATTATGGGAGCTGACAATTTAAGATGAGATTTGGGTGGGGATACAGCCAAACCATAACAGAGCTCTCTTCAACAAACCTCCAGGACGTAACTTCCATCTCATCATCTATTACCTACAAGCCCACTAAACAATCTATGCTCCTGCAGTGGCCCTAGGAGGCTGACTCTGGAATTCGATTTTGGCACTGGATCACCTGCTGGCTAACTGGCAGTGGAGACTCCATTCCTGGAGAAGGTGCTGCATGGACAGACCCCAGACATGCAGTGGCAATGCAATTATTTGACCTTTTTGCTGGTGGTGAAATGAGACGGGATATTGGGGGAAGGGGTGCACTGGCAGGTGCAATTTCTCAGGTGAGGAGGGAGGGGATAGTAATTAAAAGTACTATGGAATTGTCGCTGGGGGCAATGAATGTGTTACAGAGACAATGCTAGGCTGAGAGTGATTAATCACCAATTAAGGGCTAAGTGTGAAAGCCAGAGGGCAGCAGATAAAGAGATTCACCCTCCTAGAGGACGGAGAGTTGAGGATCAGGCCCAGGTCATAATTATAAAAGTGGCAGAGTGTTCCAGAGGAAGTCGGATCCTCAAACCCTGCAGGTCTGCTATGCCAAGGTCGGATATTAGGAAGGCGTGGGATCCACTGAAGTTCAGCTTCTCCCTTTGTCCGGTCCTGCGTCCCTCATCCTTCAAGTGAGAGTTTTACAGTGATGAGATGGGGTAGTTCGTTCCCTCTGGTGAGCCCCTGTTTCCCGCTATGCAGTAGAGATGCTGACAACAATAAGAAGGGGTACAAAATGTACTATAGGAGAGACCATGAGTGTCAGATGCAGCTAGGACAGCAGGGCAGTAGTGGTGACTGCAGTTTGTACCATTAACGTTTCTCTTGCAAGTCCTCCCAGGGAAAATGACCAACCAGAATCCTGGAGCAGCTGTTCCCAGATAGAGTAAACTGAGTATGTGAAATAAATGGGTGTAGGCACCACAAGGGGTGGACAATGGTCGATACGGCAGGGAGCAGCCCTGATCCCGGTTTGCCTCAGGTGCCTGGAGTGTTGGCTGTGTCATCACTCTCTGGACATTGCCCTCAACCAAAACATGCCCTATCCATAGGCAACCTGCATCCAATGTCCAGCTAATGCTGGAGTACAAATGCCCAATCCCTTTGCTTTGATTTGGGGGCATCCCTGAAGGTCTCTCCTAGCTCCAGAGTTTCCTGTGAGCTCAGCTGCAGCTGAACCACAGTGCACCTTTCTCCTCTGCCCAATCCTGCTTTCCTCAATGCTCCCTCCACCCTTCCTAACCTGTTGTGCCAGAGAACACTCATCAATAAACCTTCTCCATGCAACTCTCAGAGTCTCGCTCTTGCACTCACAGAGAACCAGACTTTCACACACATTAAGGTCAGGAGCTCTTGTCCCCTCCATCTCTCTCCTGTTTTAATCTCCAAATACAAAGTCCCTGCTCACTGTCCCCAAACTCCCCAAGGATGCTGCTATAATTCTGTGCCTGCCACCCGCTTCTCTGGCCCTATTCCCACTACCTACCTCTGCTACTTTTCAAGCACCCTGGGCTCTAGCCTCTCCAGCTGGTCCATCCAGCTACAAAATAAGTCCTGGTTTTGCAGTGAGAACAGGAAGGAGAGGAGGCATTAACTTGCTGATGGAGAACGCTCAGGGAAGATACTCAGTAAAAGTGAGTGCATGAAGCCTGCCGTCCCTGTCACCTGGGAACCATTTACTCCCCAAAGCCACATTGTTTGGGAATGACAAGACAGAGGAAGTGAGGTGTGGGGTAGGGGGTGCCCATGCACTTTCCTTTCTAAAGATACATGGCTAGATGAGCTAATCACCCCAGGAGGGCTTATGGTCAATGGATTCTGGTACCTTTCTCCATAGGCACCCTGAGTCCTCTCTAGTTGCACAGTTAGTGGCTCGGATGCCAGGCTATAGTTAACAATCTTCTCAAACATTTGGGCTTGGCAAAGCCCCAAGTGTGGGTTTGTGTTTTTCATGTTTCTTAAAAAGTGTACTTCTCTGCTAATTTCCAAGCCTCCTGTGCTTTGAGGGATCTTTAAACGGCGTGTTTTGGATTCACGTACATGAAACTCATCAAAGTGCTATTTTGTGAGATGGGTTTGATGTCCAAGCAGGCATTAAAAGCTGTTTTGTTTTTGCTCCTTGACCCAGTGGTTTACGCTTTACTAAGACTGAAAGGACTGCCCGGCGTGCTCAGGAAGGAGTTCGGCCCCTTTTCTAAAGGCTGGCTGTCCAGCGTCCTGGTGAGATCTCAAAGCTGGCACAGCAGATTTTCTCTTAGGCCTAATAATTTCCATGCTTACCCTTTCATGAGAAGGAAGAGTATTTTGGAAGAAAATGACTTTTTTTTTTTTTTTTTTCCTTTTGGTAGCTTTAAAAAATCTGCATTACCAAAAGAGAGTGAAGGCAGCAAATTGTCCCCCCGCCCCGCCAACTTGTGGCTTTGCTGCAAAGGCCTCTGGGAAGGCTTTCTCTACATGCCTCGCTCTTCTCGCCAACCACATCCTGCAACTCCACAGGCAGCGCTAGACTTGGGCAGTCAACGCTTCTCACTGGGACATGTTGGCCTGTCTTAGCCACTAGGACAGGTTAGGAGCAGCTGTGCCTGTTTTTAGGTTGATCCGAAGCGGGAGGAATTTGTAGAGGACCTTTGTGCTGCGGAGACCTCTCTTACCTGCCCTCTGCTTGATCCTCAGTAAAGTACTGTGACATGGGTACCTTTGTGCCATTTATAGGGAGAGAAAGCAAGAGATGGCAAAAGCTTGCCTGATGACTCCAGAGCACCCTTTCTTCTTCCTGGGGATGTCCAGATGGTCCAGTGATCGCAGTCTGTTGCCTGGGAGTGCTGGGGACGTTTTGCACTGAAAGGGTGTGAATGTGACCACAGAAGGTTTGGGGAGGACTGGAATCCATCCTCACATGGCTTTTGAACTTGCCAAGCTACAAACATGCAGTGACTTTGTCCAGGACAAAAAACCTTGAACTTGGAGCTAGCCCCTGGCCTGGCTGGCTGTGGACTGGGCAGATCCCTCTGAGTTGTAGTTTCCGGCCTACAAAATTAGGCTGTGTGAGGACCAGTGGTAAAAAGCAGGTGATGTGCTTAGTACAAGGCCAGCCTCACAGCCAGTGTGCTGATTTTTATGATGATGGGATCAGGAGTCCAGTTTCTTTCCTTACCCCTTGGCTGGTGAGCACTGGGATCAGATCAGACCACATCTGTCTTGGAGTGTTTCACCTGAGTGAGGTGCTTTGATTCCAAGCCCACTGAGAGGTGGCCTGGAATAGGGAGATAGGAGTGGCTTCCTGGTCTTGACTCTACTAGATGGGGAAGGGTGGCTGGCTCCACACAGGCACCTGGGGAAGAGGGGTTGGAGGTGGTGGGATGTACAGAACCTGGAGAAAGGTACTTTCTGTAGGCTGAACTGGTCTGACCTCCCTGATTGAGATACCGCAGTAGAACTCACCAGGGGCCGTTCAGTGGAGACAGGCTTAAGGTTCTAGCTGTCACTTGTACAGCCCAGTGGGGTGTGCATGTCCTGTGTGCACAGAAGAGAGGTGGAGTTGCATCGCATAGAGATACTTGTGTTGCTGGGTTGGTAAGACCTTGCTGCTACTTCTCAACATGGACCCTAAGTGGATTATTTCCTCTTCCGTCCATTTTCCTTCTTACATTTAGCAATGGGCACTTTGGCCACATGAAACATTTAGTTTATTTTTAGTCTGGCTGGAAAATGTCACTTGGTTGGGAAGGGATCTGCCCCCACCTCTGTGTGTGGAGCTCACAGGGCTAAGAACTGGAAGCTAACCTAAGTGATTGTTTAACCCAACCCCTTTGGTCACCAGTGAGGAAACCGAGTCACACAGAGGGAAAGGGCAGTGACAAGACCCTTATAACTTGTTAGCAGCAGAGATGGGATCTGAACCCAGAATTATTTTCGTAGAATTTTTTGGGGAAATTTGAAAAGGAAGAAAAGGTGCAAAACATTTACAATCACCTTATATTCTCACCACTCATAATTAACCTTTTACCTTTTCTTATATTTGTTTCCATTATTTTTCTGTGTATATAGTTGAGCTATTCTGCAAGTAATATATGAATGTACCAGAGTGCTTTAAAAACTATTAGAACCTTGTAGATAAACACACAATTCATGCCTGCCTCCTATGACAACTATTTCCATCCTGGTCCATTTCCTTGTCTCCAGAAGCAGCGATTATTATGAGTTTCATGTCCTTCTAAGCCACTAAAAAACTGTGTACGTGTTTTTATAATTATAATATATATTATTTTTGTGTTTAAACATTCACATAAATGATATCATGTATCATATCGTCCAGAACCATCAGCAACATATTCCCCCCAGTGATGTGTTTCTGGCATCTGTTTATGTTGCTGGCTAGAGATCAGGTGCATTTTTCTCAGTGGCTGAACACATTCCACTGTGCTGCCCTGCTATTTCTCAGTTATCCACACAGGCATGGGTTATCACCAAAATTCATGACTTGCTTTTCAGTGGTCTGTATTTATTTATTTATTTATTTATTTATTTACTGAGGCAGGATCTTGCTCTGTTATTCAGGCTGGAGTGCAGCAGCGAGATCATAGCCCACTGTACCCTCAACCTCCTGGGCTCAAGAGATCCTCCCACCTCAACCTCCCAAGTAGCTGGGACTATAGGTCCCAGAAAGCACAGCCTGTACCTGGCTAATTTTTTGTTTAGTTTTTGCAGAGATAAGGTCTCATTATGTTGCCCAGACTGGTCTTGAACTCCTGAGCTCGAGCGATTCACCTGCCTCAGACCCCCAAAGTGCTGGGATTACAGGAGTAAGCCATTGAATCCGGCTCCATGAATTTCTGAAAAAATAACCTGGAAACCAGAAGGGCTTCTGTCCATGACCTGAAATTATGGAGGTGGGCCCTGAGCCAGTCACGTCACCATTCTGTGCCTCAACTTCCCTATCTTTTCAAGTTGAATACTGCTTGTCAAAAAATTATGTGGATAAATGTGAGGTTCCACCATAGCTCCAGCTGCCCCCACACCTAAGGGTATAAGTATTAAATACAAAACTTCCTTGTCCTCAACACAGGATGTGTTTGTGATGAAATAACCACACCCCTACCCCCCATATTGCTCCCTTTGTGTGTATAGATTTTGTCATGGGAAGACCGTGCTTTCTGTGACACCTTAGGATATGATGTGTCTGCAGTGAAGAAGTCGCACCAAAGAGTAGAGAGAGAGAGGGTTCCCTCTTGAAAGGTGACGTCATTTCTAGTTTCTGTCACCTCGGAAACAGGTGGATCCTGAGATAGAAAAAGCCCTGGGCAGGTGGTAATCATAAAGAAGTCGAAATATTTCTATGGCAGCTCCAAAAAACAGTGAGTCCCTCCTCCAGGGGATGGATGCATGTGGGTAGGTGACCTTTCTAAGTTTACAAAGTGAGCTCAAGAAAAGCCCAGAGTTCAAATTCTGAGCTGGGTCTGCTGTCTGTGGTGTGGGCTCTTCCCATTCACAAAGGGGACTGGTTCATGAAACTTTAGCTTGTCTCAGTGGAATGTATTGTTGATGGAATTTCAGGCAGCGCTGAGCCTAATAGTAGGTGAAAGATAATCAACCCTGCTGGGGTAGCTGGGAAAGCCTTCATACACGAGGTGATATGTGAGCTGAGTTTTGAAGCATGAACAGGAGTCTTCCAGCTGAGATAGGAAAAGGCCATTCCAAGCAAAAGGAGAAAATAGCCTAAGATATGCAGGTTTAAAAAATCAGGAAGAATTTCCTGGGAAATGGTGCAATGTGCATGAGGATGGGGCTGTGGGAAAGTCAGGAGGCTGCAGAGACAGATGTGGATCTGACCGTATCACGGAGGGGATGAGGGGCTGTGAGAAAATCAAGAGCAGGGAAGCAATAAAGTGAGGTTTGTGGCTCAGGAAGATGATTAGGGAAACCACGGGGCAGAGGATGGATTGGAGGGAATGTGGCTCAGGGCAGAGGGGCGGGTGGATGAGCTCATCGCAGGAGTGCCTGTGAGAGATGTCAGTCATGGGTGGTCGAGAGGAGCGGCTGGAAGACGGTAAGGGAGTGTGGTAGGGGTGAGAAGGAAAGGAAGGGACCTAGCTTGCAAATGTTTACCATGACCCTGTGATAGAGGCATTATTGCCCCCTTTTACAGATAAGACAGCAGAGACACACACAAAAATTTGGTAACAAAGCCTCACAAGTCCTACATGTCTATGGCACTCCACGGTCAGCTCTGTTGCCCCTAACTCCTAGGGAAGGGGGTAAAAGCATCCATTAATCTCAGAAGACCAGGGTTTCACCCTGGGGATCCTGGGCAAATAGCAATATTGACAGACATCACTACTGCTTCCCAATATCCCACCTCTTTTTTTGTGGGCAGATGCCGGCACGTGACTAGCTCTGGCCAATGTGTTGAGGGTGAACCTGACAGACGACACTTCCGGGCTGGCACATGTGCCAGCTGATGTGAGGCCCTTCAGATCCCCATTTTGCTTTGTTGAGCAAGGAAACACGTGTTGAGACTTCATCAGCTTGGGAACCTCAGTGATGGGGATGAGCAGGAGCCACCTAACTACCCACGTTGCTGCTGAGTATGAGTAGAAAATAATTCCTGGTTGTTTTAGGCCATGGCCTTTTAGAGTCACCTGTTCTTGTAGCAGAGCCTGCTGCATACTGACTGATATGGTGATGTGGGTCCCTGAGCAAGGGCATAAAGGAGGAGGAGCAGGCTGAGGGCAGGGTGGGAAAAATGGATTTGGCAAGACTGAGTTGGGGCATAACGTTTTAGTAGAAGGAAACCAGGCTTTGGAGGTTAGCAAGCCTGGGTCCAATGTCACCTCAGGCAGCCACTATCTGAGGGCCTGCAGGCAAAGGCTCCCGGCTTTTCTGGCCTCAGTTTCTGTGCAATAGGGAGAGTTGTAATCACTACCTCCTTGGCCTTTAGGGTGAGTAGAATTGACACATATAGAGCTCCAGCAAGGTACACAGGCCCTAGGAAGCACTCAGCAAACACAATCATCACCCTGGGAAGATGGCGAGAATAGCGTGCACAATTTGTGCACTGAAAGAATAGACATCTTTTTTTTTTTTGAGACAGTTTCACTCTGTCGCCCAGGCTGGAGTGCAGTGGCGTGATCTCCACTCACTGCAACCTCTGACTCCTGGGTTCAAGTGATTCTCCTGCCTCAGCCTCCAGAGTAGCTGAGATTACAGGTGCCTGCCACTACGCCCAGCTAATTTTTTGTATTTTTAGGAGAGATGAGGTTTCATCATATTGACCAGGCTGGTCTTGAAGTCCTGACCTCAAGCGATCCGCCCACCTCTGCCTCCCAAAGTGTTGAGAATACAGGTGTGAGCCACTGCGTCCAGTCAAAATAGACACAATTTCTATCTTATTCACTTGAATTTGTCTAGTACCGAGAACGGTGCCTGGGCACAATAGGTGTTCATTTTATATTCACTGGTTAAATGAGGGAATAAAACATACTACAATTATTTGTGGAATGTGGCTATTTTCTCTTACAACCAAGCTGGCAACTCTGATGGGAAGGACCTAGACATGTTACTTCATCTGTTTCCTCAATGCTCTGTGAATATCAGCTCTCAGGAAATTTTCCTTGAAAAAATGAGTCATCCTGGCCTTTAGAAATAGCCAGATCTGACTTGGACACAGGGCGGGAAACGTCACACATGGGGCCTGTCGGGGGTGGGGGGCTGGCGGAGGGATAACTTTAGGAGATATACCTAATGTAAATGATATACCTAATGTAAATGGTGTGATGGGGGCAGCACACCAACATGGCACATGTGTACCTATGTATCAAACCTGCACGTTGTGTACATGTACCCTAGAACTTAAAAAATATATATAATATGAAAAAAAAAAAGCAACTAGGAGTTTGAGACATGTTTACTTTCCAAGTGAATTACTCAGGGATATAAAACTCCATTTCACTACCTTACAGTCATGTGTTTTAGGACTTACAGATTAATCATCTTCATTTGTTGATTCCTGTTATTATTAATCAGCACATGGTGGGTCTACTTATTTTCCATGATTTTCTCCAGGCACAGGTGCGTTATGAAATTTAAGCTCT
>NW_012104253.1:5437900-5445647 GCF_000951045.1 Mandrillus leucophaeus
TATATATATTATATACCTATATATAAAAGAAATAGCCAGATCTGTGGGGGCATTTCTCCCTGACATATTGATCCCAAGCCCAGCCTTGGTTTTCCAAGGGATGCCCCACGCCTTATTGCTAGGTCTCTGTTCTGACCTCTGGTATCCCCTCAGGGACCCTTCAGGCGTTGAGTTCAAATGCCTGGGAAGCCCATCTCACAGGAGCCTCAAGTCCCATCTGTTTTGTTCCCAAGTCTGGCAGGATCCTGACAGTCCCTGCATGTGCCTGTCCTCAGACCCCTGCAGATGGCTGGGTGCAGACTTTGGCAGGAGTAGGCTGGCAGGCAGTCTCTTTCCTTCCCAGGCAGACGTGTGTGTAGCAAGTGTGTTTATCAGGCAACGCCTTGTAGCCAGCGGTGGCGGCTTAACAGTGGCAGAAACGCCCGCATTGCCTCACCAGCTGCTGGGTACTAAGATGTGCCCTTGGCCTCAGCCGGCAGATAAGCACCTGCATTGGAGAGCGAACCCTTGATCATGGGCTGATAAGTGCAGGGAAGAAACAACAACAACAACAAGAAAAAGCTGAGCGACCCGCTGTGGAAGGCTTTTTCATGTACGCATGGGCGTGTTTCTTGTCTTCGCCAACTCACAGGTGATGCAAAAGCTCTGATTCTAATTTAATTTGGTGGTCACGCAATCATGGAATGAGAGCATGTCAGAGCTGGAAGGGACTCTGGGGATTGTCTGGTTGAACCCTTTAATCTTCCAGGTGAGGACAGTGAGGGCCACAGAGCTGTAGCGACTTGTTCAGGATCATCCAGCAAAGTTTTGGTGGAGCTGGAACTAAAGCCGGGTCTCCGGACCCCCGGGCCTGCGATATTTCCATCACATGGGCTTGCTTCACAGGCTGCCACCTGATCGCTCAGGTGCAGACTGCAGGTTGTCCTTTGGTGCCTAAACAGTTCTCTTTAATATCACTAATTGGCCCTGTCTACCCCTGCTTCTTCCCCACCACAAGCCAGCTGTTGGGGTTGACCATTTAGCTCAAGGCCACAAGGTCTGATGCTACTGCTTCAAACCCTGTTATTTCGTATTTTGAAAAACCAAGGTTCAGATAAGAGAGGCGACTTGCCTAGGTGATACAGCTAGAGAAAGTGAAAGACCTGGGTCTAAAATTTTTGGCCTCCTGATTTCAGTTCTTTCCATACATAGTGTATGAAACCCAGGTGTGGGTGAAGGTGGGCAGAAGGGTATCCGGCCTCTGCAACTTTCCCCTGTGACCTGGTTTTGGGGAAGAGTCACATATATTTCCTCAAGGACAGAAATGAAAATCTCATTGTTCTCAGTAGGGTCTTCCTAAGCAATGGGTATAGATAAATGAATGAATCCTTTTTTTTGTTTGTTTGTTTTGTTTGAGACAGAGTCTTGCTCCGTCACCCAGGCCTGGTTTTCCAAGGGATGCCCCACTCCTTATTGCTAGGTCTCTGTTCTGACTTCTGGTATCCCCGCTGGTGCAATGATCCGATCTCAGCTCACTGCAACCTCTACCTCCTGGGTTCAAGTGATTCTCCTCTCTCAGCTTCCCCAGTAGCTGGGACCACAGGCAGCTACCACCATGCCCAGCTAAGTTTTGTATTTTCTATAGTAGAGAGGGGGGTTTCACCATGTTGGCTAGGCTGGTCTTGAACTCCTGACCTTGGGTGATCTGGCCACCTTGGCCTCCCAAAATGCTGGGATTACAGGTGTGAGCCACTGTGCCTTTTTTTTTTTTTTTGAGAAGGCGTCTCACTCTGTTGCCAAGGCTGGAGTGCAGTTGCACTATTTCAGCTCACTGCAACCTCCATCTCCTGGGTTCGAGCCAGTCTCCTGCCTCAGCCTCCTGAGTAGCTGGGATTACAGGTGCCCACCACCACACCTGGCTAATTTTGTATTTTTAGTAGAGATGGGGTTTCACCATGTTGGCATGCAGTTTATACAGCATTTTCTCTTAGCACCCTCCCACTAACAACCTCCACCTGGTGACCTTCAATCAACCCTAAAAATGAGGCTTCAATCCCTTTCATGGCCCATGTTCCAAGGTACAGGCGGAGGGTTCAGATGTTCCTCATAGATAAGGAATGAATTTCCAGATTGTCCACTCCTGGACTCATTAGCTTGGAACTCTGAACACACATGCAGGTGTGTCCACCACACACTGTGGCTGCAACATGAAGTCAGCCTTAGGTAAAAATGATATCTAAAAATATGGATCAAATACCTGCATGTGATTAAAAAATCATATCATAGAGATATATTGCTATTAGGTTGGCACAAAAGTACTTGTGGTTTTTGCCATTAAAACTTATGGCAAAATCCGCAGTTACTTTTGCACCAACCTAATAATAAAAAATAATAGCTTCATCATAGCATCGCTTCACACTAGTCCTTTTCTCCTGAGTAAGCCACTTTTAATTCTGTTAACCAGTTTTGCTTGCTTGTTTTTGTTTGTCCTGGTGATTCACTTCATGTGTCTATACACATTAATCATGTTCTTTTTGAACAATCAGCTTTAGACATCATCTGCTGACCTACTCTTGTAACAGATGAAGAATTTGTCCTTTCGAACCATCACCTTCGTCTTCGTCTTTTACCCTACAACTCATTTTATACACACACCCCTCACTATCGTTTAGTTCCCTTATTATTTGCATTTGTAAATGTAAATTATCTATAAATACATATTCCTTCAACTGTGTGCAATAACACTTGACTCACTGTTTATAAAATGAACATAGGAACACTGCAAATCTCTCATCACCTTTTCTTTCCTTGCTACTTCTCATTTCTAACAACTGTACTTTTGCTTTTATATTGCTAAGATTGGTATCATTTATTTCTTATTTTACAAACTTAAGTCTACAACACTTTGTCTGTATATAGGCATTCTAGAAGTTCAGAAAACAAATTATGTTTACTGTATTCTGTAAATATTGCATTTGCAGCCAAGTATTATACTGTAATTACTACTATGATTACTATTCATTTCAGTCAGGCACGGTGGCTCACACCTGTAATCCCAGCACTTTGGGAGGCTGAGGCTGGTGGATCACCTGAGGTCAGGAGTTCAAGACCAGCCTGGCCAACATGGTGAAACTTCATCTCTACTGAAAATACAAAAATTAGCTGGGTGTGGTGGTGGGCGCCTGTAATCCTAGCTACTCAGGAGGTTGAGGCAGGAGAATTGCTTGAACCCAGGAGGTGCAGGTTGCAGTGAGCTGAGGTCGAGTCACTGTACTTCAGTCTGGGCAACAAGAGTGAAACTTCGTCCCCCTGCCCCCAAAATACTGTCCATTTCCTTTTCTTCTTTTAGTTTCTAATTGTATTCATCACCTGCTTGAGGTATCCCCAGTTCTCAAAAATAAATTCAGACCCATAGAATTCTACCTATTTTTCACAGATTCTTCCCAATCCCCAGAATCCTCCATTCTTCTGCTCTAGTCTCATCCAATTACTCTGGGTGCTGTAGAGCTGTCATTCTATGTCCTGGGTTGAATACTATGTCTTATTCATCTTTCTTGCTTCTTTACTCACTATATTACACAAGCATAGTCTCTATAAACTTTCCTATAAATCTTTGTATGCCTGATTATGTCTTTCTTCATCTCTCACACATTATTCAACTCTTGCCCTTCAGTGACAGTTTAGCAGGATATAGAATTCCAAGTCGTTGCTTATTTACCCTTAGAACTTTGGAAGGATTTCTCTATTGTGCCAAACCCAGAGGTGCTAATGACAAATCTGACCTTGGCTTTATTCCCTGTCCTTTGAAGATGATCCCTAGATGATTGAACATTTATCTCTTTATTGTTGGTGTTCTAAAATGTTATAATGATGTGCTTACTTATGGATCTGTTTAAACATATTTGTACGGGCCACTCAATGGCCCAGTATTTCTGAAGACTTTTGTCTTCTACCTTTGGGACATTCTTTTGTATTATTATTATTTTTTGAAGAGGGCACTTTTCTATCCTTTATTTTAACCTCTTTTCTCTTTCTGGAACTTTTATTTGCTGGATGCAGAACCTCTTAAATCGTGCTTCTTTGCCTCTTTCTTTTTTTTCTCATATTTCCATCTCATAATATTTTTATTCTGCTCTCTAGATTTTCTTTATGTTACCTTCCAAGGTTTTTGTTGAATTTTCTTCTCTTTTGACAGTCATATATTTAATTTTCCACAACACTTTCTTGTTAAATGATTGTTCCTTTTACATAGCATCTTGTTCTTACCTTATAGGTGCAATATCTCCTTACATATCTCAGAGGATACAAGCTTATTTTCTCTGAATTATCTTTGTTTTCTCTAAAATCGGTTTTTCAGTGTGTTTCTTTAGGTTTCTCTTCTATTTTCAGACTTCTCTAAGATGTCTGAAGAGCCTTGACTAACCATCTAACTAAAAAGGTGAGATTCTAAATAACTAACAGGGAACTCTGTGTATCTGGGCAGAGCTGACTGATGACCAGGTTCCCCTCTGGGGTCAGGGAGTGGTATGAAGAATGATATGGACCTGGGGCATGCTCATTCCCTTGGATCTAGGCAGCGGTGCCCACACCAGCAATCCTACTTCTTTCCACGAAATGTCTTTAAAGAAAAATTATCTGCTTAACAAAATAGGGCTAGGCATTTGGTCACGTTTTTTCTATGTCTGTGTGGGTGATATGGTTTGGCTGTGTCCCCATCCAATTCTCATCTTGAATTGTGGTTCCCATAATCCGCACGGGTCATGGGAGGGATCCGGTGGGAGGTAATTGAATCATGGGGGTGGTTACTCCCCATGCTGCTGCTCTCATGAGAGTGAGTGAGTTCTTATGAGATCTGATGGTTTATAAGGGGCTTTTCCCCCTTTTGCTTGGCACTTCTCCTTGCTGCTGCCATGTGAAGAAGGATGTGTTTACTTCCCCTTCTGCCATGATTGTAAGTTTCCTGAGGCCTCCCCAGCCATGTGGAACTGTGAATCAATTAAACCTCTTTCCTTTATAAATTACCCAGTCTTGGGTATATCCTTATAGCAGCATAAGGATGGACTAATACAGTGGGGATGGGCCAATGAAGAACTCAGTTGACAGGGATCCACCATTGTATGACCATGTAGAGTATTTTCACTGCCCTAGAAGTCCTCTGTGCTCTGTCTGTTCATCACTCTCTCTCCCGACCCCTGCCAACCACCAATCTTTTTTCACTGTCTCCAAGGTTTTGCCTTTTCCCGTGTGTCATAGAGTTGGAATTATACGGTAGGTAGTCTTTTCAGACTAGCTTCTTTCACTTAGTGCTATGCATGAAAGTTTCCTCCATGTTTTTCGATGACTTGATAGCTCATTTCTTTACTCTCCGCCCTTTTAGAACAGGGTTTCCCTGATTGCTGTATTTAAATTCCCAGCCGTTCTAGCATTCTCTACCCTTCTCCTTGTTTTGTTTTCCTTCAAAGCATTTAACATCTTTGATATATACCCTAAAGTCGGCTAACTTATTTTTATCTGTCTTCTCTATGAGGGTGAGAATTGTTTTCTGTTTTATTCACTGCCATTTTCCAGAGCCTAGAACACTGTCTGGTACGCAGTAGGTCTCAACAAATACATGCTGACTTGGATATAGAATGGTGTGGTTCACAGATATAGCTGTATCAGCTGCAGGCCTCTGCTTTAGCTCCAAAAGAACCTGTTATATGTTGGCTTTTCACAGAAACAAGAGTATTCTCTTTCTCCAATGATAAATTGACATCTTCATGTATATGTTAAAAACAGATCAGTTGGAAGCTTTGAAATTAGATACCCTCTCCAATCCTAAATGAGGTTTCAAAAATTTCAGGACCGATTTTCAGCTCTGGCGAAGCATGCAGTACTTCTCCCTGCCTTCCTCTTCAACCCTTTTATTTTATTTTATATTGATGATTGATTGAAATGGAGTCTTGCTGTCACCCAGGCTGGAGTGCAGGTGGCATGATCTAGACTCACTTCAACTTCCGCCTCCGGGGTTCAAGCGATTCTCCTGCCTTAGCCTCCCATGTAGTTGTGACTTCAGGCGTGCACCACCTTGCCCAGCTAATTTTTGTGTTTTTAGTAGAGATAGGGTTTTGCCATGTTGGCCAGGCTGGTCTGTAACTCCTGACCTCAAGTGATCTGCGTGCCTCGGTCTCCCAAAGTGTTGGGATTGCAGGTGTGAGCCACTACACCCGGCCCATCTCCAACCCTTTTACTTCCTCCATCTCAGCACCATCAATCCAGTGACAAGAAGGTGATGGTCTTCTTCTGTTGTACAAACCAAACTCAATTCACTTTATTGAAGATGTGACCATGTGGTCCAGACACCGGGGGCTTGAGGACAGGAAACACAGCTCCACTGGCAAAAGTAAACTTAAAAACCATTGCTTTGTTCCTTGCTTGTCTCTAAGCTCATCTGAGGGAGGCCGTTTGTAAACGGCAAGCGCACCTTCTCAGATCCTCATTTCCCCTCTCCCCAGTCCTCTCATGCCTCTGCTGGGTGACTTGCCTGCCAGCCTTTTGTCCTCACCTGTAAATGTGCAGAGTAAGGGATGTCCTGCCCCTCCCCACTCAGCAGGGTTGCCATGAGAAGCAAAGAAGCTATTGCATGCAAAAAAGCACCAAGGATTGGACCAGCCCTTCACGCTGGCTGTGGTGTGGTGTGGCCAAGGCGGGGACCTGCTGGGACCTCCCAGGGCACTGCCCCTGCTGGTGCACTTTGTGGCCTCTGGCCTGGTCCTGTTGCTCAGGACCTGGATGAGGTCAAGGAGACGCCCAGGGGTTTGGAGCAGCTCATCCTTCTTTCCTTAGCAGGTTCTGTCTTTAGGAAAAAAGGTGGGGTTGCAGAGAGTCTGATGTTAGGCATAGCCCTGAAATGGACTAGAACCATCACAAGGCCAATGTCAGCCAGAAGAGGAGTTGGGGCCAGGGTTGGTGGTGTCCCCAGATGATGTCCCCTCTCTACTGGCATCTGTGCCCCCTCCCATCTCTCAGACATGGTTTGGATCCATGAAAATATAAGAAAAGCTGTTTCTAGGAGACGTGTCTATGATTTTCATCGAATTTATTGTTATTATTAGGAGAGAAATCCTAACATCTGAGCAGACAAAGCTTGATTTGATTTTTGCCAGGGTTCTGATTAGAAGAGATGTAATGATATGGGGATTGGCCAAAGGGGATGAAACTGGGGCTGTATGTGCGGAGGGTGTCCAGCGGCAGCTTTAGCCTGAGCCTGCAGCCTACAGGAGGCAGGGGAGGAGAGGAGGGCAAGAGTTGGGGAGTGTGGGAGCAACTCAGAGGGAGGCCAGAGAGGGAGGGGCTCTGTGTTGTGGGTCCCCAGCTGACATTCTAAGGACATTTCTGCTTAGCACTTGGCCTTTATTCCGTGTGTGTGTGTGTGTGTGTGTGTGTGTGTGTGTGTGTGTGTATGTGTGTCCATTGAGCTTGCCTTTGCACCCTTTGAGAATCTGACTTTTTATAAGGAGGATCTTCTTTTGGACACTCTCCCTTCACCTCCCTTCCCATCCCCACTCCTCCTGAATGGGCCCTGGGCTTTGCCGTATGTCTCGGTACCCTTGGAGGCTCTGAAAATGCAAAGTCAAGGTCCCTATAGGGTTAAGAGATGTCCTCAGGGCTTTGCAGCTCCACTTCCTTCTCTAATCCCAGTTAGATTTGGACTTTAGGACTTCTTGCTACCTTGCCAGCTGTTTTACCTGTTTAAGAAGCTGTTTGGTACAGTTTACCTTGAGGTTTT
>NW_012104253.1:5446152-5511437 GCF_000951045.1 Mandrillus leucophaeus
GAAGTCAGCCCAAGGAGAAGCCAGCAGCCCCAAATCAGCCCATCAGAGGCAGCATCAGGACTGGAAACTGGGTTTTTTGGATTCCATATCTTGCTTCCTGTTCTGTTCACAGCTCCTCTCCTCCTATCACAAACCATGAACCAGTATGTGAGTGGGGCCAATTAGCTTGATCCCACTCAGGGATATAGCCGGGGTGGGTAGGGCTACATACCAGTTTCACTGGGATTTTGCAAGCTGATAATGGGCTGGGTGTTCAAAGCTCTGTTTTCCATCCTCCTCCTCAGCCTGAGCACAGTTCAGCAGGGCGGTGAGGACATCACCTTGGATGGCTGTATCTTTTTCTCTCAGTCAAGGATGAGGCTAAAGGCTGAAGATGAAAACTTGGCTCCTTGTTGGGTATATCTGGCCACAGATGATTAGGGAGGAGGCCCCAGAGTCTGAACTTTTTCTCCAACTCTTCCTTTAGGTAGGAAGGGATGGAATGCAGGATTATGATGACTCAATGGGAAAGGACGGAGACTCCGTGCATGGAGTTGCCTTAATAAACAGAGGATTTAACACTGAAGCCAGAGAAGTCTGGGTCTTAATCAATCTATATGAGACCAATTCTATTACAGACACAAGAGCGAGTCTCCATCCTTTTAAGACTTAATTTGCTCTTCTCACGTCAAAGCAGAAGTGGGATGCAACTGTCTAACTGCCAACTCTAAGAAATTATTTATGAAAAGACAAATTCCCCACAAGGCCATCCAGAGAAGGGGGGAAGACAAGGGGGGCAAAAGGAAGAAAGAAAGGAAGGGTAGGGGGAAGGTAACCGGTAGACCTGGCGCTTGACACTAAAGGCTTAACATCAAATGCAGCCAGAAATCCATTTCCACAGTTTTATTGGCCATTCCGGACGCCTCATTTCAAAGGGAAAGATTTGAATTCAGAAACATAACGTTCCCTTTGTTCTCTTGCCCTCCAGCCTTTGGTGCCAGTGTGGACTGTACTACAGGGAGAGGGTGAGATCAAACCCCTCTCCGCTCAGCTACCTGCCCCAGAGCTGGCCCTTGGCATGCTTAATGAAATCAGTTTCTCGATAGATTGACAATGCCCTGTCAATTATAATCATTTATCTTGGCAAGCAGAGCACTGGAACACTTAAAAGAGCAGGGGTTCAGCAGGCCCAGGAAAACCAGAATAAAATTATACTGCATGGTAATCAGAGCGAGAGTATATTGCTCATATAAAATTTTACTTTAACTGTCAGAAGGACCGATATGATCTTACTTCTCATTTTCTGCCCATGGGGTGTTCACAGTTCCATTTGGGTCACTTTCTGCTAACTGTGATGTAATAGGGGATTTGCATACGGTCTATATAAGAGGAGGCGGGCAACTAACCAGTGCACAGGGAAGTTGGGGTGTTTTCTCATTGCTGTTTTTAGGGAACACCAGGATGGGTGTGCAATGGCAATGACAGAGGCGGGAATACAGGATTGGAGGGGAGTCCTTGTTCTCCACTTCCTGACTGTGTTAGCAAGGGCAAAGCATGCCACTTTGCAGTGTCTCACTGTCTTTCACAACAGAAGAAACGGAGATTGTGTATTATTTTAAATCCTGATCTTTGCCGGGCATATGTCCACCTGGAGGATATTCCTGCCCGCTTCTTGGATCAACTTTGGGTGAAGCAGCAGCAGCAAGCCCAGACCCACGAGAGGGGCAGCAGGGAGAAGCTGCATCTTGCTTCTCTGCTCATGATCTAGATGGAAGCGCCAGGTCCCGCCTGGCTGCAGAGCAAGGAGCAGTGAGTTGAAGGGTCTCCTGGCCTCACAGTTCACAGGCCCTGCATGGTCCATGTCTGCAAAGCCTCCAGGAGAATCTGAGCCCCCTGAGATTGGGGCCCTGCTGGGAGAGGGCTGGGGGACACAGCACAAGGGAGGCCTTATGAATGGAGAGCACAGAGGAAGGCAGCCGTCATCCTCAAATCCCCAGCTATGAAAACAAGGACAGAAGGGGATGAGGGTCAGCCCTCCAAGGCCAGTGGGCACTGGGGACCACTGTGGTCAGAATAATATGCACTTCCCTTCCACCAGGCTCAGACCTTCCCTGGAGAGGAGAAGGAAAAACCCTGAAGGGACCGAGTGTTTCCCCATTTTACATCAGAAGACACCAAGTTATCCTGAGCAGATGATTTTCTACCCTCAGCAGAAAGGAAGCCTGAGAGCTCACTTTGCACCCTGGGACTTGGCCTGGGAACACATGCAGGCCAGCAAGGTCGTGCTTCTGGTTCCTCTGCTGCAATCTGCTGGGGACATTTTGGTAAATGAAGTATAAATAAAACATATCTGCAGGCAACCAGGAAAAGCACTCCCTTTCTGAATGGCCGTTTCAACAGGCATAGAGGGAGCTGCCAGTACCTGGCTTTCAGTGGGGCACAACCTGCTTAGAAGCCCCAGAAATTGGTAATTTGTCCATGGTGAGGGAGAGAGAGGTGTGCATGTTCCTTGCAGTCTGGGGGCTGGGGTGGGGTGGGGGTAAGCTGTATGACAGCAGAACCTGGGAATGGTGGTTGTGCTGGACTTTTGAGGGGGACCTACCAAGAACACACTCCATGACAGGCCTGGCCTAGGACCCTCCACGATACTGTCTCCTTACCATTGCTGTGCAACGTGGGGGAGGGGGATTCTCTGTACTTTACACCTGGGGAAACTGAGGCTTGCGAGGGCAGAGAGGGACTCTTTTCACTCCTCCAGGAGTGCCTTTCTTCCTTCTCCTCCGGCCGACCCTGGCCTTTGTGCCCCAGCCCTCAGCCCCTCCATTTCCAGGGCAGTGGGCCAATTTACTGCAGAACATAGCTCTGGGCAGCTGTGGGCAGCTGTTTCGGAAAAGAGCTTTATGAGGCCAGAACGTTGGCCTCTGCAGCCTTACTAAATTTCTTCACTTGTGCTTTTGCCCACAGGGGCCCCGACAGCTGAAGCTGGACAGCAGGAGTTGGGGGGTGCAGAACTGCTCAGCCTGTCCTTTTAGCTGGAGCCCCTGTGAGATGAGGTGGGGTCTGGAGCCAGGTCCCCTAAAGGGTACATCACATGTTAATTTTGGTAACATGGTAACAACCATACTTAATTCACAGGGGTATTGTAATTGTTAGCAGAGACACTATTTGATGAGCGTGGGAAGCCATCCCGTAGGGAGTCATGAGGCTCAGAGAGGTTAAGCCCCTTTTCCAAAGTCACAGCACTTTGGGGGCCACTTTGCAAGCTAGACCTGGCTCTCTTAGCTTCCAACTCACTCCTCTTTCTTCACACTTACTTTCTCAGCCTTTAGACAAGAAACAGCTTACTCCCTGGGACCTTTCTAATAACATTTTCTTTCTCTAATTCATGCATCACAAATGTACTCCATAAATTAAAAAAAAATTCATACAGCCAGTGGGAATGAATGAAGCTATTGTAAAATGACATGAATTGGAATTAAAATCTCAAGCTACATTTTTCTTTTTGGGGGATGGGGAGAGGACACTAAATCTCTCAGTGGCGAGCAGGGTGCATTATGTCACGAGGGGAGAAGCAGACGCCTGAGTGGGAACAGTGCCCTTTGAAAGGGTGAAATGGGAGTGTCGAGGTTTGTAATCACATTCCCCCAAGATCATGCGGAGTGGGCTGCAGAACAAGGGGCCTTCTGTGTGGGGTCAGACAGCGGGAGAAGTGGTTAGCATCACACTGGCCACAGATGGGGAATTGGGAAGAGGTCTGGACTCTGACTATCCTCCTTCCCTCACTCTTTCCCTCCCTGCCTCTCTCTGTGCTTCCTCACTCCTTTCCTCCCTCTCTTCTTTCCTTCCTTCTTCCCTCCCTCCCTTCCTCTCTCCCTTCTTTCCTTTTTTCTTCCCTTCCTCCTTCCCTTCTTTGCTTCTTTCCTTCCTTCATTCTTCTTCTCTCCCCCATCCTTTCTTCCTCTTTTCCTTCCTCCTTTCCTTCTTTTTGCTACCACCTGCTATATTCCAGACATATGTTGGGGGCTCTGCTTGAGTCTGACCATCTGAGAATCTTCCAGGGCCTTGGATCATTGCCCGGGCTTGCCCTTTTCACTGCCCCATTTCTGACTGTCTGAAGTCCTGTCTTCCTTCAGTGTCATCTGAAACCCCTGCTTCCCCAAAGAACTGGCTCAGCTGCTGCTTCCTTGAGTCTTTGGCAGCAGAGAGACTCGGCTTGTCCTTACTGGGTGGGTACCCACTTGTGCAGTTGTACTACATAGATTCTCTCATGTCAGCTTTCCTATAACCCCTTGTGGCATCCTGGTGCAAGGTTAATAGCACTGTTCTTGAGCTTCATCTGATGCATGATTATTGCTGAAGGAAATTACTCTATGAGCAGGTGGAAGCTAATCCCACCTTACAAAGAAACAGAGGCTCAGAGGAACTAGGCAGGGAGTGTAGATCATCAGTGAATAGCAGAACCAGAATTTGAACCCAAGGCAGTCAAATTCCAGTGATCCTGTTCCTATCCCATTGAAGCTTTCACAGTGTCCTATTTGACCCTCTATGTTAGCCCTTCTGAGAGTCTTCTTTCAGAGCTATTTGTGGACATGTGGCAGTTGCACTGAGTGGCAAGATTATGTGATTTGAAGTCAGTTTGATCTCAGCGGCTTCCGAACTTATATTAATAGAAAGCCCTCATCTAGAACAGGCTAACGGGTATGTTCTGTCCTAAGAGCTTTACACACCAAGGAACCCCACACCATCTATGAGAAGGGTACTTTTCTCTGCCTGGGAAACCAGGCAGAGAGAGGCCACATCACCTGCCCAGGCTCACACAGCTGGTCCTAGCAGAGCTGGGCTTTGTTCCCAGGCAGCCCCGGTGTAGCATCCATGCTTCTAACCCTGAAGCTACCTCTAGCATGAGTATCTGGGATGAGACTTAGAACTAAGGCCAGGAATTTGTAGGACTCAGTGAGAAGGCTCACTTGAGAACAGGCAGCTTCTATACATTATCCCTCTTCTCCCACTACAGTCTCTCCTGGCCAGGGCAAACCTGTTCTCCTCACTTCCATACAGCCCCTAGCATGAAACAGGGCATGTAGTTGCTGTTCAGGGTGCCCGGCACGTTGCACTTGCCCGAGGTCTTCTGCACCACCACAGTATATTTACTTCAGAGGAAGTGCATAGCATCCTGGTGATGTCCTACGACTTGTGTGCTCTTGACAGCTGTGGTTTTATGATGCTTGGTTGCTGAGTCTGCTTTGGGGTTGTTGGAGGAAGTTGTCCCAAGGTATTCTATTTTAATGGTATCTAAACAAAACAAAACAGAAAGCTGTGCAGTAAAGCAAAGAACCCAAAGGTGAAATTGCTTATGAATCTTGTTTGTAGCTTCCCAGTTGAATTCAGGAGTATAGGAATAGTTTCCCTGTGTTGCCTCATACTCATACTTCTCAGTTCTGCAGAATATTCTATTGTATGAGTGTTTCTCTGTGTACTTAAGTGTCCCCCTACTGCTGACATAGCTTATATTTTTTACCATTTTTATGGCACTACAGTGGAAATTGTTGGGCATAAATCTTTGCCATTTGGGTCATTGAAAGGCAGAGTCCCTTGATGAAATTACTGGTTCAAGGAAATTCCATAAGTTTTAAATACATATTATCTCTTTCTTTTCCCTTCATTAATCTAGCTAGCTGGTGGTCTGTGAACCTTGCTTATTCTTTTGAGGAACTACCTCTTGGATTCATTGATCTTTCTATAGACTTTTGGGCCTCAGTTTCCTTCAATTCTTTCCTGATTTTATTTATTTCTTTTCTTCTACTAGCTTTGGGGTTGGATTGTTCTTTTTTATTTTCTCATTCCCTTAGGTGCGATGTTAGATCATTAACTTGAGATTCTAAACTCTTGATGAAGGCATTTAGCACTATAAACTCTCCTCTTGACACTGTTTTAACCACAACCCAAAGATGTTGGTAAGCTGTGTCTCTATTTTCATTACTTTCAAATAATTTTTGATTTCTGTCTAAATGCCATTGTTCATCCAAGAGTTATTCAGAAACAAGTTGTTTAATTTCCATGTTTTTGTGTAGTTTTGAGAAGTCCTCTTTGTATTGATTTCTCTTTTTATTACACGGTGGTCCAGGAGTGTACTTGGAATTATTTTGCTTTTTCTGAATTTAGTAAGACTTGCTTTATGGTGGAACATGTGCTCGATCTCAGACTATGTTCTAAGTGCAGATGAGAAGATGTATATTTTGTGGTTGAGTAACATATTCCGTAAATGCCTACTGGGTTCGACTGGTCAAACATTGAGTTTAAGTCCAGAACTACTTTATTAGTTTTCTGTCTTGATGATCTGCCTCCCACTGTCAGTGGGGTGTGGAGTGGACATTAATGGAACATTCTAGAGAAAGAAAACCAACATGGATTAAGTGCCCACGAAGTCAATGTTGTATTACATTTAATTAAACTATGAGTCTTGAGAGGTGGGTATTTGTATTGGGAATATATGGATACAGAAACTGAAGCTCAGAGGAGAATTCAGCTCATCCAGGGTCATATGACAAGATGAGGTCATACTCTAGATATGTAAGGCACTAAAACAGGGTCATTTCTGACCCCAGGTCAGGGTGGAACATCATTGACATGAATATACCTGCTAAACAGTGCATTTCTTAGGCCCCTATTGACATTCAGAGCTCCTCTGTCTCTTGGGCACGTGGGAGCCAAGTTTCTAGTTCTTCAGTTGTTCCGTGTTTAGGGGAAGCTGTGGGCAAAATAACCAAGTTATGGAGGACACACACACAAGAGTGCAGAGTGCTGGTTATCTCTCAGATATGGCAACATGTGTCTTATTATCCTGCTGATGCTATGAAAATATTTACTTTGCGATTCCATACCAAATGAAGAGCATGTTGCCACAGCAACCATCAAACCATGAACACTTCGCTAACGACTCCTGGTATCTTCCACTTTTTAAAATCTGATTTTCTGGGCATGAGATTGGCTAGAGAATGTTCCCTCCATTTCCTCTGCACTGTGTCTCCACTGGGCAAAAACGAATCCATCATTCAGGGGCCATTTGCTCCTCCTCCAAGAAGTCACTTTGGCTGACATCCAGCTTGCTCGATTGGTAACTGAGTGTCCTTTCTGCCCAGGTCCATTAAAACCCTCTTAGTTGGGATTTTTTTTTTTATTTAATCATTCAGTCATTCATCATCCATCATTCATCCATCCATCCATCTATCCATCCACTCATCCACCCATTCGTCCATCCATTTATTCATTCAACAAGCATCTGCCGCTAGCAGCTGTAGTAAGCAACCACCCCACCGAAAAACCCCACGAAACAAAATACAAGCATCTTCTCAGCACCTACTCTGTACCAGACCTTGTGTTGGGGTGCTAACATGAGAACGCCAGAAAAACCAAACAAACCCAGTAACTACTCTCAAAAGGCTCAAAGACCAGTTGGGGACACATTAATCCAAACATGCATTTACAATCTGGGGTAAGGAAAACTTTAATAGGGCATGACACAGAAAAGGGTGTTGTTGACTCTGTTTTTGGGAAGATTCCTTAGAGAAAGGGGCAGCTAAACTCTCACTGATGGATGAGTAGGAGCTTCCAGAGCAGCCTGCGTGAATAATGACCTCCAGACCTGCCATTGGCCCAATGGAGCTTTTATGTGAATTAGAAGGAAGAGTGACCAAGAGTGACCTTTCTCTGGGTACCTCTGTGCAGTCAATAACCTGCGCAATCCTACTGATAATCCTGCAGACCACTGTCTCCTCTGTCATCGTTGAGCACATGTTTCAGGCTTCCTTGTGCCTCTGAACACAGAGGCCCACTTGGACTATATATGTGGCTTAGGAATTGCTTTTGCTGGCTTAGGCAGTGGCTCTCTGAGGACAAAGAGTACCTTTTCCATCTTTGCACCACTCAGGCCTTCATACAGAGTGGCACTTAAAACATTATTGGAATATTCCTAACGTCAGAGAGCTTCACATAACTTACAGTGGTTCCTAAGTGCCAGGCCAGCGACTCACTGCTTCAGAATCATTTGTGGAGGATTTTAAAAAATCAGCCAGACATGCTCCCTCCATTTCTTCTGCACTGTATCTCCAGCTGGCAAAACCAAATCCATCCTTCAGGAGCCATGCACACTTGGTTGCTGATCTCCCTGGGAGATCTGATTCAGCCGGGCTGTGGTTGGGACGGAGGGTCCTGTGGTTTCACACACTGCCATGGTGTTCTGAAGATAACTAATGCTTACAAGGCTATTACTAATGTCAGACACTGTTGTGTTGTATATATCCTCTTAGTTAAGGCTCATGACAGTTCTATAAGGCAGATACTTCTATGATCCCAGAGTTTTTACAGAGCAGGAGACAGATGCATGGCAAGGTTACATGACCTGATTAGGGTCACCCAGCCAGTGAGTACTCGGGCCACAGTCTGCACCCAGGTGAGCAGAACCCAGGGCACATTGGCTTCTGTACTGTGTGATAACACTGGTCCCAGGGTGGCAAAATCTGGGACATCTGCCAACACTAGATTAAAATGGTCCTTGTCAGTCACATCCATCAGCCTTTCCATGTTAGAGAGGGGAAGACTGCATCCCAAAAGGGCAAACAGACTTGTCCAAAGTCCCTTGTGAGTCAGCCACGGGACTCCAACAGTGATGTCCTGAAGTCCCACTGTCTACCCCTCGGAGCTCAGTCACTAGAAGATGAGGCGATTCATTCCCACCGACTGTAGTCAAGTTAGTGATTAATAATAATCATGCCATGTGTGATCAGTGTTTGCTGTGACATGCTCCGTGTTCCTTCCCTTTTGGGCATTGTGTATTCTGAATTTCTAGATGCCCTTGAGAGAAATAGCATAGACTTTCTTGAAGGAAAACTGAAAACTGTGAGGCAATGGTTCTCAACTGTGGTAGGAGTGATCTTACCCCCGGCCCCCCACGCCCAGGGGACATCTGGCAATGTTGAGATATTTTTGGTTGTTAAACTGTCCCGAAAGAGGGGAGTTCGCTACTCCAAGGGGATGCTGCTAAACGTTCTACAATGGACAGGGCGGCCTCTCATTACCAGTTCCCGATGGCCGTGGTGCATGATGACAGCTCGGTTCTAAGGCAGCTTGGTTTCCCCTTCTTTTGCATCTCCAAAGGGAGGGAAAGTTAGAGGCCTGCAAAGATACAAGGTCTCATTTTACCACTGTGCTTAACCAGAGCTTCCTGGCCCGTCATGTGCCCTCCCTGACTTCTGTTCTGCCGTGTGTAAGGTGAGCCGGGTGGTACCTACCTTGCTGATCCTTTGAGGATCGATGCTTCTGTATGCAGCATGTCCAAGGCCAGGAGGCACATTCAAAAGGCAGCCGCTCCTACTATAAATAGGACAGGAGGTCCTGAGTGGGCATCCCATCCACCTGTATCCAGGCCACTTGTCACCTGGGGCGGTGATCTGCTTGCCCTGCAATTTCCACATCTCTTCAAGGGGCATAATGAGACAGCACTCTCAGAGTTGATAAGACAGTGATATGAAGCAACTGGCAGGGGAGCATTCGGTTAATTAATTGGTTCTAGAATGTAATTGTCCCCTTGCTGCTGTCACTATCCTGGCGTTGAGAGCTGAAGGGTAGGCACCGCCTGCTTCACCCAATCCCAAATGGACAGACAGATCCAACAGGTGGGGAAGGAGTGAGGGAGGGGGACTGGGAGGGACGGTGGGGCAGATGGAAGGGCTCGTCATCCCATCACACAGGGCCCAGGATGGAGGAAAGTCCTGCGGGGGCAGGTGGGGCGGGGTGGCAGGGATCAAACCTGCCACATTTTAATTTGGAAACAGTGCCCCAGGGAGGGATTTAGACACAGTCAGGCTGCTTTGTACAAATCACCCCCCTTCCCGGACAGCTGTCAGAATGAGTCCTGCATGAAGCCTGCTCTGTCCCTCCCCTGCAGGGGCAGGTGGGGGACTGGAGGAGGGGCAGGGGCTCAGGGGCCCTAAGCCAGGCCCTACACAAACGTCGTCCCCTCCTTCCACACAACAACCCCGAGGGCAAGCCTTGTAAGGCAGAAACTGAACTTCGGAAGCAGAGAGTAGTTGAACGCTGCAACCCCTGGGGGAGAGTGGGCGTTGGAATTCAAGACATGTGTTTCCTCCAAGGTACACATCTAGCAGAGGGTCTCACACATAGTAGGTGCTCAATAAAAATGAGGACCACAAAAATGAAGGGCAAGCTTGAGAGAAAGCAGACAGGCAAAGGAAGAACAAAGAATGCACAGGAAAGAATATGTTTAACAAAAAACCACCAACACGACATGGAGAAACTCCCAGAATACTCTTTTTAGGGTGGTTTTGGAGCTTTGTTTTAGCTGGATCAGGTTAGGTCTGAGGCAGCATCTAGGCCCCTGTTGGTCACCAGTAGCCTGGGGATGACAACAGCTGGGTTGGGACAGTCAGAGAGGATAAAGCCATCACAAAATCTGGACAACAGCACGTGGCTCACAACTAGGGCCCTACCTTACTGCTCTCACTCTCGCTGAGCTCAGAACTGGGAGTCAAATGACCACTCCCTGGTTCTCGGGCAGGAAAGGGAGCAAACTTCTCCCTTGCCTCCCTGGCCCAGCCCTTGCTGTGCTGGTGGTGTGGGCTGGGAAGTACCCCTGGGTCTTGTAATATGCCCCTTCCCAAATGCCGCTGGCAGGGCTGGGTAGGGAGGACAGACAAACAGACAACACAAACGAAAAGGAACCCCCAACTCCCGGGGCATGCTTTCCTGCCCTGCCCTCCCGCAGGCTGATTCAGTTTTTTGAATAATGAAGATGCGCTCTTTGAGTCAGCCTTTGAGTCAGAACACAGTAGTGGAAAAACGTCGGCTCCCGAGTTCGGCAGAGCTGGGGTTAAGACTATGTCACACTTCCTTGCCGCGAGACCTTAAACCACTCATTTTATCTATGACTTACTTTCCTCATCTGTAAAGTGAGTAGTAAATACTAGAAACAAAGCATGTAAAGCACTGAGCACCTAGGAGACTGTCAGTAAATTGCAACTGCTGTCGGAGGCACTGGTAGAGAAGCGTCCATCTCATCCTTTGGAAGACGTGAGGATGCAGCTCCCTGACGCTGTTGAGGCCTGTTTCTCTGTGGTCATTTGGAGTTTGAAGGAGGGTGTGGGTTGTGAGTGGGGAGGGATCACTCTTCTCTCCTTGTGCTTTTGAATAAACAGTTCCCTCTGATCTTAGCTGCCCTCGCTCCCCGGGAGCACAATTTCAAAGGATTTCTCCATCGAGCGAAAGCAAACCTCAATCATCTTTGTGCACAAAACACCCACCCAGGCTATTTGTCTTCGTCCTGAGCGCTTGGCATGGGGCCCAAGAGGAGCCTTCAGAAGGGAGTGCTTAGCAAAGAATGCTGGCATTCAGATGCAGTTGACTGTCCGCTGTCGGACAGCCCCACCCTCTGTACTGTGCCTGGGGATCTTGGCAGCCCAAGTTAACCACAAGACAAGTTTTATCATCTGTTAAACCTGTCGTTCGGAAAAAAAAAAAATGACTTCAATAAAATATTTCAACAATTATAGTCCATTTTAATTAGGTGTGTACCACATAATTATAGATTTAAAAAATGTATAGGGTTTCAAAACCCAACACCATGGTCATATGGAGTTAGCTTTTCTCCCCTCGGAATTTCTAGCCAGATTCTCCACCTGAGGAGACGCTGCTTACCTGGCTGAGACGGCTCCCCTCTCCACAACTTGGCCTAATTACCTCCTTTTTACCATTCTTTCCATTTCCATCCGGAATCTCAGAGTCTTGTAGGCAGCCACTAATAAGCCAACAGGAGGGAGACTGGATGGCAGGTGGCCCCTGAAAGCCTGCAGAGTCAACATTAGGATAGAGCAAGGCCAGGGGATGGGGGCAGTGTGAGAAGGGCCCTGGATGTGGAGTCTGGTGGTCTGGATCTCTTTCTGGCCCCATCAGCAGCTTGCTAGGCGATCTTGGGCACATTGTATTCTCTCTCTGGGCGTTGGTGTCTTATCATTAAAAGGGAAGAATTAGACCATAATTTTTGAAAATTTTTATTTTAGTATTTTTTTGTGTGCAAAATTTCAGTTTGCAAATGAAATTTGGAAAGCCCAATATGTAAACAGTTAAAAACAGAGGTACTTAGGTCAAGTGGGATACAGCCCCAAACTTTCTCTCGTGGTCCCTGCAGCCCCTTAAAAGTTTGAAAATGGCTGGGCACAGTGGCTCACTCCTCTAATCCCAGTGCTTTGGGAGGCTGGGGCGGGTGGATCACAAGGTCAGGAGTTCGAGACCAGCCTGGCCAACATGGTGAAACTCCGTCTTTACTAAAAATACAAAAATTAGTCAGGCGTGGTGATGGCCACCTGTAATCCAGCTACTTGGGAGGCTGAGGCAGGAGAATTGCTTGAACCCAGGAGGCGGAGGTTGCAGAGAGCTGAGATCGCACCATGGCACTCCAGCCTGGGTGACAGACCGAGACTCCGACTCAAAAAAAAAAAAAGTTTGAAAATGACTGGATGAGATAATTTCAAAAATCCCTTTCCAGTTCAATCATTCATTTATTCAACAAATATTTACCAAGCATCCACTGTGTGCCAGCCCAGTTCGAGGCTCTGGATAGACAGCAGGGAATAAGGCTGGCTCAGTCCCAGGTCTGGGTCCTCAGGGGGCCTCACAGATGGGACACAGACAATGGTTTCATCCATCAGTGTCCTCAGAGCAGCCCCAGGACAGGGAACGATGTGAGGCTCACTCAGGTTGAGGAAGTCACCCAAGGTCTCAGGACTCCTTGGTGGCAGTTCTAGAATGGAGTCCAGGATCTTGCAGCTGCGTATTCCTCTGCCCTAGCCAGGACACCCAGCAGCCCATATCTTTACTTCTGAAGTTGGCGGCTGCCAGACGAGGGTGGGATTCCCCTTCCTTGGCCCAGGTGCACACCCAGCACCTGAGGGAGCAGTCTTCACCACTGCTCCACATGCCTTTGGAAGTCTTTCATGGCCTCAGGGAGGACTGCCCTTAGGGAGAGCTCCCTGGTTGCCTTGGCCCAAATTACTCTCTGTCCCTGGTGCCCTAAAGAACCTGGCCTCTCTTCTCCCAATCATGCTGTGACTCACTTCTTCCCTGAGGTGGACTGACTGCAGTCTGAGGCTCATCCCCTGTACGAGACCCAGGTGTGAGTGGGTGACACCCTCGCTTTGATCGTTCTTACTTGCTTTCCCCAGAGGAGGAGCTGATTCTTGAGTGAATATGTGTTCTAGTTAATGAATAAATGCAGTGACTGAGTGGATGGATAAATAGACAGTGGATGGGTGAATGCATTAATAAATACATTAAGAACATGAGTCTATGTCTGGGGAAATAAATGAATGGATGAATGGATAAATAGACGAGTGAGAAAGTGGATGATGGATGCATTAATATCTGAGTAAGTGAACAAGGGAATCTATATCAATCAGTATCTATATCTGGATCTGGATCTATATCTATACATAAACTAGTCAAACTCTGAGTGAATGAATGTACGAGGGAGAAAATGAGTAAAATAGAGTAAGCTGCAATAAATGAAGAAACAAATGAATAGATGAACGGAAGAATTTATGTGTGAGTGAATACATGAGTGAACAGATAACTTCTCTCATTAATGAGCTTCTCAGGCATATGCCAGGCACCTCAGCACCAAGTTCTGCCAATGCACCCTCATCCTGGGGAATCTAAGGATGGCATGCAGAATCCACCCAAAACTCAAGGCAGCTTTGATGAGCACCGGCTGATGGAAGGATATGGGTGACAATAATGGGCACCCTTTGCTGTCTATGGCCTGGACTGCAGCCGTGGGTGGTAGTTTGCTGCGTTGCGTGCCTAGAGTAGCTCCTGTCTCTAGCCCAGGGAAATTCCAAGAGCCTCTAATTAGCCAAAGTGCACGGTGGGGGTGGGATGGCATAGTGTGGTGCAGGACAGGCACAGAGGGGGTTGCTGTGCGTTTTTTTTTTTTTTTTTTTTTTTTTTTTTTGCCATGACCCAGCTAAGAGAAGCCAAGTGATTTTTCCATAAATTCTAGGACAAATGTTTGCCTTAAGGCTCAGGACTCTGGTGCCAAGTTTCAACTCAACCAAATACTTCTGGGTTTGGGAGCTGTGTGGGGGGTGTGTGTGTGTGTGTGTGTGTGTGTGTGTGTGTGAATTAGAGTTAGCTACAGAGAGAAAGAGAGAGAGAGAGAAGTGGGGTTGGGGGAGGGAGATGAAACCCAGGGTGGAAATACTAAATGTCCTTTGGAGACTGTGGCCCTGTCAAGTGTACCTGGTTAAAAAAGAGAAGTATTAAACCCCACCCACAGCAAGGCGACCTATGTCAAAGTTGGAGGGACAACTGAGGCTCAGAGGGCTGTGAGACACACTCTGATGCCATGTGGGTTAGAATTCAAGTGTGGGCCTGCCCGGCCCCAAGGGAGAGTGGGCGTGGTTGGTTTGGGGAGAAAATGTGTGACTGTATAAAAGTGTAGTGTATTCCAGGCAGAAACCTTTCTGTGCCAGCGGGAAGTCCAGTGGAAGGAGCCCGGGCTTCCCATCAGAGGTGGTTTGGGATTGGGTTAATCTGAATGCCTTCAGAGCCAGGCAGGGGCCACCAAGGCCTGTGGCCAGCCAGGTGACATTACTGGTGTCCTGATGGTTGGTGACGGAAGGTCCCCTTGGGTGGGAGGGTCTTAGTCTGTTTTGTGTTGCTCTAAAGGGATACCCGAGATTGAATAATTTACAAAGAAAAAAGGTTTATTTGGCTCACGGTTCTGATGTTGGAAAAGTTCAAGATTGGGTATCCGGTGAGGACCTCAGGCTGCTTCCACTCATGACAGAAAGCAAAGGGGAGCTGGTATGTGTGTCGCTCCCATGGAGACAGGGGACACTAGGCTTGGGGGTGGTGCCAGGTTCTTTTTAACAACCAGTTCTGCTGGGCACTGTCAGGGTGAGAACTCACTTACTCCCAAGTGAGAACACGAATCTGGTCATAAGGGATTCGCCCCAATGATGTAAACATCTCCCGCCAGACCCCAGAAATCCAGATTTTAATTTGAAATTCCCAATGACTAAATGTTGGCCATGCATCTACAAAAAATCTAAAGCTCTGTGCTGGTCAAAACTGGACTTCCAGCCTGTGACCTCTGATGTAAGGATTAGGAGAAGGCAGATAGACTGAGAAAGAGGGAGGGAGTTTTGACCCCTGCTTGGAGGTGCTCCTCCTCCCACCTTCACACAGGCCTGCCTGCTGGGGTGTCCTTCACCCAGATCTGTTTAAACCCGCCTTGACCCATGAAGCCCTGCTCAAAGAACTCTTCCATGGAACCCCGGCTCCCTTGAGTCAGGTGTTTGTCATCTTCTGCTCATTGTGGCAACCCTGGCACCTCCGTCTTTTAATGTAGCCTGTAGGATTTTCTCAGCAGTGCCAGTGTGATGCAGAGTAGTGGCTGTGGGGAAGGCCTGGGAGGATTGCACAGTCTGTGTGTGTGTGTTGGGGCATGGGGGCGGGGCGGTGCAGGGAGCAGAGATTTTGTTCGTAAGTGTGTATGCCACACCTACAAAGCAGAAGCATCCACCCCAGCCTTGGGGAAGGTCAGGAGGGCTTCCTGCAGGAGGTGACTGATTCTTAAAGAATAAGAGGGAGTCAGGCAGACAGGCAGATGGATAGCTCCCACTTTGTGCCTGGGAAGAGGTGTCATAAGGGTGCAGGGCATGAGCTTTGGAGACAGGGACCAGCACTCACAGACAACCTTCCTTTTACTAACTGGTGACTCTGAGTGAGCCACTTTGCCATTCTGAGCCTCAGTTTCCTCCTTGGTGACAAGGATCTAATGATGCTACTCTGATAGATGGTCTTGGGGATTGGACAGATGGACCCCCGTGAAGCACTGAGCATTGTGCCTGGCACTTGGTTGGGTTTTGACTGTGGCTATTATTGAGGGACTCTTACCTCTCAGGACCCAGCACCCTCCAAGTTGGCCGAAACTCTCCGTGCCTGTGCCCTTTGGGAAGAGAGAATGGTGGAAGCGAGGGTGCAGAGAAGGTGCCTTCCTGGGCCTCCATGTGATGGAGGGTGAGACTGGAGGTTTCATATCCAGGTCTGGGGGTGTGGGTCCCACCCTGCCATGGCTGTGGGTGGCAGTCCTGTGAGCTCTGCTGTGCTTGGGAGATTATTCAGGCAGGTGCAGTGTGTCCTGGAGGTTGGGTGTGATGGGGAGGCATGGGAAGCAGGGAAGCCAGACTGGGGGCTGTGACAGTGGCTGGGCAGGCTCCCTGTAGGTCTGGCTGTGAGTGACTGTGAGTGAGTGGGGAGAAGAGCAGGAACCCAGCTGGCCGACTTTATAGAGTGAGATGCAACAGCATGATGCCTAGTGGGTCACTGAGGCACAGCAGGGAGAGGGAGCCACGCTGGCACTGAGCTCCTGAGTCAGGGAGGCGAGAAGGCTGGTGGCACCAACAAGGATTGGGGCATCAGGAGAGGAGACCGCTCAGCAGAGGCCTGTGGGGAAAAACTTCTGTCTTGTTGGCTCCACGAACTCCTCAGAGTGTAGGCCGTCAGGATTCAGTGCAGGCGACACGGCCTCTGTGAAGCCTTCCTGGAGCCCGTCAGTCCGCCTCTTAACTCCTCTATGTCTGCTCCATGTCCTGGACACGTCTGCTTCTCCATGTGGCCCAGGATGCAGCCCACAGCAGGGCACAGCTACTGTCCACTGAATGCAGGAGAATGAATGACAGATGAGGAAGAAAGGGTGGCAGGGAAGAGGGAAAGGAGGCAGGCAGGAAGGAAAGGCTAAAAAAAAGATGCAGGAAGGAAAGAAGGAAGGATGGTCAGATTCAGGAGGCTGGAGTTAGCTTAAGTCTCTGTTTGCCAAGGTCATTAGATCAATAACTCCCCCAGTGGAAGGGGAGATGATGCAGTTGGAGATAAGGCCATTTCCCTTGGGCAGTGGAGCAGGGACCGTTGCATCGGGCTGCCATCTGGTTTGCTACTAAATGAGGTATCCGGGAGACCCTGTTATTGCAAAACAACAACTGATAATCTTTGTTCTCCTAAGAGGGCTGCGATTCTCTGGGCTGGAATCACAGGTGCTAGGGGCTGGGGATAGAGAGACGGCTGAGATCATGAGTGGAGCTTCAGAATCAAGTTCAGCTCTGCCCTGACATCACTGTGTAACTTGAAAAATCACCAACCTGAGTTTCCTCCTTAGTGGATCAGACCAAAGGGTTGACTATCAAGGATTTAGGGAGGACAGCAAGAGCATGCATCTAAGTCACTCAGCACTGTGCCTCACGTGCAGCCAGTGCTCAGCGGACAGTGGCTGTTCATCGCTGTTGTGACAGGCTGGTGGAGAGTAAGGCATGGGGGTCAGCACTCACACGGCACGGCATAGCACACACCAAGAGAGGAAGCAGCAGCGTTCACACCCACGCTGCCTGGGAGAGCTTCAGAGCCAAGAGGATGGCGGCTCTAGGACATGAAGACAGAAGGAACAGAGAGTGTTTTCCAGATAGAAGGAACAGCAGGGCAAACGGATAGCATGTCCTGGTGCTTGGCTGGGGGTCCTGGGTGGCTCTGATGGGAGCAGGCACCTCCTTCTTTGCTCATGTTCTTGGGGGCCACTCCCGGGGGGATAATGGTCTGCTGCTGCCCCCGCCTGAGTGTGGGAACCATGAGAGAGCAACAGATTAGATGCAATTGTGATGGCCGTGGCATTCGCCCTGAAGATTGCTTTCTGCATTTTTAAATAAAAAATTGTAATTCTCTTCTCACTGCACAATCAAAAATGGGAAGTATGTGAGGCCATGAACGTGTTAGTTAGCTTGATTGAGCCTTTCCGCAACGTGTACCTACCTCAAAACATCACGCTTCATACCAGCAAATATGTACAACTTCTATTTGTCAACTAAACATTTAAATAAATACTTTTTAAAATGATTTTGTTTCCTCTATTAATAAATCCCTTTCACCCAATAGAAGAGGCTGTGCGAGGGACATGCAAAATGAAGGCATGCCTTCCGGCCCCTGTTGAAGGGCTCCTGGCTTTGCGACAGAGCTGACAGCATCTACCACTGCCAGAGAAGTCCTAGTACACAGTGTCTTTCCAGGGAGCCCCTGGTGTGTACCACCTCTGACTCTATCAGACACCAGCCACACTGCGAGGGTCATCACTGCTGTTTTACAGGGGAGGGAAATGATCAAGGTTGGTCTGTGTCCTTCCAAACCAGCCACCCATGGGTGTGGCCGGCAAAGACGTAGCCGGAGCTGGCCCCTGAAGATGTCTGGAAATGACACCAGGTACACACAGTGGGGGCTGTGACTACAGGGTCACCTGGAGAGGAAGCATGGAGGCCAGCAGCACTGCTCTCAGGCTGTCACGGGGCAGAGGACGCCGGGCTCCCCTGGTTTGTCTAGAGGATGTCACACAAACAGACTTTCCCAATCCACGCTGCTGGGGACGGGGGCAGGAATGATGATTCCTGTCTTCGAGGATTCCCCTGTTCTCGGAGGGATTTCCCCAGAGCACGGCCTTGTGAGAACATTCTAACATTGGGGAGGGAGGCCAAATACAGTGGCTGCTCAGGCTTCTCCCAACTTTAAATTCCATGTTGCACATCCACTGCACACAGGACTCCAGCCTGGAGTCCTCCAGCACCCGGCGCGCCCTGCCTGCACGTGAACCTCCTGCCACAGGGCACTCTCCTGGCTAAGCGTTCCCTCTCCCCAGTCTTCTGGAGCAAATCCACTCTTGGGAGTGGGTAGTGCCCGGTGACTTAGCATGGCTGTTCGCTCCGCAGCTGTGGGCAGAAGCATAAGGAAAATGCGGGACTGAAGCCTGGCATGGGGAGGGTGGGGTGTGCAGGCAGGAAAGGGAGCCCACTCCGCAATTGAGAGTCCTGAGTCAGGGCCCCGCCTGGCCACTTTCTCGCTGGCTGCCTGCATAAGTCACGTCCCTTCTCAGAGTCTCAGTTTCCTCATCTGTAAACTAGAGAGGACACAGAGGCCACCCTCACAGGCAGATGGGAGGTACATGTGAGATACAGCCCAGGAAAACGCTTTGTCAGCTCGGAAGAGCTGTCCTGATGCGAGCTATTATGAGACCGTGTTTGGAAAGCACTTAGCATATCACCTTACTAAATGCCTAATAAACGTGAACTATTATTATTATTATTATCATTATTATTACTACTAGCGTGTTACAGTTTTGTCCTCGGGCTGTTCTACTTTGTGCAGAGCTGTGTGGCACCACCCTGCGCAGCCAACGATAATTACATAGGAACTTTTAACCTCAGTGCGTTTTTTGCTGTCCCCTGTGAGATATTAAATAATGCGTCGATATGAAATGGATGCCATTTCCTGGACGGCAGGGGCTACCTGGTGATAGCTATCATTTGAGGACAGCCTAGTTTGTGCCAGGCCCTATTTGAAAGTGATGTTCTAGAGTTTATTTCATTATCACAACCCACCTATGATGCAGGCACTCTGACTGCTTCCACTTTACAAATGAGAAGAGTAAGGCTCTGAGAGGGTCCAGAGCCAGACAGTGTGGAGCTGGGACTTGAACTCGGCATTTGGGGCCAGTGCTTATGCTCCTGTTACATGTGCGTGAGCCTGGGGCATGAGGAATTGCTAGTGGTTGAACTGTGCTAAATATATGAATTAATGACCACAGTCAGTCATGAGCGAAAATGGAGGGGAAGAGTCGTGTACAACCTGGAAGGAAAGAGTGTCCTGAAATCAACATGGGAAGTGGATGTGTAAAAGGCTATGAGGATTGGGACAACCATGGGCTCCAAGACGTCAGTCCCACCCGGATTCAAATGACTCAGTCCCTTCCTGGTCATGTAACAATAGATAAAAAATCATGGGTTGGCAAGCTATGGCCTGTGGGCCACACCTGGCCTGATGCATGTTTTGGTAAATACAATTCTATTGGAACACAGCCATGCCCATTCGTTTATGTATTGTCCATGGCTGTTTTTGTACTGCTGGGTCAGGGCTGAGTATTTGGAACAGAGACCACTGGGACTGCAAAGCTAAAATATTCACTCTCTGGCCCTTTACAGAATGTGTTTGCTGATCCCTGGAGAGATGGTGACTCCTCTTGAATCTTAGTTTCTGCAGGGAAAAGCTAGCTGTGAGTGAGAGTATGAGATGACACAAGGGACTATGGATTCTTTGAGACCTGTCAGTGCTGGTTCTTGGTAGGTGCTGATTAATGGTTGGATGATGTGGGGAAAGCCAGTGCACTGCCCAATGCCACAGGGGGCAGGAGAGAAGGGTGGTGAGGGGCAGACCAGCCTCAGGGAGAGGCAGACCTGGGTCCAGCCCTGACTCTGCTCCTCACTGGCTTGTGACCTTGGGCAAGGGGCTTCATCCTTGCACTTCAGTCTTCCCAGCTATCAAGTGGGAATAGCAACAGCCTGTATCTCTATGGTATCCGCCAGGATTCTCTAAGTTAATTGGTAAAAACAAATCACTTGGCAACAGTAAAAAGACAGACAATAGGAAGTGTTGGTGAGGATGTGGGGCAACTGGAACACTAGTCCATTTCTGGTGGAACCGTGAAATACTGCAGCCATTTTGGAAAATACGGTGGCATTTTTTTTTAAGTTAAACATAAATTTACACAGCAGCAATTCCACTTCTAGATATCTATTCAAGAGAAATAAAAACACGTCTACACAAAGACTTGTACGTGAATGTTCACAGCAGTATTATTCATCGTGGCTTCAAAGGAGAAACAACCCAAATGCCCATCCACGGATTAATAGAGAAAGAAAGTGTGTTAGAGTCATCAGTGGAATATTATTCAGCAATAAAAAGGAATGAGATACTGATAATGCTACAAAAAAGTGGATCTCAAAAACATTTCCCTAAGCGAAAGAAGCCAGGCACGAAGGACCCCATATGGTATGATTTCATTTACATGAAATGTCCAGAGTGGGCAAATCCATGGAAAGAGAAAGTAAGTTCGTGGTTGCCAGGGACTGGGGACAGACGGGAGTGGGATGTGACTGTATATAAGCCTGAGGGATTCTTCTGTGGTGGTGCAAATGTTCTAAAATTGGATTGTGGCGATGGTTGCATAATGGCAAATTTACTAAATAGCATTGAATTGTACACTTAAAAAGAGTGTATTTTATGGTATGTGAATGAAAATGTTAAAAAAAAAAGTCCTTGGCATCATACATGGTACAGAATAAGGCATGGTGGTGGCCGTCAATGGTGTTAATTCCTCCTGTGAGGAGGTGTTGTTCATTATCTCTGGCTGGGGTTGAGAGATCATTAAACCTGGAGCGTTGATCTAGGCCTGGGAATTCAGATGCAGATCCTCCCGGCAGCTTTGCTCTTCCACACCCAACCGCTTAGACTGCTCTTACCTGTGTAACTTTGAGCCTCTGTTTTCTCTGTAAATTGCAGATTGTAACAATTCCTGAATCTGTGGCGGTGGTCTGTGTGTGTGTTTTGGTTTCCATATTTACATATTGAACTGAATGTTTGCATTACCCGCAAATTCATGTGCTGAAGCCCTCATCTCCGCTGTGGTGGTATTTGGAGACAGGGCCTTTGGGAGGGGATCGGGTTTGGGTGAGGTCACGGGGTGAAGCACCCGTGATGGGATTAGTGTCCTTATAAGGGAGTGAAGGGACCAGCACTTTCTTTACCTGCCATGTGAAGATGGCAAGAAAGTGTCTGTCTGGACCAGGCGTGGTGGCTCACACCTGTAATCCCAGCACTTTGGGAGGCTGAGGCGGGTGGATCACGAGGTCACGTGATCTAGACCATCCTGGCCAACATGGTGAAACTCCGTCTCTACTAAAAATACAAAAATTAGCTGAGTGTGGTGGCATGTGCCTGTAATCCCAGCTACTCGGGACCCTGAAGCAGAAGAATCACTTGAACCCAGGAGGCGGAGGTTGCAGCGAGCCACGTTTGCGCCACTGCACTCCAGCCTAGGTGACAGAGGGAGACTCTGTCTCAAAACAAAACAAAACAAAACAAAAAAGAAAGTGTCTGTCTGTAAACCAGGAGGCAATCCTTCACCAGGAACCCCACCATGCCAGCACCTTGTTCTTGAACTTCCAGCCTCCAAAACGGTGAGAAATATATGTTTGCTGCTGCAGACACCCAGTCTGTGGTGTTTTGTTATAGTATCCCGAACTGACGAAGACATAGCTGAAATCTGGAAAGTGCTGGCACATGACAAACACTCACATTTTCTTTCTCAGTTGAACAAATGAATGTGGTGGCCATGATGCCACCCATTGTTCAGTTGACTCAAATCTTCACTTTCTGTTCATGGAAAATGGATGAAATAAATAGTTTCCTTAAAGTTCAAAGACCAGAACCCTACTTCCAGCTCTGCTGCTAACCAGTTGTGTGATCTTTCCCATCTGAATCTTTTTTATTTTTATTTTTTGTTGCCCAGGCTGGAGTGCAGTAGCACGATCTTGGCTCACTGCAACCTCCATCTCCTCGGTTCAAGCCATCTCTTGCCTCAGCCTCCTGAATACCTGGGACTACAGTTGCCCACCACCACGCCTGGCTAATTTTTTGTATTTTTAGTAGAGATGGGGTTTCTCCATGTTGGCCTGGCTGGTCTTAAACTTATGACCTCAGGTGATCTGCTGGACTCAGCCTCCCAAAGTGCTGGGATTATGGGTGTGAGCCACCACGCCCGGCCTCCCCTCTGAGTCTTTAAGGTCAACAAGGGCTCTTGGGCAAAATCCTGCCTGTCAGGACTTTGGAGAGCATCCAGTGCGATACGAGTAGCCCTGTGTTACCTCTGGGTGCATTGCATGTCTTTGGTTTGGTAGTCTCAATGCCAGGCAGCATGAGTTGCTCCCAGGAAAAAGATCTGGAGCTCACGAAGGAGAGGGTCCAAGTGTAGAAGGACACCCATCAGGGGTCCCAGAGCCCCCTGGGCCATGCATTAATTTAAGAGGCTGGAGGCTCCAGCTCTGATGGGGGTCTGTCCTGAATGGGAAAGCTGAGGTTCCTCACGGGAGTTCACTCCTGCCAGCCCTCCCTGGGACATCTCCATGAGCAGGGACCATTGGAAAACTCCTTCATGCTGGAAGTTCTCTTAGCTTGTTAGTCTGGCAGCGTGGTGTTGTTCAAAGGCTTGCCAAGCCCTGGATTGGCAAAGTTGAGTAAAGATAAGGAGGTAGGGAAGAGGCCTGGACCCATGCCAAGCTGCATTGCATCTCAGGAGGGGCCGTGTTGGTCAGTTTTGATGAGAGAGTCTTAAAGAGAGGCCAAGTACATGGATACTTGGAGCACAGGTCCTCTTGCCCAGTCTGTCCCCATCCCCTGAGCTGCTGCTGACTTCAGACCACTTTCTCCTTCCCCTGGAGCCTTGCTCCTTTCTTTGAGAAGAAGATGTTGATTGGAACAGAGGTCTCCCACCGATGGCCAGGTATTTATTTTTATTTTATACATTTTTGGTGTCTATAGTATGACCAGCACTGTTTCTTTAAGAAAAAAGTTGGCTTGCTTGCTAATATATTAACATCAAGAGGTTCTACTGAAAAAAATCAGATTTTTGGCTTTTCTTTGAAAAAAACCCAACCGGTGCCATTTAGGCTGCTGGCATTTCAACATGGTCGCAGTAAGGCAGAGAGGGCAGAAACTGCCCCTGTCTCCATCCCCGTTATGCCACAGTCTCCACTCACCTTTATCCCTCCCATTCTGGGCTGAATGCTAGTTGTCGTTTATGGAAACGTTAAGAGGAACAAAAGATCTCTTATGCTCATGTGTTTACCGAAAGTGGGAAAATGAAAAATAAGCTAAAGAAACAGGTTTCAACAAAGATAAGCTAAGTTTTTTGGTGGAAGAGAAACATAGTCCCAAGCACCTATTAGGGCAGAAGTGTGTCTGTGGGGTTCTAAGGCTCACTCACATTCACTTGCCCTCCCTTCTGTGCTTGTTGGAGATTTATGATGTCCCACCCCTCTGTAATTAGGTAAAGACACAAGACTACTTTGAGTTGGTTAATAGACAGTGAATTGGTTAGGGCAGCCAGCGGAAGTGAAGCGTATTACTTAGGAGTTGAAGAATGTAATTGCTGGTCCAAGATTCCTGGCATTCTTTCTCTGCCTTGGTGTGTTCTAGCAGGTGCAGTTGCAAGGTGGTGGCCGTGGTCAGCCTGAGAGACTGTGTAAAGTTGAGCCTCCTCTGCTGAACTGTTTGGGCATGGTGCGAGTGCTTTGTTTGTTACTGCAGCACAACCTATCTCATTCTGACTAATACACTACCAAGACATACATCTTTCTGCTTTTGTCATTTATTCCACTTGCCTTTGAAATCAAACATCTGCTCTTGGTTCCACTGGATTTGATGGTCAGTAGTTCCTGTCTCCATTTGAATCCTCAGAGGATCATTTGATGCTCCACTGGATGGTGAGCTCCTTGAGAGCAGGAGCTCCTTGAGTTACGTCTTGTTGTATATATGCCCAGCATCTAGCAGTGGACCTGACGCAGAGGGCATGCTTCATGAGAGTTTGATGAATGAATGCCTGAACTCTGTCACTGGTCTGACCTGACATCTGGGCAAGTTGCTTTCCTTCTATTTCTTCAACGTAAAATAATTGCAAGCAAAACACTGGGTTGCCTCTGTCCTTCCCAGCTCTGGAAGTCCATACTGTATGTTTAACCTCTGTTCCTATATGAGCTCAGATCCCAGGGAAAGCACCTGCCATGAGAGCCATCCATGTCATTAGGAAATGGTCAACTGCTCCAGGCACTTAGATGACTTGAACTTGAACATGCCCTTGCTGGACTCCCACCCCCGATGTCCATATAAATGATGTGTTACTGAGAACTGATGATGCCTCACTTCCTGGGACCTTTGATCCAATGGCGTTTTTGCTTTGCTCAATTATAAATCTGCTACTCTCAGGATGTGGAAAGTCTCTCCCATCATAAAATGATACCCACTCAGAAAGGATGATTGTAAAGGCTGAGCTCTGCTGCCAGGAAGCCCCAATTGATGGGAATCAGCAAGCATGGTGCCCAGCACACCCCAGGGGCACCCGTGAGGTTGTAGCTCATTCTTCATCGCCTTGGGATCCTGCTGTCCTGGTCCATGGCACCTAGTGACTCAGTGGCACCTCCTTTTCTCTACCTAGGTAGGACAAAAAGAAGGGGCTGCCTAATGAAATGAGAAAGAGCAAAGGATTCGGAGTCAAGGTGTCATCCTGGACCCATCATTTACTAACTGCCGAAACAGGGCTACAAATGTTTTCTGCATCTTATTAGGGCAGGGCCTGTCACTCTGAGGCTCTTTGCCCATCTGAATGTCTGTGGTTAGTCCTGACTCTGCCTCATGCTGTGTGGTCTCAGCCAAGTCATCTGACCTCTCATCTATAAAGTTCTTGACCTAAAGAATGAAGTAGAACAATTGTTTTTATTTACTGAATGCTTCATGTATGTCCAGCACCAAGTGAATACTTTCCTGCATCTTCTCTCATAATCCTGAATACAACCCTATTGATCATGGTCAGGGTCACCCACCTTTTGCCATTGCACCTCGATTCTCCAGGCAAGAGGCCAAGACATAGAGGGACTAATAAGGCACCTGGCCTAGGAGGTCTCTGAGCTTGAATGGGGGTGGAGTGGGACCTGGAGCCTGGCAGGTGGACTCTGGGAACAGCCCAACTGGGCATGCCATGCTGCTCCCTGGGGTGTGGTAAAAAGAGCAATGGTTCGAGCATTGGAAGAACGGGCTTAAACTTGTACTCTTGCACCTTCTCAATTTGTGGGCAGGTCACCCAGCTTGGTTTTTGCAATTCCAAAGCAAGATCGGCATCCACTGCCTCCCCGGCTGGTAGAGGGACCTGATGAGGTCATGGATGTGGAAATGCCTCGTAACCAGTGGGCTGGGGAGCTGGGCATGTCCTCTTCTTGTTCTGAGATCCCTGCATGCTCCGTGATTTTCTGCTGTCTGTCCTCACTATCTACATCTGTCCGCGTCTGTCCCCAGCTTGTTTGCAGGGAGGGACTGGGGTTTAATCTGGGTTGCTCACCCTGGCCCTGAGGGCCAAGGGAGGAGTTCCTCTTTCCATTGCTGATGCAAAGACCCTGAAGAGTGGCTCTCGAGTAACTTGATACTGTTATGTGCTGATTCTTTAATAACTATGGGAGGTGATAAATACACTGATAAGATGGGGCACATCTTATTCCACTGGTGAGAGGGAAAAGGAACATGAGAAGCAGAGATCCCATGGATCAGGGCCTAGGGTGGATGTCACAGGGAAGAACGGGACACATAAGGCTGTTGCCTTTGACCTGCCTGTAGCATGCATTGAGGATGAGAGTGGGGAGAAGATGAACAGGGTAGATAGGTGTGACCACTGATGGCCTCGGGGGCCAAGATAACTACAAAAACAAGAACAGTCGCAGCCAGTGCCTAGGATGGTGCCAGGTACACAACAGAACCTCTGTGAAGGGCCATGGAACACATGTGCTGGGTGCTGGCTGGGCTCCTCCCAGTTCCACTGACGTGAGCCACCCCATGGGATGTTGGGGTACAGTCAGAATCAGTTTCCCAAAGCCGCTGCAGACAGCGCAGTCGCTCTGCCCCCTAGTTACCCAAGTTGCTTTAACCTGAGCAAATATGCCGAGCACGGTTGCTGGATGCTTTCTTCCTTGGAAAACACACTTGGTAAATAGGAGCCTGTGCTATTATCTCAGAATGGGCTGGGTTTGTCTAAATATAGACATTTGATAATTACCCCTGGAAGCATTCATGCTGGTGCAAAAACAGATCAACAATGCAGCCCCTATTCTGCTGTTCCTTCCCTTGGAAGAAGGAGTGGGCTGGCCTTCCCGGGCTTGTCTCAGCATTAGCTTCTTAAGAGCCCAGCAGTCTGCAGAGATTAGGGCTTCCCTTAACCACCGGAGTCGAGTCTAGGATCAAGCGTTTTCCCCTGCAGTGGAACTTTTTCCCTTGAAAGGGGTGTTAGGTAAACCAGTTACATGTTTCCAAACAGCTTTTAAACACAGAAGGCTCCTTCCTCTCCGTGTTATGTTTTCTCTTCTTCTGGTGAAATGAAAACTAGTGCGGCCAACCTGGTTATAAATGTGGTAAATCCAGTTGCACAATGAATTCCAGTCTGTACTCATTTTTTTTTTTTTTTTTTAATTTTCAATAAAGGCTACTTAGGGCCAACAGAATTTTTGACTTTAAGAAGCATGTAAAAAGGGAGTCACCGTTAACAGGGTGAGCTCTTTGCTTTGGGATGAGGCCTATGTGACAGCGCCCGGGTCCCTTCATTCATTGGGATTGCGCCAAGAGAATGCTTTGTGCCGCTGTGAAAAAGATAGAATTAGGTGTTCCATTTATTCTATTGATCTTAATAACCTCATCTCATAAATACCTACTTTATGACATCAATAAAAAGGGATTGTGGCCACTCAGAACAATAGAAATGGTTACTTTGCAACTGAAGTATTCCACTGAGCGCCTCGATGAAATTCCAGAGAGCAGAGCTGTCAAGAGATTTCTGTGCTGGCTTTTTAAAGTTCGTGCAGCAGGAGAGATTTCCACCTCTTTCCCTGAAAATGCAAATGCGCCGGGTGCTTAGGATCGCATGCTGCAGCCTCTTGCTTCTCAGGCATATTGAGATTTTTCTTCTCGTGTAACTCAGACTTAAGTTGTCATCTTGCAGAGTTACAAGGGTTTGACTTTGGGGTCTGCACTGGTCGACCAAAGGCTACCCGATCAGCAAAATATCATGGATAATCCTCTGTTCACGGGTTGAGCACAAAGGATACTTCACAGGCATTTGGTACTTGAAGGTGAACCCAATACTCCCACCTCCTCTGTTTTGTTCTTTCACTTTATGGGAGAAACGCCTGAGGGTCAGAGAGGTGCCATGACGCTGAGGCCAATCAAAGCCCATGGCAGTGGTCTCACAGACACCCAGGCTGCCACTGAATGGGGCTCATCTTAGAGCCAGGAGGCATGAGGTCTGTCAGCCCTGCTCTAGGAAGAAGCGGGCCTCGTGTGCCCTCTGGGGCTACCTGGGCCAGGATTTAGCACGTGTCCCTCCTGTGGAGCTCCATCTCACTCCAGCAGGCCTGGATTTCAGCTGAGGAATTGCATTTGAAGGGCTGCGCCAGTGTTCCTGGAATCCTCTCACAACGGTAGGTTGACTTCAGGCCTCCACTGGAAAGAACTCCAGGTCCAGAAGACAGTGAAGGGAAGGCAGGCAGGGGAATTGAGGCTGGATGAGTGCCAAAGCTGTGCCTTGTGAGAGAACTGAGGCATCCCAGCCAGCACAGCACCCACTGCCAGATGTGTGAGTGATGCTGTTTTGGACCTCCCAGCCAGGCCAGTCTTCCAGGGCAGTGTGACTGCAGGTGCTTCAGTGATGCCAGCAGAGGAACTGTGCAGCCAACCCACGGGATCAGAACAAATTTGAGATGGTGGTTGTTGCAAGCTGCTAAGCTTCAGGGCCATTTGTTACATGGCAGAGGCTGACAGGCGTGTCCTCCCATGCCACTCTCTCCCTCTGCCCTCTGCACTCCAGCCCCGCTGGCTTTCCTGCTCCTGCCTAAGGTCACTCAGGTCAGCAGTCCTCTGTGCCTGGCTTGCTCTTCCCCAGATCTTCTTGTCACTCAGGTTGTAGCTTAAACATCATGAGGCCCAGTCAGATTCCAGTCTTCACCATTGCGTGGGGTGGGGGTGCGGCAGCATTGTATTGCACAGGAGTGGGATTCCTGCATCTGGAGGAATTCAAAGCCTTTAAGAGATGGGAATGAAAAGAGGTAGGAAGCTTTGAGAGCATAGCGTGTGGCAGCCAGGGCAAGAAGTTATTAGCGTATCTTACATGTGATGGCAGCCATCCGAGGGCTTTGAACAGGGCAGTGCCGTGACACAGTTTGCAGTTTTAAAAGATGACTCTGTTTGATCTGCGAAGAATAAAGTGAGGGGCTCAGGATAGGAGAGAGATCAGGGAGACCAGGTAGGAGATAAGGGCTGGTGGTAGCTTGGGCCAGGCTGGTTGATATGGGAGAATGATGCACAGATTCAGAACATACTTTGGATACGGGGATGGATGACTTTGCTTCCAATCATTTCTTTCCCTCCTCCGCTTCCATGCTCACCCCTGGACTTCGCTGCTCCCTTGCCATAACTTTACCACTTGCAAACTCCAGGCTGCAAACGTCCTCTCCTTTCCAGCTCCCTCCAGTATCCCCACCCCACCCTGGACCCAGATCCAATGGCCTGCGGTACTTAGTCACTTCCACAGTCTTCTACTTTCTCCCTCACCCCTCACCCTCCCAGGTACTTGTCTGGTAAAACGGCAACCTTGAAATACTCAGCACTGCCCCTCCTCTGGCCTGCACAGAAGCAGTTGCAAATTGCCAGGAAATAAGGCACCCGGCCATGCCCACTGTGGACGGTGGAGAAGGCAGCTATACACTTGCTCTTAGGTCTCCTGGCAGAGAGGCTGGAAATAGGGATTTGAGAGCCATCAGCTTATTGAGGATATTGGAAGCTGGGGTTGGAGCAGGGCTGGGCCAAGTCTGTGGGGAGTGGAGTTAGACAGGGAACCTGGGATGGAGCCCAGGATACCTCATCTAGAAGCAAGGAGAGGAGGAGGAGGGAGCCAGGGGGATCCTCCCACCACCATCACCCCCCTGAATGCCTAGGAAGAAAGGAAGATGGGGCTGGGGAGTTCCCCATTCATGCGGGAATCAACCCCAAACCACCTGCCCTGCTTTCAAGCTGGTAAGCTCTCCTGGCAGGGCATGGCTCCAAAGCCTTGACTCCCTGTGAACTTCCTAGAGGAATTGACACAGCTGCCTGAGGCTCCCACAACAACGTCACAGCCTCGACTCCTCGCTGTGACTTCAGTGCCATGATTTCCAGTTGGAATTTTTTTTTTAAAAAGAAAAAAGATAGAAGTCACACCATCCATAGCATCTAATTCTTGCTGGATCTTTGCTTTGATCTGGTTTCATCTTTCTGCGGGATTTCCGAAAAGGAGTGTTTGAGCAGAGTGCAGATGGATGGATTCCCATCAGCTTTGAGATATTCCCCTCTGTCCAGTGCTTAACCCCTGGGAGACTCAGTTTCTACATCTGTAAGGTGGTGCCATGTGAGCACACACTTAAATTATCCTTTTCTTTTTTTTATTTTTATTTTTTGAGACAGAATCTCACTCTGTCGCCCAGGCTGGCGTGCAGTGGCGTGATCTCGGCTCACTGCAAGACCCACCTCCCGAGTTCATGCCATTCTCCTGCCTCAGTCTCCTGAGTAGCTGGGACTACAGGTGCATGCCACCACGCCTGGCTAATTTTTTGTGTTTTTAGTAGAGATGGGGTTTCACTGTGTTAGCCAAATGATGCTTTTCTAAATGCCGCTTATGTACACGAACTCATTCATCTTCACAATGGTTACACCCCATTTACACATGAGGAGACTGAGGCAGAGAGGTTAAGTCACTGGACTCCCATTCACACAGCAGTGATTCGAAACCAGGTCATCCTGCTGCAGAGTCCACTTGTGAGCAACAGCACAGGTGCCTTCTGAGAGTCTGTCCATCTTCCTGCTTGACTCAGAGATCATGGCGGGGAAAACGATGAGTTGGTGCCTGTGAAATGGTGCATCGCATTACAAACAGTGACTCTCAGATTGTTTATTTTTTTAAGTGGTAGATTTATTTTTTACTTGACTGCAGCCTAAAGGAGGAAAGGGCAGCCCCTGGGGGCTCAGTGACTTGTGAGGACCACGCCTCTGCCTTGTGGGGCAGGCCCTGGTCTGGGCCTCCATGCCCAACCTGTCTCCTCCCTGGTGCCTTCACCCGTCTGTCACTGAGTGGTGTCTAGCAGCACCAGCCTCTCTCAATTACCCACACCCCACCCCAGGCCCTGCCCCAGCCTTGCCCTCTGCCCCCTGCTCTGACCTCCTCCCACCCTGCCTTCCTTCCTCAGGGGACCTATGCAGGCTGGTCTCCTGCATTGCCTCCTCACGCACCTTGGCGCCCTGTTCACCTGGCAGGGCCCTCTGAGTTAGCCTGTCCCCCGCCCCCAGGCCGGAGTGCCTCTCCAGCCTGCGGGCTCCCAGGCCTTCCTGGAGCATGCCTGGCTCTCCCTGTAGCCGGCTCTGCTCGCCCTTCCTCCCTCTTTCCTATTCTGCCCTTCCTGGTCTGGAACTAGACCACTTGTCCTCACCCCTCTCCACAGGGGATATAAGTACACCCTGTTTAGTCCTCTGAGCTCCTCTCTCCCTGCCCCATTCTGCTGGCTTCTGTTCTTTCAGGTCTGGGGAGGACTCTGGCCTCTATGGAGGAACTCACAAGGACCCACCGTTGCTGGAAGTGTGGGATCCAGAAGAAGGAGCCCACTTCTTTACTTGGGTCATTATGTGATTCTTAGACCTACTGCCTCCTACATCCTGTCTACCTCAGGGCCTTTGCCCTTACTCTCTCCTGCCTGGAATATGTCCCCTTCCTGTACCCAGCCCAGGCCTTGGGTTCTACCCAGTGACCTCCCCACTCATCCCTCCATTGTGGATTCAAATGCCCATCCTCAGGGAGCCTGTCTGGGTTTGATTGCCGTTGCTGTTGGTACTGTTTTCCCCCTAGGTCCATCCTGTTTTAAGTCCACATGTATTTATTTGTGGTATTATTCCAAGCTCCGGGAGGGCAGCGAGTGTATCCCCTTCTCACTACTACATCTTCCTGGCCTAACATGGGGTTGCTGGCTACTCATGCAATGAAAGTAGAGTGAAAGGAAATTATTTGGGGGATTAAACATTTTGCTGTGTCCCAGGGCCTACAACGGCAACTTATATTTGTTGAAGAGAGAAAGAAAAGAAGAAAAAGAAGCAGGAGAGGGACTGAGAAAAGAAGGACCAACAGGACCTGTGTTTCCTGGTTTCTCTGTGCCTTTCAGGGCATGGGCAGAGCAAGGCTCTGTGCAGGGCTGTGCCCAGTAGTGTCACTGGTTTGTGAGGCCAGAGCCCCAGCACGGGGTGGGGACTGCTTCCTCTGTGGCCGAAGACCTGTGACACCTGCATGTTTACAGCTGGCCCTGCAGCCTGTGGTCACCCTTGTGGCAATCAGGTGTGGTGACCAGGCCGGCTCGAGCCTGTCCCACTGCCAGCCCACACGCCCGCAAGCCTGGTTCTCGGCTGGATGCGTTCTGTGTTCTGGGTCTGGTTTGGTCAGCCCAGATCCAGTGGTCCCTGGGAGTCTGCAAAGCTCCTTAATCTCACATCTAGCAAAGGACAGAATCATTTCCTTTCAAAGGACCACAATAGCACTCAAAGAGGTGACCAGAACATATGCGTATCTTCCTTTGTCCTGGTGGAAAGAGACAGGCCCTTCCCACTTATTTCACTGACAAGGAGAGAAGGCCTCTGTTGTGGGTCTGGTCTTAGTGTTGGGGGCTGGGATTTGGGCCTGAAAAGACTCTGCCGCTGCAGTCACCCAGAGGAGCAGCAGACTCCCCTAGAACCCTCCCAGCATGGCTTCCCAGGCGCAATGCAAAATGTGGCACAGAGGCTCTGGGGGCACAGAGATGGGCTTCTGGAGGAGGCAATGTCTGATGACTTTTCAAGGGTGAAAAGGAGTAGGAAAGAAAAAGAGAGAAGAAAATCCATTTGGAGGGAAGAGCGTGAGCCAGCAGGAAGGAGGGATAAGAAGTCAGGGGTGGAGGGCTGTCTGTAGACCAACACAGTGATAACGAGAGGCCAGAGGCATTAGAAGATGACTTGGAGGGGTAAGCTGGGGTGGTCAGGAGGGCCACAGACTCCAGACCAATGAGTCGAGATGAGACTTTATCACTCAGGTCCATCAAAGAGTCTGGGACAAGGGAGTAACTGACAAAGGGCATGATCTTGGAAGATTTCTCTGTTGGCCACAGGGTGGAGAAAGGGAAGAAGAGAGACAGGAAAACCATTTAGGATGCGAGTAAGGCCATGAGGATTGAGAAGAAGGAGAGATTTGGAAGGAAAGGAAGGAGGTTGAAGGAACCAGTCTCAGAGCAGGCTGGACATGGAGGGTCAGGGAGATGACACCATATAGATTTGGTGGGGGACAAAAACGTTTAGTTCATCACAGAAGGGAAGCAAGGAAATTCTTAAAATGAAACTTCTTTCTCCAGTGGCCGACCCTGTTTCCTTGGCTGAGAAGATATTTTTGTTCTCAGGGAGAAACCTAAGGCTGTGCTTTTGCCTAGTGTCACAGGCTCCTGACCTGCCCTCATTCATGACAAGCCTGGAAATGGCTCCATTTTTGGCAGCTGTGGCAGCTCCCTGGAGTTTCTCCTGCTTTTACGTTTTTTGATTTGTAAAATGTTTTTCTTCTTCTCTTCAGGGAGTCCTTTACTTTTTAGTCACTGCTAATTTAAGATCTAGAAACAAAAAGAAATTAGGTAACAATCATTGAATTTATATTGTGTGGTAGGTTATCTGCACATATTTTTATAAAATAAATGTCAGCATAACCTGGCATGGAAAATTTTATCATTTAATTTAAGAGATCATATAGTACAAAATACTCATTTTATAGGTGGGGGAACTGACGCAGAAAACCAAATCCTTGCTCAGATGCACACCGCCATTGAATGGAGGTTTCAGGATGCAAAGTGCAGTTAGTCTGATGCTATACCTGTGTTCTGCCAGTTTTAACTAACCTGGCTGTGGCCAGAGTGACTGAAAGTGCATGGCTCCAGGTAGGTGACATGCTACTATATAAGTTTTCTTGACCCACGGTTGGCTTCTTGAGTCAATGGATCACAGATAGTTTAGAGGTAGACAGCCAAATTTATATGCCCCAAGAACGCTCGAGATTCCTCTACATTCTCTGCTGTTGTCTGATCACCTTTTTGTTTTAAGATAAGTAGCTTGAACTGTCCCACAGCTTGGCAAACTACAGCCCATGGGCCAAATCTCACCCATTACTTTAAAAATTAATTTATTTGTGTTTTTTAAATTGGGGTAAAATATACATAACATAAAATTTGCTATCCTAACAATATCTAAGTGCACAATTCAGTGGCATTAAGGACATTCACCTGGTTGTGAATCCATCACTACCATCCATCTCCAGAACTTTTCATCTTCCCAGTCTGAAGCTTTGTACCCATTAAGCACTAGCTTTCACTTCCTTCTGCTTCCAGACCCTGGCAACCTCCATTCTACTTTCTATAATTTGACTCCTCTGGGAGACTCATAAAAGTAGAGTCATGCTGGCTGGGCACAGTGTCTCGCATCTGTAATCTGAGCACTTTGGGAGGACAAGGCAGGCAGATCACCTGAAGTCAGGAGTTCAAGACCAGCCTGGGCAATATGGTGAAATCCCGTCTCTACTAAATATACAAAAATTAGCAGGGTATGATGGCAGGTGCTTGTAATCCCAGCTACTTGGAAGGCTGAGACAGGAGAATCACTTGAACCTGGGAGGCGGAGGTTGCAGTGAGCTGAAATCGCACCACTACACTTCAACCTGGGCAGCAAAAGTAAGAATCCATCCCCTGAAGAAAAAAATAAATAAAAAAGAAGTAGAATCATGCCATATTTATCCTTTTGTGACTGGCTTACTTCACTCAGCCCTCAAGGTTCATCCATGTTATAGCATGGGTCAGACTTCCCCTCCTTTTTAAGACTAAATAATATTCCATCATATGGATGTAACACATTTTGTTTATCCATTCATCTGTTCATGGATACTTGGGTTGCTTCCACACTTGACTATCGTGAATAATGCTGCTATGAACATCGTGCAGCTCTTACTGCTTGTTTTTTATAAATAATGTTTTACTGGAACCCCAACATGTCCATTAGTTTATGTATTGTCTATGACTTCTTTTGAGCTATAATGATAGAGCTGTGTTTGCAACAGAGACCATATTCCCTCAATATTTACTATCTGGACTTTTTTGGAGAACTTTACAGAAACAATTTGCCAACCCCTGAATTAGTAGGACCAGGTCCTGGACTGATTTTGCCTTAGCCTTTGAGCAAGGTACTTCCTGACCCTGGGGCTCAGTTTCCTCATCTGTAAAATGAAAAGTTTGGGTTAAACTGGTTTTCCAGTTGCACCTTCTGGATATCTGGTGGTCCCCATTTGGTCCCAGAGTGGAGTTTATTGGGAGGAGCAGACACTGGTGAGATAGTGGTGAAGTCTGAAACTCACTAATTCATCTAGAGCTTCTTCCTTTTTATTTGTTTTATATCTCAGGGCAGACATTCTGCCCAAGGGTTCTGATATGGTTTGGTTGTGTCCCCACCCAATTCTCATCTTGAATTGCAGTTCTCATTATCCCCATGGGTTGTGAGAGGGACCCAGTGAGAGGTAATTGAATCATGAGGGTGGTTACCCCCATGCTGGTATTCTCATGATAGTGAGTTCTCATAAGATCTTATAGTTTCCCCCTTTTTGCTTGGCACTTCTTGCTGCTGCCACGTGAAGAAGGATGTGTTTGCTTCCCCTTCCACCATTATTGTAAGTTTCCTGAGGCCTCCTCAGCTCTGCAGAACTGTGTGTCAAACCTCTTTTCTTTATAAATTACCCAGTCTCAGGTATGTCTTTATAAGCAGCATGAGAATTGACTAATACAGCTTCTTTTGAACAAAAAGTTCTTTAGCTTTAGGAAATATATTGGGCTTGGGATTAAGAATGGTTCCCAGGTGGATCATGGGTGTCATGCAATTCAGGAAAAGCAAGTCAGCAGAGTGTATGAGTCCATTCTTGCATTGCTATGAAAGAATACCAGAGACTGGGTAATTTATAAAGAAAAGAGGTTTAATTGGCTCACCATTCTGCAGGCTCTGCAGGAAGCATGGTGTTGGAATCTGTTTCTGGTGAGGCCTCAAGGAGGCTACAGTCATGGTGGAAGGGAAAGGCTGAGCAGGCACATCACATGGTGAGAACAGGAGCAAGAGTGGGGGAGGTGCCAGGCTCTTTTAAACAACCAGATCTCTTGTGAATCCAGAGTGAGAACTCACTCATTACTGCAAGGATGCCATCAAGACATTCATGAAGGACCTGCACCCATCATCCAACCACCTCCCACCAGGCCCTACCTCTAACACTGAGGATCACATTTCAACATGAGATTTGGAGGTGTATTATTTCATTTTCATACTGCTGATAAAGACATACACGAGACAGAGCAATTGACAAAGGAAAGAGATTTAATGGAGAACTCACAGTTCCACGTGGCTGGAGAAGCCTCACAATCATGGTGGAAGGCAAGTCACATCTTATGTGGATGGCAGCAGGCAAAGAGAGAGAGTTGGTATAGGGAAATTTCCTTTTTTTAAAAAACCATCAGATCTCATGAGACTTATTCACTATCAGAAGAACAGCACAGGAAAGACCCACCCCCATGATTCAATTACCTCCCACCAGGTTCCTCTCATGACACATGAGAATTGTGGGAGTTACAATTCATGATGAGATTTGGGTGAGGACACAGACAAACCGTATCAGGAGGGAACAAACAGCTAAGTCATATCAGCGTGGGACACCCAGTCCTCCAGGTTGGGGATAATTTCTTCCTTTCTTCCTTTCTTTTGACAGAGTCTCTCTCTGTCGCCCAGGCTGGAGTGCAGTGGGGCTAGATCGGCTCTCTGCAAGCTCTGCCTCCTGGGTTCATGCCATTCTCCTGCCTCAGCCTCCCGAGCTGCTGGGACTACAGGTGCGTGCCACCACGCCTGGCTAATTTTTTGTATTTTTTTTTTTTTTTTTTTTTTTTAGTAGAGACGGGGTTTCACTGTATTAGCCAGGATGATCTTAATCTCCTGACCGTGTGATCCACTCACTTCGGCCTTCCAAAGTACTGGGATTACAGGTGTGAGCCACCACGTCCGGTGGAGAATTTCCAGTGAAGATCGCAGTCACTCTCTGTTGCAGCACAGAGGAAGCCCTTGGAGTCCAGAAAGCATGCCACCTCTGGACTCCAGACTGGATTTTGTCATGACGCCAACCTTTGAAAGGCAGAGGAGGTATTTCTGGAGACTTGGGGCACTAAAGATTCCTTCAGGGCAGAGTGGACGGAGCAATTATCTCTAGACTCTTCCTCTCAGCTCCAGTGGAATTATTTGCTGTTAAAATAACAATGGGGTGAGGTTTCCTGAGGTTCCAAATTATCCAACAGGAGACAAACACATCTTTGGCTCACTCACGGATGCAGACACCACCCTACAGGTCTCCCGTGCCTTAAAGCCACCTGGTTCCTTTCGACCAGCACAATGCCTGCACAGTGCATTCTCATTCTCCTGCAGGCACATGAGGCGAACAGAAAATAATGCCCCGGGCATCTCATGAAATGAAAGAAGCCTCTGGACATATTTGCAAAACATTCTGGACATTGACTCAAAACGGACCTTCTGAGTAAATGCAATTTGGGATTTTCAGTGCGTCCTCTAGCATGTTATGTTATGTTATTTATTTTTTTTGGAGGCTTGCAGATGTGAAGTGGTGATATTTGTGTTTTTCTTATCCTGGATTAGGCAGGAGAGTGTATCCATGCCTCTGCTAGGGGTGTTTATTTGCCAGTTGTAGGGGGAGATTTGTGACATTCCAAGAGGAGCTGACCTTCAGGATTGTAAACCCTGCTGGCTACCTCTGACCATCAGCCACTTTCGGCTTCAATGGCACAAACTGAGGAAGTGTCAGTGTCTGGTCTCAGGGTGGGTGATTGTGTATGTATTGAGGAGGAAATATGATTATCATTCCCATCAGAGGAAGCTGGAACTCAAGAGAAGGAAGGGCCTTGCTAGAGATAATAAGGTAATAAATCCTTATTATAATAATAACGTATATAAACAAATCCATCATGGCAGCACACAGCCAGTAAGTGACAAAGGGACATTTCTAACTTAGATCCCCCATAGCGATTGCTGCCTCTCACCCCCAGCAGTCCTCTGCATCCTGTGACACCTTCTGCTGGCCTGGGAGAACAGTGTTGATGAGCTTGGCCTTTCTGCTTTAAAGTATAGCTTTATCCGATCCACTCACCATCAGTGACTTTTGGTGGCTCTTTGGTTAAGAGTCCCTTGCACCCCAAAGTGAAATGCCTCCTAGTGTCTGTTTTCCTGAGATTTTCTGAAATGATTTCATTTATCTCCAAACTTGGGTTGGTGCTGTGGGTGTGGCCATCTGGGTACTTATGTTCCCTCCTGTGACTCCTGTAGTTCGTTTGGCTCCTGGGACACAGCCTCAGTGGCTCCCATCATTGACATGGCTTGGCTGTGTCCCACCCAAATCTCATCTTGAATTCCCAAATGTTGTGGGAGGGATCTGGTGGGAGGTAATTGAATCATGGGGGTGTGTCTTTCCTGTACTCTTCTCCTGATAAGTCTCATGAGATCTGATGGTTTTATAAGGGGGAGTTTCCCTGAACAAGCTGTCTCTTTACCTTCTGCCATCCATGTAAGACGTGACTTGCTCCTACTTGCCTTCTGCCATGATTGCAAGGCCATGTGGAACTGTGAGTTCTTTAAATCTCTTTTTTTGGTAAATTGTCCAGTCTTGGGTATGTCTCTATCAACAACGTGAAAATGGACTAATGTAATTGTGTGGTCTGTTCTCTCTTCCTGGACCACTTTTCACCTAGGTGGTCACATGACTCACTCCAGTCCCATGCTCATTAGGGACTCCAGTATCACTGCTCCGAAAGACCTTCTGACTCATCTGCCTGAAACAGCAGCTCATGTCACTCACTGTCCTCTTACCCTCTTTTATTTAGACTCAGCCCATCTCATTAACTGACTTTCTATTAAAGGAATTGGCAAACTTTCTTTAAAGGAACAGATAGTAAATATTTTTGGCTTTGTGAGTTATATGGTCTCTGTTGCAACTACTCATTCCTGCTGTTGTGGCATAAAATATCTAAACACAATATGTAAATAAATGAGCGTGGCTGGGTGTCAATAAAACTTTATTTGTAACAACAGATGACAGCCTGGATTTGGCTCTTGGACTGTAGTTTATTTGCTTAATGTCTCTATCATCCATAGAATGTAGGGTATTTATGTAGGGTAGACTCATTACTGTAGTCCATAATCTAGAATAGAATAATTCAATGAATGTTGAATCACGAATGAATGAATGCTTAAATATATCTCTTCCATTTAAAAAGAATAGCTTTATTGAAATATAATTTGCATACATACAGTTCACTTATTGAAAGTACACACTTCAATGGTTTTTGGTAAATTCACTGAGTTACCCAAGCATTGCTGCAATCTAATTTTAGAATATTTCTGTGCTCCAAAAAGAAACCCTGTATCCAGTAACATCCTTCTCCATTTTCCCCACCCTAGGCAACTACTATTCTATTTGTGTCTCTATGTATTTTTCTGTGCTGGCCATTTCAAATAAATGAAATCATACAATATGTGGTCTTTTGTGACTGACTTCTTTCACTTAGTGTAATGTTTCTGAGGTTCATCCATGTTGTAACATGTATCAGAACTTGATTGCTTTTTATTGCTAAATAACATTCCATTTTGTGAATATACCATATTTTATTTGTCTGTTTATCAGTTGATGGGCACTGGGTTGTTTTCATGTTTTATTTATTTTGGAATATTGACAATGAATAATGCTGCGTGAACATCCATGTGTAAGTTTTTGTGTGATCTATGTGCTCATTTCTTGTGGGTGTAACTCAGAAATAGAATTATTGAGTCACACAGTAGCTGTGCAGTTAACATTTGGAAGAACTGCCAAACTCTTTTCCAAAGTGACTGCACCATTTATACTCTCACCTGCTATGAGACTTCTCTGTATCATCAACAATTGTGATTGTCCATCCTTTTGATCCCACCATCCTAGTGGGTGTGAAATGGGTGTCTCATTGTGGTGTTGATTTGCATTTCTCTGATAACTAATGATGCTGAGCATTTTCTCATGTCTTTATTGGTCATTTGTATATAATCCTTGGAGAAATGCCTATTCAGATCCTTTGCCCATTTAAACATTGTGTTATATAAGTTTTTATTATGGAGTTGAAAGAGTTTGTTGTATATTCTGGAAACAAGTCCTGTATCAGATACATAATTTTCAAATGTAGTTTTCCATCCTTTGGGATGTCTTTTCACTTTCCTGATAGTAGTCTAAATCACAAAAGCCCTAAATTTTGATGAAGTTCAATTTATATAATTTTTTCTTTTATTGCTTATGCTTTTATTGTTGTAGCCGAGAAAACATTGCTTATCTCAAGCTCATAAAAATTTACTCCTACTTTTTCCTCTAAGAGTTTTACAGTTTTATCTTTTATATTTAGGTGTTTGGTCCATTTTGAGTTAATTTTTATATATGTATGAAGGAGGGGTCAGAATTTGCTCATTTACATTGGGGCTATCCAGTTATCCCAGCATTATTTATTGAAAAGTCTATTCTTTCTGTTTAACTATCTTGACACCCTTGTAAAGAATCAATTGACTACAAATATAAAGGCTTGTTTCTGGATTCTCATTTCTATTTCATTGATCTATGTGTCTATTCTTATGCCAGTACCATACTGCTTTGACTACTGCAGCTTTGTAGCAAGTTTTGAAATTAGGAAGTGTGAGTCCTTCAAGGTCATCCTTCTTTTTCAAGATTGTTCTGGTATCTTCTTCCTTTTTACTCACATGTGAAGGTCACAGGCTTTAAAGGGCTGAGTGCCTTCCTCAGAGAGCTTTTCAATTGCCTCAAAGGAGCTTCAAGACCTGTGCTCAGTGAAATCATGACCTTTTTGAAACTATAAGAGACCTGGGACAACATGTCTGTGGGTTCTAGTCCTGATGCTGCTAGTAACCATGAGGCACAAGCAGCTCCCTTTCCCTCTCTGCATCCTAGATGGGCCATCTTGAAACGAGAGATTCAGGCTAGATGACAACTTTCCTGTCCTCTTGCTGCTGAGATCCTATGGTGCTATAGTTTTAGTTCCACCCAACTGGAGGAAAATATCACTGGGTCCGACAAAACTATTCTACCCTTTCGAAGAAATGTTGAATATGACAAATTTAGGGTGAGGTAAAGCACATGATATTCACTTAATTGCCTGTTCAATTATTCCATGTTTTTAATCTCATTAGGAAGTTGTTGTTTTCAACATTGACCTTAAAAACTAACGTGCGATCTGTCAGAGTTTATGATGTGAAATTTCTTGAACCATTGGGTGACCATAATCCAGGGTTAAACAATCTTCTTTTCTTTTTTGATCTAAATTTATCCACTTGTTTTCTTTGTCTTATCTGAATTCTTACCCAATAATTAAGGGGGCTTAAAAAAATCTGTCCTCAAGAAAGGATTTAAAAATCAGAGTAAGAGAGCCTGTGACCCAGGTAGAAATAAGAATGACAGTTACATGGTGCTCCCCACCCATTGTGCACACGGATGGGGTCACTGTCCTCAGGGTGTCCCCTCTAATCCTCATGGAGGCTCTCTGAAGTAGGCACGATTCATATCCTCACTTCAGGTATATCCTCAGTTTGAGCAACCGCAAGGGGCCTGGTCATTTCTCGGAACATCAGTGTGCATCATTGTTCAAATTTATCATCTCAGACATTCTAGAGGCCATTCTATCTTGGAGACAGTTTCCATGTCCTACAGCCTCTAGGCCCTGGGTCATGCTGCCATGACAAGTATTGGGGTAAGTAGCATCTTTATCTTAAAGATCACATGGGAGCTATGCATCCTTCACTGATTCCTTGGGGTTCCTTGGTGGTGTGTTCCTGTCCTGGGTAAGATTCCTCTCCGGGGCGTCTGCCGTTGGGCCAGCTATGGCCAGATGCAGGTTCTGAGCCACAAATGCCAATTCTTCTTCATGGATGTGGTGAGCATTCTGGAAGTTCTCGTCTCAAACAAAGTTGTAAAAAAATGCAAGAAGGGCTGATGCTGTGCTATGGAAATAGTAGGCATTCGATAAAAAGCAATCAGATCTGCAGCAGATTTGCCCATGGAGTGAAGGTATGAGTCAACGTGACTGTGCCAGGTGAGAGAAACACTATTTAACATTACTTGGCTTGCTAGATGTCACTGAGAGTTAGAAGTTCAGATGTCATTGGAAGTTGAAGGATGCAAGGATGAACATGTAGTCTCGTGTTTATGTCTAAGATGAAAACTGTACAAGAACAGAGCAGAGCTCAGATGCACCGTTTTCTTGGCTTCAGTGCTTTGGTCTCTAACCTTCTCCTCTGTTGTTTTATGCACCCTGAACTGGGCCAAGGGCTGAATGAATGATTCATTCATTCTATGATTGTCCAAGCAGGGAGAGGTATCATTGAGATCCCACCTAATCACAAAGGATCAGAATCCCTCTTTCTGATATTTTCCCTTCTTCCTGCTGGGGACAGTTGCCTGCACATGTCATGGCCTCAGACGCCCAAGGCTCTGGCCTCTCATGGCTGTGGACTGGGAGATTCTGTTCAAAGATTTTGTGTTTTCATTTGAAGGAATTATTCCCACTTATCTTTAATCTAGACCAGATTGGCTTAATACGAAACAAAAATCCCTTGGTGGCCCAGGGCGGATGCTTTTTCGGCTGTCTCCAGGCCGTGGGGAGCTGGCGATGCTCAAGTGTGCCCCAAAGAACAGGCCTATAACAATGTGACACTGTGTGTGTGTGTGTGTGTGTGTGTGTGTGAGAAATAGAACATTTTCCTGCATACTTTATGCTTTGGGAGTTTCAGAAAAATGCCGAGAACAGACGCAAACCGTTCGAGCATCAGCTGACCACTTTTATTGTTGACAGTTGGGTGACATCGGGCCCTCTGTGGTTTTGGGCCTCCCTGGGTCTCTGACTCTGTCGTCCTCCACAGTCCTTTCTACACGGGAGGCAGCCCTTGTGGTGTGGTGGGCGAAGCACTGGATATGGAGTCGGAACTCCTGGGTCCCGTCCAGGCTCTGACTCTTACTTGCTGGGTGACCTTGGGCAAGCCTCCCAACTTCTCAAAGCCTTGTTTGGGCTGCTGCAAAATGCCCAGCACCTACTTGGTAGAGCTGCTGTGTGGTTCCATTAAATGCAAAATGAATGTGAAAGGCAGGCCACAGCTCTTTGCCTCCCTGGCCACTGTGTTTCCTTCTGTACAATGGGAAGTGGGATTCAGGGATTTCTGGGTGTTTTTGACTGAATGCCATATGTAACATGTTAGATGAAACAACTTTCCATACAAAACAAAAAGAGCTTGATTAATGGCTTAAAGTCTGTGGTCTTAGAAAGCACAAATGCAAATGTCTGCAGGCACCATGCATGTGGAATAAAGCTGATAGGGTGGAGTGTGGAAGGGTGGGGTAGGGACTCTGTACGTTGAGATGACTGTCTAAACTGGGATGTCTGTTGTTTAGTTGATTGAAGTCATGTAGCTAAGCAGGTCCTGGGTTGCCAGAATTGTTTTTTTTTTTTATGTTAATTTTTTTCAATAGAGGCAGAGACTTACTGTTGCTTGGGCTGGACTACAGAGGCACAATCCTAGCTCATGGCAGCTTCAACCTCCCAGGCTTAAGCAATCCCTTAGCCTCAGCCTCCCAAGTAACTGAGACCACAGCTGTGCACCACTCCACCATGCTATTTTTATTTTTTAAATTTTATTTATTATTATTATTTAGATGAAGTCTTGTTCTGTTGCCCACGCTGGAGTGTAGTGGTGCGATCACGGCTCACTGCAACCTCCGCCTCCTGGGTTCAAGTGATTCTCTTGCCTCAGCTTCCTGAGTAGCTGGGATTACAGTCATGTGCCACCACCCCAGGCTAATTTTTGTATTTTCAGTAGAGACGGGGTTTCACCATGTTGGTCAGGCTGGTCTTGAACACCTGACCTCGTGATCTGCCTGCCTTGGCCTCCCAAAGTGCTGGGATTACAGGCATGAGACACTGTGCCTGGCTTATTTTTATTTTTTTGTAGAGATAGGGTCTCACTATGTTGCCCAGGATGGTCTCAAACTCCTGGCCTCAAGCAATCCTCCTGCTTTGGCCTCCCAGAGTGCTGGGATTATAGGTGTGGGCCACTGAGCCTAGCCAGTTGCCAGATCTTATGTGAAATCTGATCTTTAAAGGTTCACCCTCATCTAAACATTATTCAACACTGGCAGCCAGATGAAGTCTGTTTGTGACCTGGGTATGGTCTACTGCTTGCAATGTTACTTCTTCTTGGTAAACATCCTCTTCCATCAAGATCTGGCTCAGGTAGCCTCTTCTGAGCGGGATCTGCCATCTGTACTTCTGTAATTGGTAAGGTGTCCGTCCTAGAGCCTGCCACCCTCTTTGTCATGCTCGGTTACTGAGGTTGTCCCTGGTAGACCTGAGCTACCCAAGGACAAACCTAGATCCCATTCATCTTATTCACCTTTGCATCCTGGGGACCACCCCAGATCCCGAATGCACTGAGCCCTCAATCAGTGCGTTGTGGTGGGAACAAGCCTGTCTACTTCTCATTTGCTGTTAGCTGTGTTTTTACTTCTGAAAAATGAGCCTACAATTGCTGCTTAGCAAGCTATCTGGGAGACTTCCTTGGGGTGTGCACATAAAGTGTCCGGTACATAGTAGGTCCTCTCATCTTTCCGAGCTGGTCTCTGCCATGCTCTTGGATGGAACTGCATGGAATCTATGAAGCACACCCAGTTGGAGGGCAACCTTTGGCAGGACTGCAGCGTCTGCCTCAAGTTTCTTCCCTCTGGTCTCAGGGCTCTGCTCTCTGATGCTGGCAGTTAGTCAGGTAGCGCCTTTTCTCAGGCCCAGAGGTGTGGTCCTCTGAGCATTACTCTACCCCATCCTCATCTTTCTCAGCTTCCAAATGCCAAAGATGCTGTTTTTTTTTAAGAGTATATTTTATATTTTATTTTATTTTTAATTTTTTTATCTTCATAAGTTATTGGGGAACAGGTGGTATTTGGTTACATGAGTAAGTTCCTTAGTGGTGATTTGTGAGATTTTGATGCACCCATCACCTGGCCGGTATACACTGCACACAATTTGTAGTCTTTTATCCCTCACCCTCTTCCCACCATTTCCCCCTGAGTCCCCAAAGTCCATTGTGTCATTGTTATGCCTTTGCATCCTCGTAGCTTAGCTCTCACTTATTAGTGAGAACATATGATGTTTGGTTTTCCATTCTTGAGTTACTTCACTTAGAATAACAGTCTCCAATCTCATCCAGGTTGCTGTGAATGTTGTTAGTTCATTCCTTTTTGTGGCTGAGTAGTATTCTATCACATATTAAGTATACTTCCAGGTAATGTAATCTTGGCCTTTCTCCTCTGTCCTCGATCCCCCAAGCATTTAAAAGCTCCCAGAATTGTAATAATTAGGTATTATCAGGTCATGTGATAAGGTGTTTCTCCCTCACTTTGGGGTGTTGCTTTATATTTTCTTGTTTTTCTATCATTACATTGTTGAAAAAACAATGACGCATGCTTTTTTTTCAAACGCTCCCTTCAGATGCTTCTGGGTCTTAAGTAAACATGAAAGAAAGGGCCTCCAAGATCCTTCTTAGGAGGAAGATACCTGCAATTTTGGGGGCACAAGGTCAGGCAGGTCAGTGCTGTGCAGTTGCCCAGATAGGGAGCCTCATGCTTGCTGCCAACTGGGAGAGTCTCTTGCTCTGCCGACTGGCCAGGAGAAGGAAAAGCTTCCCAGTTGTTATCATGCCCTTGGCTGGAGGGTGGAGAGGCTGGTGTGATCCGAGCTTCCCGCTTGATCCTAGAACTATGGGACCCTGCCTGGGTGGCTCCAACTTTGTCCGATCCTTCTTAGCTGTGAACAAGCAACAGTGACAGCTGCAGCAACAGCCCCTGACCTTCTGTATCCAGCGCCTGCCACTTCCTGTGGGGCTCTGTGCATGTCGTCCTGGGGCCCAGCCTGGACCCCTGGGATGCTCAGCCTCACTTTACAGATGAAACCACAGCTCAGGCACCCAAGGGTGACACGGCAGGCATGGACCAGAATAGGCTTGGGAGCTAAACCTGTCTGACCCCAAAACCCATGTTCTCACCACTGCAAGCCAAGCTGCCTCAAGAATCAGGACTCCTGAGTCCTCTGACTAGTGCTCTTTTTTAAGTAATAATACAGATGATGGTAATAATAACGATGATGATAGTAATAAGAACAGTAATCACAGCTGACATTTATTGAGTCATTCTATGTCCAGGGCCCTGTTCTAAGTGCTTTGTATGACTGGTGCATTTAAACTTCACACACAATCATGTGAGGTAAGTACTATTATTATTCCAATTTTACAGATGAAGAAACTGAGTCACAGAAAGTTTGAATAACCTGTTCAAGGTAATATAGCTAGGACAAGACCCAGTTGAGCTTCAAACTTAGACCGCCTTGCCCCAGAACTTGTGGTCTTAGAGGTTCAGTTAAACTCCCTATGTCTGTATGTTCTTTCTAATTCTCAAAGCCCCTTTCAAATATGTGAGTAGCTCTGCCCTTTGCACCTGTCATTTCCCCTCCTGGAGTAGTTATTTATTGTCTCTAGCCTGGGGACACTGAGAGCATGTTGGTCATGTTGGTGTGAGGTTCAATGAGACAGGAAACGGCCTGGCATTCTGATTTGTATCTCTACAGGCTGATGTTATGTTGTTTGTTATTTCTTATTTATTGTCCATCTTCCCAGACACTCTTCAAGGTGACAAGATTCTTTCCACTTCATTGACGGAGAAACTGAGGCACAGAGTCGAAGTGACTTTCTCAAGATCACGCGGCTGGAAAACATCACATTCAGGTTTCTTTCCAGTCTGCAAAAGGCTGCTCAGGTCTACCCGAGACACCATTCTGTCCCTTCAGAACAAGGGGCTCAGACCAAAGGGAAGATGAAGGAATGAAGCACCCCAAGAACGGAAAAATCAGAGCAAAAACGTCAAGCACCAGTTCGGGGAGAACCATGTGAGAACGGGCAGGGGGCAAGGACCCAGGCTGTGCTTGGCTGTGTCCAGTGCCCTGGCATAGCCTCCCGCTGCAGGCATTCTGGGGGCTGATGTGGAGTGCACGCCATGGGAGCGCAGGAAGCATGGCTGAGTCACCCTGTGAACAGGAATGGAGGAGCACAACTAGGCTGGGATTCCCTTCTAGGCAGGCACTATGGACTGCCTCTGGCATTCTTTGCGGATGTTTATTGTGCAATATTAGATGTACTCATATTCCTTCCAAGGCATGTTTGGGAGGAGAAGAAGAAGGAAGAAACTTTCTGGAAAGAATGAGATTTGCAGGGAAATCCAACTTTCCTGTGCAGGGCCCGAGAGCTGGGTGGATCAGGCATCCGGCCAGAGATTGGGAGTCTGCACTGGGCTTCCAAGCTGTGTGTTGAAGCTGGGGGAAGGAGAAAGGAGGCCAGCCCCAAGTTCTTCTGTTGGTGTTTCATTCAGTAAATGAGAAATAGGAGTCACACATTGGGCCTAGATATCAAAAATCGCTGAGGAAAATGGCCCGGGGTTCACAGCAGATGGAGACACATGTGAGCTCCAGAGGTTCTAGCAAGAATCACCCTTCACTCCACAGTGGAATGCACCAAACCACTGTCCTGGGCAAATGTGACTGGTTGGGATCCTGGCTTCTCAACCATAATTGCTTAATTTGCCAGGGCTGCCATGACTAAGCACCACAGACCAGGGGGCCCAAACAACAGACATTTATTTGCTCACAGTTCTAGAGGCCAGAAGTGCAAGATCAAGGTGTCAGTAGGGTTGGTTTCCCCTGAGGCCTCTCTCCTTGGCTTCTAGATGGCCACTTTCTCTTGTATCCTCACATGGCCTTTCTTTTGCATGTGTCTCCGTCTTAATTTCTTATAAGGACAAGAGTCAGATTGAATTAGGGCCCACCTGAATGACCTCGTTTTAACTTAATTACCTCTTTAGAAACCCTATCTCCAAATAGTTACATTTGGAGGTATTAGGGGTTAGGCTTCATCATGTAAATATTGGGGGAACATGATTCCATCCATCACAGTCACTGTGATGACAGTGATAACAGCTGACTTTTATTATTGAGTGTGAACTTTGGCCAGTGCTGGCTGCTTTCTGCAACTTTATGCAGAGTTCACCACCACCACCACCCAGGGAGGTCCAAGCTCATCTCTCCCTTGCCCCATAGGTGAGGAAACAGAGGCTCAGAGCTGTAAAAGGATTTGTCTGGAGGCCACAGCAAGTGAGGGTTGCAGCTGGCCCTGAACTGGGAGGCAGTCTCCAGAGCCTTCTTTGACAGGTCCTGCTGCATCTGCCTGCAGATATTGACACCTCCATTGCAGATGCCAAAATCAAGACCAGATGACTTGTCCAAAGTCATGCTGCTTGGCGGAGGCAGGAGCACCTGAGTAGTGTGGGCTGGATGCTGAAGCACATTCCAGTAAACTGCACAACTGCCTGTTTTCTCTGGGGATAGGCAGTGCCTAACCCAGACGCAGATGCTGGGCAGATAGGACAGTGTGTGCTCTGAGATGCGGCCAGGGAAATGCCAGAGCAGGTGCATGGGACAGGCCTGTGGTGAGATGGGACACAGGCAGGTGAGAGCCTGAAGATCTTAAACCTACCTGTAGCCAGAGTTAGCTACATGTCCATGCATTTTTTTTTTTTCAAGCCAGCTTATTGAGATAGAATTATATACACAAAATTCATACTTTAAAGGTGTACTGGTCTATAAGTTCTAACCAATGTATATGGTGGTGTAATCAATGCCACAGTCAAGATATAGAGTATTTCTGCCATCCCCCAAATTCCCTGGTGCCCCTCTGTAGCCTCTTCCAAACCCGACCTCTGGAAACCACATAGAATCAGTAAACACCACCAGAATTAAGATTTATAATGCTTCCATCACTCCCCAAAATGCCCCTCATTTCTCTTTATGGTCAACTTCTTAATTTCTGATCTGTTTTCTGTTACTATAGTTTTGCCTTTGCAGCATAGCCTATACATGGAATCATACAGTAGGTAGCTTTTGGCCCTCGTTTCTTTCACTTAGGATAAGACATTTGCCATCCCTCCAGTTGTTGCCTGTATCCACAGTTCATTCCTTTTCATTGTCAAGTAGTATTCCATGATATGGATGCACCGCAATTTGTGGATCTATTAGTGATTATGAATAAGGCTGCTCTAAACATTTGCATGCAGGTTTTCGTATGGACACGTCTTCATTACTTTTAAGTAAATACCTGGGAATGGATTTGCTGGGTCACATGCAAGAATATATGAACTTTGTCAGATGCTGCCAAACTATTCTTCAAAAGGTTGTGCCATGTCACACTTCTGCCAGCAATGTGTGACAGTTTCAGTTGCCCCATATCCTTGAGAGCTTTTAATGTTGCCAGTATATTTTTAGCTATTCTAATAAATGTGTAGTAGTATTTCATTCTGATTTTTTAATTTGCATTTTTCTTAACACCGCTGATGTGGAACGTACATTTTCATATGCTTGCTTGCCATCCATGCATCTTCTTTGGTAGGATTTCTAGTTAAACTCTGGATATGAGTCTTTCGTCAGATAAATAACTTGCAAACATTTTCTCCCAAACTGTGTCTTATCTTTTCATTCTCTTAACAGTGTCTTTCAAAGAGCATAAATATTTAATTTTGACGGATTCCAATGTATCAATATTTTTCTTTAATGGCTTGTGCTTTTTGTGTCTTAGCTAAGAAATTCTTACCTAACCCAAGGTCACATAGACTTTCTCCTAGGTCTCCGAGAAATTTGATAGCTCTGTGTTTAAAATAGAGGTCTCACAATTTGAAGAGTCTTGAATCTCACTTGAATCTCGCACCAAGCTTGCAGGTTGGCTCTTTTAACCCTCAGTTTACAGATGAGGAAACTGAGGCTCAAAGAGAGGTTCATTGTCTCATCCAATGACCACAAAGGTAGGACATGTTGATCAAGATTTGAATGTTAGTCTCTCAGGTTCCAAAACTTGTCCTTGACTTTGCTATTAGTTGGGAGAAAAGGATGGTTTTCCTCAGAGCCCCCTGAAGTGCCCATTTAGGGAGGTGGTTTCAAATGATCAAGGTAGGCAGGAAATGATCAAGATTTGAATGCAAGTCTCTCAGATTCCAAAACTTGTCCTTGACTTTGCTTTCAGCTGGGAGACAAATGTGGGCTTCCTCAGAGTCTCCTGAAGTGCCCTTTTAAGGAGATGGTCACAGTTTGCTTCACGTGCTGAGCCTTTGCTCAGTGTCTCCTCTCAAGTAGACCCTGCTGACGCCAGCACAGAGTGGACAGTGGGGACAGTGAGGTGGGAAGAGGAGAAAAGCCAATACCTGACACATAACTGAGATGGTGGCTGCTGTGGGCAGCTAGGTGCGTGTCCTCCAGGCAGCCTCTGAAGGACCAAATAAATGTGCTTCACCCTTGTGCCATTGAAGGCTGGGAGGCTGGCCTATTCATCTACCAACTCTCACTTCACTGCTGAGGGCGGCCCCCTAGGGAATTCACACCCAGGTCCTGCCCTGTGGTGGTAAAGCAGAGAGGTGCCCTGCTCTGGCCACATTCATGGAACTATCTACCCAGCTGCGCTGAAATCAGGTGTGGCAAGAGGACTCAGGTGGGGCCAGGCCCCTCAGCTATAGCTCCACCCAGCAGAGCAGCAACAGATCCTTCTCATGCACCAGTCAGATGTTCTAGGTCTCACTTTCTCATTCAATTAGAAGATCAGCTCTGTGTAGGCTTCATTGATTTCCATGGGGATACCAGGGTGGCCCTGTGCCTCTGGCCTGCTGCCTGGAGAGGCAGCGGATGCAGGAAAGTCTGTCCCATGTCCTTGAAGGGGCAATCCGGAAGTGGAGAGGATTTATGTTCCCTCCTGAAACAGCCTTGCAAATTTGTATAGCTGTTAAAAGCCCTTCTAGATGGGGCTGGGGTTTCTGCCATGATTTGGACATGTTGGTTTGGGGATGCCACACATCTGGCTCTACCCACTTGCATTTTTAAATTTTCATCCCAAAGATGGGCGCCCTCTACTCAGTCCCTAACTTCAGGGTGGCATTGCATAATTGTGGGTGTGGGTGTGTTTAATTCCTGACTCTTAACAGTTGCAGAACAATGTGCACAAAGTTTACCTTCTTTTTCCATTAAGGTAAATTATCATGAATTTTGCATTAAGAGCATTTTTAGAATGTCACATTAGGATGCTTGGAATCGTCTTGAGACAATTCCAGACATGTTGGAAAACCAGGGCCGTGTGAGACCAAATCCGAGGGGCACTTGTCTAAAGGGCAAAAATAACAACAACTTACAGCATCTGTCCTCAACAGAAGCAAAATAAAGCAAAATGAAGACAAGAATACACTCAGTTGATGATCAGGGGAAATAGGTTGCATCTTGGCTCTGCCATTTATGTGACCTTCACCATGTGGCCTTCACCAGGCTGCCTTAACGTCTTCTACAGGCTTCACGTGACATGTTGGGGGTGTCACAGGAGGTGTTAGGTAGGGCCGGCCTTTCTAATCACAGCATGTGGGGTAGGAGGCACTGGGAGGTGGAAGAGGCAATGTCTCCACGATTGTGTCTCCAAATTCCTCAAATAAAGAGCTGCTTCCACTAACTCTCCCAGCCCCTGTTTCAGAAGGGCATCTCTCATTTGAGGCACTGTGCTAAAGTAATGTCTGCTTCCTAAGGCTGCCATAACAAATTCACACAAACTGGTGACTTACAACAACTGAAACTCATTCTCTCAGGATCCTGAAGGCAGAAGTCCAAAACCAGGGTGTCCACAGGTGGGTTCCTTCTAGAGGCTTAGAGAGAGACCCCCGTCTGTGCCTCTTCCGGATTCTGGTTGTTGCTGGAAACCCATGTTCCTTGGCTTGTGTATGCATCACTCTAGCCTCCGCCTCCATTATCACGTGATGCTTTGCTCTGTGTCTATGTAAACCTTCCTCTGTCATGTTCATCATAAGGACACTTGTCATTGCACCTAGAGCCCTCCCAGGTAACCCAGAAGGATCTCATCTCAAGATCTTTAACTTGAGTACATCTGCAAAGACTTCCCAAGTAAGATCAAATTCACAGGTTCCAGATTATTATATCCTCCCAACTGAGGCAGAGAAAAATGAAACACATTGTTCTAGACTTAGTGATCGACAGAACTGGAACTCAAATTCAAGTCTGGCTTCAAAACTCATGCTCTTAGATATCAAACTATCAAACTGTTTCCCCTCCTTTTAAGTTGCTAATAATAACAGCTACCGTCTACATGATCACTAACTTTTCAAACATTTTTTCGAATCCTCTTGTGATCCCTGAAAGATGATATGACCATCTTCCTTGGACAGTGGAGATTATTGAGACTGAAAAAGGTGTAATGTCTTGCCTGGTGTCACACAACAGGCGAGAGGCTAAGAGCAAGTTTGGACTCAGCATTGATGAATTCCAAACTTTGAACTCTTCCTTTCTCCCTTTACCTAGTGTGTGGTTAAGAGCACTGAGTGTCCACCTGAGGCTCTCAGGATTTGCACCTGTTCAATGAGGTGGGTCACCTACTGGCTGACCCCAAGTGTAGACCACCCTGCCTCCAAGTTCTGCATCTGTTTGATCATACCTCCTGGTCTTCTGGTACGTGATGAACGAAGGCACAGTGGGTACATATTTCATCGCCTCCATCTTTATGACTGTATTCAGTAACTGAGTGTGATTATTAAATTTGAGCTTCCTCCTGCATCCGTCTACTCAGGGGCTATGTTCCACGGCCAAGTCATCTGGGCAGGCCATGAACCAGATGCGAGCCTTAGGATTTTCAAAACTCCATTTTGCCACTTGGGTTGGATCACAGGAGCAATTTCAGCTCCTAGTCTTTGATGCCGGCTGTTTGGTTTCATAAAAATTATATAGAAAGTTATAAAAGAGTGATAAGACCCTCCAGTTTTACCACCAAATGGAAAAGTTGTCCACACAAAGACTTTATAACCATCTTGTAGCAATTTGGAGGCTCTGTCATCATCTTAGCTGATTATGTACTAAAGGAGTCTTTGAATGAAGCCCTAACCTTTGGTTTCATATGGACAAGACAACTGAGCTTCTTGGCTTCAAAGTTTGGGCTTGGAGACTGGAGGTTCTCAGAAGGGGTGGATATTTCCATTGGTTGCCTAGACCAGCTTCCTCTGATTCAGATATATTACATCTTAGAAATAAAGCTATTTACAACCCCTGTAAAAGTCACAGCTGGTGGGAAGCTGCTTCTGAAACAAGGACATAGTTTGTGAAAGCAGAAAGCCCGGGATTCTTTCACAAATTTGTTGCCCCTTTAGCTGGGAGGTTCTGGAAGCATCGGTTTCTGAGCTTTGGTTTCCCCATATGAAAACTGGATGGTGATGCCTTCACCATGTTGTTCTAAGCAGGGGTCAAGTGTGCAAGGCATAGCTTTGTCATCTGCATGGGACAACTCAGACTTTAGCTAATATTAACTTCAGTTAATGTGGTTTAATAAAACTCTTAAATGTGTATGTAATTCCTAAACCTTTCTCCTAGGAATGGGTATGTGTAGGTTAGGATTTGTTTTATTTAAAAGCTTCACTTTTGCTTTCTGATCTAAAATTGTGCATTCACACAGGGTAGGTGGATTTGTTCCTGGGGCTACTGTAACATGTAGCACAAGTGGGGTGGGGACTTCAAACAACAGAAATTTATTCTCCCGTGGTTCTGGAGGCCAGAGTCCAAGGTCAAGGTGCAGGACTGTGCTCACTCCAAAGGCTCTGGAGGAGAATCCTTCCCTGCCTCTTCTGTCTTCTGGTGGTTCCTGGTGTTCCCTGGCTTGTGGCAGCATCATACCAATCTCTGCCTCAGTCTCCACATGTATCTCAAAGCTCCCTCTACCGTTCCCTTATAGGACAGTTGTCGTTGGATTAGGGTCCATCCAGATAATCCAGGATGATCTCATCTCAAGATCCTTAATTTAATTTCACCTGCAAAAGCCCTTTCTCCAAATAAGGTCCTATTCACAGATTCTGGGTGGAGCTATTTTCTCGGTGGGAGGAGAGGCCCCATTTGACCCATGATCCTCCGTATTTGTGAAGAATTCTTAAGACCCCACTTTGACAAGTACCAAAGGTACCTTACCTCTGAAGGACACATTTTCTGGTAACCATGCTATATTATTTTAAGGGAATGCAAGCTGGTTTTATTATTTTAAGAGGATGCAAGCTGGCATGAGACACACATCTTCCTTCTTTATTATGCCTCACTACAGAGCTTTCTGTTAGGCAATAAGCTCACCACAGTGGGAATTTAACAAAAACAGTATCACATCACAGACCAAAATGCCTCCTTCTCCTGAGTCTGAAACAATAGTGGTGATTCGTAACCAGGGGGCAGGTCATTTCTTTACAGCCATTTCTTACTCGGCATAGGAGCATGTGGCTCCTGGCACTCTCTTCACCCAAGAACAGCCACGTGGAGACAGGAACACAGTGATTCAACAACACAGAAATCAAGCCATGCCTCTGTCTCTGAGCCATTTGTGTCTCTGCTGGCGTCTCTCAAAGAAGCTGAGTGGCTGAAGACTGTGGCTGGCAAGTGTCATGAGATTTGGGGACTTCACTTCTTTGACGAATGTCTGGGTTGCAGGATAGGAGGTGGGACAGAAACTGGGAATAACCTTGAGACTTTGTCACTCCCCACATTCTAGGAAGTGTCCTGCATGTGAGGCAGTCCTGATGTCAGGCCCTAGGATGCTCCAAACGTATTAGTGAAATGAAATTGGATGGCTGTTTTTCTGAGACTCAAACACACATTTCCATGGTTGTTTCTCCTGACCAGATGCCTGGGGTACCACCACCCCATGGAGGTAAAGGAGGAGCAAACTGCCATGAGATGGGGCAGCGGTACTTCCTTTCCCTAGCCCAGGCACCCACAGCCCCGGCCCTCCTTCATTTTACGCTGTGACCACCACCCCCAAGCCTGGCCCCGGCTGCCCCTCAGTCAGCCTCTCATGGGTTTCTGCTTCACTGTGTGTCCAGTCCTTGGCTTGGGTCTTCCCTGAATCCCATCAGCCCCTAGCCTCTGTCTTCTCTTCTCTAATCTTCCATGAATCCCATGCAGAGTCATCCTTCTGGAAGGCTCCTACGAGGGCATGTCCTCTCCACTCCCCATCCCTGGCTGGTTCCCTCCCTCTGCAGGTCTGGGCTGTGCACCCTCCACCCCCATCCCTAACCCAGTTGGGAGCTATCTCTTGGACCACAGTGTTCTCCAAGTTCCTGCCTGCACTTTCTGTTCCCTAGGTATTCACCTGACAAGCTCTCTCCCAGGCAGCATCAGCCCCTCAATCACAGTGCCCTTTCCTGCCCTCTCCCCTTCCACTGAGCTGTGAGCCTGTCCTGCAACTTGAGGGCCAGCATTGCTCATCCCTGAGTCTCCAGCATGTAGCTGGGGCTTGGCGCAGAGTAGGGGCTCAGTGTTTGCTCTGTGGATGGAAGCCGCCTCCTTCCTGGCCTCCAGCCTCCCAGAGCTTGGGGGCTGGAGCCTGAACTCAGCTGCTCATTCCTTCCTAATTCTCTTTTAATGCTCTGTCCCCAGGTGTGGCCAAGTGACCCCCTCTGTCTAATCCACAGCACAACTGAGGGCAGGCTGCTTGGTTTCCAGTGAGCCGGGAAGAGTGAACAGAAATACAGGGTCTCAGAGACCCCAGCAGCCTGAGTCACCAGGGTCTATACATTTCTGGCTCCCTGTCTATTCCCACCAGTAGATAGTGCTCCCAGGTGACACCACTGGTGGCCTGTCCCCCTGGGTCTGGACTGAGGAGAGGGCTAGAGCTGGGGGGGTGTCTTGGAGTTCACCTCCCAGGCTGTTCCTCTGGGCCCGGGCCCTCCTCAGTCCCTGCCTTGCAGGTAGCCAGAGTTCACTCACCCGCTTCCCCATTAGCATCCTCTTCCTTGCCCCAGAAGGCAACAGAACTTCCCATGGCTCCATTTGTGACCAGGTTACGATTCTTTCCTTACCATTGGGAGTCATATTCCAATCACCCATTCCAAGGGCAGAAAGATGAAAACACATCCCACACCCGTGGGAGGCTCAGCCGGTGAGCTCAAGCACATACGGGTCATTTCTTCCTCTGCGGAAGGGGAGGTTAAAAATCCTCCTGCGCCTGGCCTGGCAGGACAGGGCAAGTAACTGCAACATGGATTCTGGGGCTCCACGGATGGCGTGGCATCGACTCAGTGAGAGGCTGGCCGACTTCTAACATACAAGGCCCTGGCGAGGACAGGGGGCAGCTTGGCATGCAAAATGAGCCAGGCATCAGAGGCCTGGGGATGCTGGGAGGTCCTGGGGCAAGGGGAGGGTGGCCAGGCATGGCCACAAAGCCCGGCAGCCTCTGCTTTTGCCCCCCTGCTCAGAGTCTCCCCTGCTGCATGACCCAGGAGAGAGTGATCCCCCAGCCCCAGAATCTCACCCTGACATCTGCCCAGGTCTAGACTGACGTCATCCCTTCCCCGGGCACCTGCCACGGCTTGTTCATGAGCCGTCCACACCTGCCACCTGTTCCTGTCTGTGCCAATCCTTTCTCCACACTGCACGGGGCAAGCTTTAAGAAATCCCAAGCTTCAGGGTCCCTCTGCTTCCCGTGGCTCACAGGGTCAAGCCATGACTCTAACATGCCCACTGACCAGGTGCCCTGGGGACCTGGTCTCCACCCACCTCTCCCTTCCACTCCCTGACAGTGGCCTTCTTTCTGTACCCTAGAGCCCTCTGCCAGCATGTCCACCCCAGGGCCTTTGCTTGTGCCATGCTCTGCCTGGAGTGCTCTTCTCTCCTTCTTCCCATGGCTAATCCCTGCCACCCTCTGGATTCCCACCGACTTTGTGGGCCAAGTCCCCTCATTGTCAGCTCTTGTAACACGCTGTGCTTTTCCTTCATAGATTCTCATTCTATGGTTGTTTATTTCACTTGTAATTGCTTATGTAATTATTTGGCTCATGCATAGTCCCTCCCAGCTCAATGGACTAATTAACTCAGCCGTATTCATTGAGTGCCTAGTACGTGTTGGCTGCTGATGCTGCACTGGTGCCACCCAAACACTATGCATGGGGTACTCTGTCTGCCCTGCTCACCATAGCAGGGTACCAGGCACATCCAAGGAGCTGGAGAAATATTTGCTAAATGAATCAATGAGTGACTGAGAACATCGACTGTCTCAGCACCCTGGGGAGGCCCCATCAGAGAACCAGCGACAAAGACACAGAACGTGAGTCTCCAGTTGTGGAACAGACACTGAGGGTCCCCACTGCCTGCTCTGTCCACCCAGGGAGAATGCACATCAAGAACCCAGACCCAGGCCTGGCGCGGTGGCTCACGCCTGTAATCCCAGCACTTTGGGAGGCTGAGGCTGGCAGATCACTTGAGGTCAGGAGTCTGAGACCAGCCTGGCCAACATGGTGAAACCCCATCTCTACTAAAAATACAAAAATTAGCTGGGTGTGGTGGTGGGGGCCTATAATACCCGCTACTCGGGAGGCTGAGGCAGGAGAATCACTTGAACCCAGGAGGCAGAGGTTGCAGTGAACGGAGATTGGGCCACTGCACTCCTGGGTCACAGAGTGAGACTCCATCACAAATTAAAAAAAAAAAGAAGGAGAGAAAAAAAAGAACTTAGACCCAGGCTTCCCACTGCAAGCCAAGCGACTTTCCCCCAAATTCCCTCCTGAGGTTTTGATTCTCCCTCAGCTTTAGCTCCCAGGTAGATTAACAAGGAAGAGGGAATTCATGTCTTAGAGACAATTACAGGTCAGCGTTTGCCACTTTTACACAAGTGATGGAATTTGACATCTTTCACAATGCTGCACATCAGGTGAGCCTCCCTAATTTTGCACACAAGGAGCTGGAGGTCAGTCCGTCAATAGAGGGAGGACATGGTGAAGGCAGCACTTGAACTTGAGCTTTTAAAGTACACACTCTCTCCACCAGGCATTATTGATCACCCGGCACACACTCGCTAATCTCAACAGTTAGTGATCTTTTCACATACATTTATCTCAACATCCTTTTAAAATTTAACCCCGCGGTTGAAGGATCACCAGCCCCACGGCCAGGGAGTCACGGGGGCCACAAATCCACATCAGTCTGTGGCTGCGAACTGCGGGCACCTGTTCTTGGCAGGAGCTCTTCTGGGTAGCCATGCATAGCTCCCCTGCTCCCCCGGCCAGGATGAAGCTGTAGGAGCTAATGTATTCTGAGTCAGACCAACTGCCGCTCATGAAGGGGGAAAAAAAAAGACTTGCTTGAGTAACCGTAATAATTGGAAAATTATTTTGATAGCCTGAAACAATCTAATATATTACAGAATTTTATTAAAATAATATCAAATCAAATTAACTGCTATTCCATAATGAATTAGGTAACAAGGTAGGCAGATATTAATCGGCCTTGGCTTCTAGGCAGGGGAGCCCGGAATTTATTAGTTCTTGCGGCTGGCGTGAGGGTGAAGGCAGAAACCACTATCACCGCAGGAGAGGGAACCCCCTGAGACAAGCGGGCTTTTACTTTTTCTCTTCCCCCTACTTCCACTTTCTAATCCATCATTAAACACTTGTATTTCTTTTATGTAGGGTCTTATGAAATTTTTAATTTTTTAATTGCTTTGTGATTTAATAATGAGGCCTTTTCATTTTGCCCGAATAAGGAACGAGATGTGATATTGAAATTCTTTCACCTTCTCCACCCTGGCTAACCTTCTTCCCCGCTTCTCGCCTCGTCTCTTTCATTTCCTAAGTCTAGATACAAGTAATGTAATCACCAAGGGGACCAATCGCCAGGCAAACAGGCTGCCTGGACATTTACTGGTTTGAAAAGCAGATGAGGGTCCAGATGCCTAGATGGGCTGTAGGGAGACATTCTCTGAGGGGCCATTCATGAGCAAAGGTTGGCGGGTTTTCTGGTGACTCAGTGACCTGGGGACTCTAAATAACTCAGCCCCTATTTTATCCTTTTGGAATTTTCTCAGCTCTTTGACTTCATGCTTTCCAATCTTTTAAAATGTCTTGGCACACTTAGAATACGATAGTGAGAACACATTTTCGGCACCTTGGAATAAAAGGAGTGGGGGCTGACCTGCTGGGGACTCCAGCAGCCCCAGGCCCTGCCTGGCTGCAGAGAGCAATGCCTCTGACCCTTCAGTGCTCATTTGCCTCCAACCTTTGCAAAGCCCACATGAGATAACGCTGTTTTGATGGCTTAGGCAGCCAGCAGTATCCGAAAGAGCTTGCTGGTGCTGGAACACGTTTCTCTGAACCTTGGTCTGCTCTTCTGTGAAATGGGGATTACATAACCTTGTGAAGTTATAAGGCATAGAAATATTACATACAAAGCTCCCAAAGCACAGCCTTCACTCCATAAATGGTCATATATTAAGTACCACAGAGCTGAGGGAGGATAAATGATGGCGATGAAGTGTTATCATATTGAATCTTCATGATACCCAGATAACGAGGTCACTCTTCATTTCCACTTTACCGATAAGGAAATCGAGGCTTAGATTAATTGCCTGATGCCATGCAACCAGTCATGGTTGAGCTGAATTTAGAAACCAGTTCCGTCTGATAGCAAAGCTTTTCCACCACACTAAGAATCTCACATTTTATGCTTCTAGTTTGAATTCTTTCTGATTTGGGTAGATTTTTTCTTTCTTTCTTTCTTTTTTTTTTTTTTTAAGGACGCTTGGTTCTAGATCAAAGTTTACACAGAAGATTAAACATTAGGGAACTTCATAAATTCTGTGTAATAAGAAAGAGAATGTATCACTTCAAGGGCAAACATCGCGGGGAAAGAACAACGCATGTGTTGTCATCTCTCCTAACATGGTATGGTCACATGGTTTGAATTTTTTGTCTTTATTGACAAGGACTTGTCAAAATTCTTTGACAAATATCCCAAGTTAAGAAACAGCATCTGCTCACCTGCAATATTTCACAGCAAGGGATCAACCTGATTTTGATGAGAAAGTTGGGGGATAGAGGAGAATGCAACATTCTCTTAACAACAGGGGAAGGCTGGAGTTATACACACTGCTCAAATGCCCACCACTATAGCTTAGGCTTTGAGGACTTATTCCTCCCTCCCTCTTGTAGGGGACATTTGTCACAAATTTCTTTCTCTTTTGACCCCAGCCCCAACTTTTTTTTGGGGAAGGACACTCTTGGGTGCCTTGTCAGAGGGTCTGTCAACTGAATGCCTCCTCTCAGCATTTAGCTGAGGGTTAGACAAGTGACATAGGACAGGTCATCTAGACTATTTCTCCCCAGACCTTCCATTTGGAGATGGAGGGGAGAGATGCACGAAAAATAAGAATGATATGGACAACCAGTCAGTGTTAAACAATTGAAGCCAGTCCATCTCCTTCCTTCATCTCCCTTATGGTGCCATGAGAAGGACCTGGATTCCATCCGGAAGTGGACCTTATTTAGAAAAGGTTTAGACATTCAGTCACAGACACACATGATAGCACTATGTTTTACATGTAGGTAAGAGCTATATGGTTGTGGAAAGTGGGAAAACCAGTGCCCAGTGATAAGTTCAGGTCCATAATGAAAGGCTTTCGGTAGCTAACCACATGCTCTTCCCTGCATCAGATGGATAAAAGCCAGACTTGGGCTAGATGTGAGCACATACCCCGACACACACAGCCGATAAACATAGACCTGCCCCAGGGAGTTGCAGCCTATTGGTGGGAGGTAATTTAAGGTGATTAAAGGCAGAATGTGTTAGTGCCTAGGATAGGACTGATAAAGTGTTTTCTGAAGTTTAGAGGAAGGAATAGGAGGGAAGGCAGGGACGGAGGCATCAGGGTGCCTCCTCCTCCTGTTTTTTTGCCTAGTAGATGGATACTTAGGGACTTGGCGGGAGAATGGAGGGTATTTGGAGGGAGGGAAGAAAACAAGTGGATGCCCACAGGCAGGCCCTGCCAGAGCCTGTTTGAGGCACTGGGATTAGTCACTTTGAAAGGCAAAGGGACAGCTCCCAGTCTGGTGCTGGAGTCTGGAGAGTGGGAGTCTACCTGCTCACCGCGAAAGCACCAGGTGCCCAGGCTCCTGCACCAAGGAATAACCCCTCCGAGAGGGGCTCCTGGGGTGGGCACAGCAATCACTTTAATGAACCACGGTGACCTGAATTCTCATTTTTCTGTTTGGAATGAAGTGAACAATGCTTTCAAAAGCTCGTTCCCAAAAGCTCAATGTGGGCTTCTCTGTGGGCAGAAGATGTGGTCAGGATTTGCTAACTTGGGGTTGTATGGTTTATTTTTCCTCATGGAGCGCAAAAGCAAAGGCTCTAGAACAGACAGTCAAGATCCAAACTAAATGAATAAGGAATTGTTCCTGTGAATTGCAAACACAGCTCAAGGAGTTCATTTATTTAGAAGCCATTTTCTTCTAACCCCCAGTGTTCTTAGTTCCTGACACAGGGTCAGCGGCATTTCCTTTTATGGTAAAAGGTGCACAGTAAGAGGAGCTTCATCCTAGGCGTTCAAGGGTTAGGGGTATGTAGGATGAGTCCTCCAAGATGAGATGATTTGCAGGGGATGAGATTATACCACCCAATCAGTCTCTTTCTTATTGAAAAAGTCCATTGACAAATATTTTCTTGAAGCAGTAAAATATTTTGACAAGTGCAGCAAACGCAAGCAATGTAACCACTCAGCAAGAAGACGGGATCCTGGTCTCTAAGAGCTGCCTGCAGGGGCGGGCTGGGCCACTGTTTGGGCGCATTTGAGTCTGCTCCCCTCGGTCAGTGCCTGGGTGGAGCTCATGAGGCCAACAACCTTTCTACCCACATTTGCACATGGGTTGGGATTTTTACATATTGTGAGATCAGAAGAGAGAAAAGAGGAGTTGCCTAGGTGCTGACACTGATGTGCAGTTTGATGTAAATTCTCTTTAGTTCAGTCACATTTTATGCAAGTGATAAAAATCAATGCAATTGTTTTCTGATGAATAACTACAAGACAGGTAGGAAACTTTGTTGTTGCTGATAATGATTAATTTAAAGCATCATTAATATATTAAAATGAGACGCAGACATGCTATACCATAGGATGCAGTATTACTTACCATTTGAAGATATATGAGACTTCACACAGAAATTTTATGCTTATAATTAATCTTGTAGGGCTGGAGCCCCAAATCAGCCCTTTTCTACCTGCTCCCTCACCCAGGCATGAGGAACTCCTCTAGGAAAAAATATAAAGACATAGAGGTCAGAGGATTTTGCAATTGTGAAGTTCTTTTTTTCGCCCAAGCAAGAATAACTCTTCTCTCAAATTTGCAGACAGCTTGGGGTCTGTAAGTTCTGAATGAATGTGCAATTAAAATGAAAGTTTTTTATTCGCCCTATTAGGCAGTGAAGAGATAATCTTAGGGCTACTAGAAAGAATGTGGTATAAGCAGTCGCCACTCACCTTGTCTTCCGAAGAGGGCTTGTTCAATGGGTGGCTGAATCGAAATTCACAGGGAAGGACTTTGCAGTGTTTGAGCTGCACAGGCAAAGTCAATTTTGTGCATTTTTTATCACGGTTTGGAAATAAAATGCAACCCAAATGAAGTGAACGCCTCTCTTGTGGATAATTGCTTCCAAAAGAATGAGTACCAAACAACCCCCTTGGTGCTTACATGGGAAAAAATAGAAATAAAAAGGATTTAAAATTAAGGACAAAAAGAATAAAAGGGTAGATAAAATCTGAGATGCATCGGAGGGAAGATAAAGTGACTTTTTGGCAGCAACTTTAATAGAAGCTTTGCTTCAAAAGTCATCTAACTGTGGTGTTAATCTGCGCCTTCTTTGCTAAACCTCATGAATGCATGCTTCTATGTTATTATCTCAGTTAAAAAGGATATATATCTCAAATCAGAATCCGCTGAAACTAGTTATTGCACATCATTCCGCATTTCCCATTTCCGTCAATGGGTAATGAGAGATCACACTGTTTAACCCATTTTGGAAAAGATTATGAAATGGCCTTTCATTTCCCAAACCCGGCTCCAGGCCACTCCTGTGTGGCAGGAGCTGCTTAGCACCAGCCAGGGTGAAGCAGTGGAGGGGCTGGATGTTCAGGGCGAGGAGGAAACTCGGGTGCTAAGAGCTGAGAAGCAGCTGCTGCTGTGCCATACCTCGAGGGGAGTGGTGTTCACCTAGTCCTCCCTGGGCCTTGTGGCCTATGGGTTACCATGATTCGCAGGGAATGAAACGGGCCTCAGTGAGGCATGCTGGTCTGTCTGGGGTCACCAGGAAGTGAGCAAGGGAGTTGGAATTCTCATGTGGTTGAGCCTGACCCATGCCTAGTGCCAGCAATATGTAGGATGACCGGCCAGGTGCCCATGATGTGGCTCTCCAGCCTTCCTCTTTGCCTCCTGCACTAGACCCAAATCAGCAGGAGGGAGTGGCTGTGGGGGAACCTAGTAGGGAGATGCCCTGACGTCTAGGTACGGTGAAAGAGCTGCCATGGCCCAGCCACCACTGTCTACTGAGAGCCTTATTTGCCTCATCTGTAAAATGGGAACAATGATATTTGCCTTCTAGACTTTGGAGGCAACATGAGAAAGCTCATTGGAACATTGTTTGTTCATGACACAGGTCAGGGCTATTACAATTTTTTTAAAAAAATCTTCATTTATGTGGGTGCAGCTGCCCATATCACAATAGGTGCTATTATCTCTTTGAAAAGGAAATTAAGTAAATGAGCTATTCCTTTTAACAAGGGACATTATCTAGAGTCTTCTGTTACCAGAAGGCACCAAGGAAAAATAATAGCTCTAGGGCTGTATTAGTTTGCTAGGGCTGCCATAACAAAGTCACAAAAATGAAGCGCCTCACACAGCAGGCATTTATTATTCCACAGTGCTGGAGGCTGGAAGTTCAAGACCGAGGGGTTGGCAGGACCATGCTCCTTCTGAAGGCACGAGAAAGGATCTGTTCGAGGCCTCTCTCTGAGCTTCTGGTAGTTCCTGGGCTTGGGACAGCATAACCTTAGCTCTAAACTTCACCTGGTGTTCTCCCTGTGGACGTGTCTGAATTCTAATTTCCCCCTTTTTAAAATTTATTTTTTATTTTTATTTTTTATTATTATACTTTAAGTTCTAGGGTACATGTGCATAATGTGCAGGTTTGTTACATATGTATACTTGTGCCATGTTGATGTGCTGCACCCATCAACTCGTCAGCACCCATCAACTCGTCATTTACATCAGGTATAACTCCCAGTGCAATCCCTCCCCCCTCCCCCTTCCCCTTTTCATATGGACACCAGTCATTTTGGATTAGGGTCCACTTTGCTGCAGTCTGACCTCGTTTTAACTGATTACGTTTGCATTTCAAAGGTCAATTGAAGACCCTATTTCCAAGTAAGGTCACATTTTGAGATACTGCAGGTTAGGACTTTAATATATGAATTTTAGCATCACAAAATTTAACCCCTAACAATGGCCAAAATTAAACTTGGAAAGCTCTGCCATCTTTAGTCTTCTCTTAAGGATTTACAGCATATTTTAGTTTATCTACAGGCCGTATGATAACACATAAGAAGAAAGAAACCTGTTTCATACTTTTTTTTTTTACATTTTAAATGTCTTTAACTTATTTTATTTTAATATTTTAATTGAGGTAAAATACAATCCGATGATTTTTTAGATGCATACACCTATATATTCTGTACCTCATCAAGATAAAGAAGCTTCTTTCATTTCAGAGAGTTCTTTATGCCTCCTTCCAGACATCCCTTGCAAGAAACAACCACTGCTAATAAAAGTTCTTTAATCATGGGTTATAATAACCTTGCCATTTATAGAACTTTCTATAAATGAAAGTATATAGTAGGTAAAATCGATGATGTTGTGTTTATCCATAGTTCATTCCTGTTTATTGCTGGATAGAATTTTATTATATGGTTTTGCTGCAGTTTGTTTATCAGTTCACCTGTTGAGGGACAGGTGGTTTATTTCCAGGTTTGACTACGGCAAACACAGCAGCTATGAACATTTGTGTGTAAGTGTTCACATGTGAACATATGTTTTCTTGTCTATGCCTAGGTGTAAAAATGCTGGGTCACGAGGTTGGTGTAACTTTAATTTTTTATGAAACTGCCAAACAGTTTTCCAATGTGGTTGTGCCATTTTACATTCCCACCAGCAAGAAATGTGGGTTCTGGTTACTCAATATTCTTGACAGCACTTGATGTTATCAGTCTTTTTAATTTTAGCCGTTCTGATGAGTGCATAGTTGTATCTCATCATGGTTTTAACTTTTGTGTCTTTTTTGATGACTAATAAAAGCTACCAGCTGGATGCAGTGATCCCAGCACTCTAGGAGGCCGAGGCGGGTGGATCATGAGGTCAGGAATTTGAGACCAGCCTGGCCAACATGGTGAAACCCCATCTCTACTAAAAA